>NC_057862.1:226460251-226768649 GCF_019393635.1 Dromiciops gliroides | reverse complement strand
GTATGATATTGGACTTGTATTTTAACCATTTATTAAAGTCAGTAAGTGATTTTACCTGGAGTTTGGAGACATCTAAGTTCAGCTACTACCTGTCACAATTACTAGTAATATGATTCTGAGAAAGTCACTCAAACTGCCTGAGGATTATTTTCCACATTTATTAAACTAGGACATGAATAGCTACAGTTTCTAAATCAGATAGTTGTGAGGATCAAAAAAATTGATGTAAACAAAGTACTTCTCAAACATTAAAATTTCCTAGAAATATTAGCTATCACATGATCTCATGGATTAAAATCACCTGAACCTGAAGAATTATATTAAATTATTGGAGATTATAATTGAAAGATTATTGAGAATGGGAAGAGGACAGAGGACTTCAGAAGGACAACAATTACAAGAGGATTTTCTAAAAACTGTAGACCAGTGAATCTGATCTTGATTCCTAAAAAATAATTACAGAATGAATCTTTTAAAAGAGAATTAATAGGTGTGTGTGGGGGGAGAGGGGGGGGATGGAGCTAAGATGGTAGAGAGTAGCCAAATTCCAGAATTATCAGGTGACAGAGGAAACACTCCAAGCAGCCAGAAAGAAGCAATTTAAATATCATGGAGCCACAGTCAGGTTTGCTCAGGAAATGGCAGCTTCAACATTAAAGGATCACATGGCTTGGAATGTGAGATTCTGGAAGGCAAAGGAGATTGGTGTGCAGCCAAGAATCTATTACCCAGCAAAACAGATCATTCTCTTTCAGGGGAAAAGATGGACATTCAAAGCATTGGGGACTTTCGAGGTTTCCTGATGAAACGACCAGATCTGAATAGCAAATTCAATCTTAACATACAAGACTTAAGAGAAGTTTAAAAAGGTAAACTGCTGGTGGGGGGGGGAGTTATTCAATAAGGTTAAACTGTTTACATTCCTACAATGGAAAATAATACCTATAACTCTTGAGAAATATATATATATATATATATATATATATATATATATATATATATATATATATATATATGTATATGTATATTCAAGAAGACAGAGGAATTATACACAGAGGGTATAAATAGAAATTGTCTTTTATGTGATGATATAAAGAAAATTAAGGGGTGGAAAAGTAGTTTATGTGGAGAAGAGGAATAGGGAGATCGAATGGGGAGAATTACAACATATGAAGAGGTGAAAAAACCTATTACAATAAAGGAAAAAAGGGAGGGGTGAACATTGTTTCAATCCTACTCTCACTAGATTTGAAGCAGAGAGATACACACAGAGTAAAGATAAATAGGTCTCAAAAACAAAAAGCTTTCTGGCAGGAACTCAAAAAGGATTTTAAAAATCAATTAAGAGAAATGAAAGCAACACAAGAAAATTATGAAAAAAGAATCAGCAGCTTGGAAAAGGAAGCACAAAGATTGACTGAAGAAAACAATTCCTTAAAAATTAAAATTGGACAGTTGGAAGATAAGGAATCCACGAGGCACCAGAAATCATTCAAACAGAATCAAAAGAATGAAAAAATAGAAGAAAATGTGAAATACCTCATTGGAAAGACAACTGATCTGTAAAACAGATCCAGGAGAGACAATTTGAGAATCCTTGGACTGCCTGAAAGCCATGATCAGAAAAAGAGTCTAGATGCCATAATTCCAGAAAGTTATTGAGGAAAACTGCCTGATACTAAAGAATCAGAGGATAAAATTGTCATTGAAAGAATTCACTGATCACTAGGGGGGGACCGATAGAAGGGAGGGCAAAAGCAAGGGAGAAAAAGGTAAAGAAAAGGAAGGGGGGTGATAAAAAGGGAGGGCAGATTGGGGGAAGCAGGGGTAAGAAGCAAAACATTGGTAAGAAGGAATAGGGTGAAAGAAGAGGGGTAAGTACAAAGGAGGTAATAGAATGGAGGGGAATAGACAGTCATAATAACTGTGAATGTGAATGGGATGAACTCTGCTATAAAATGGAAGCAAATTGGAGATTGGATTAAAAACTAGAATCCTACAATAAGCTATTTACAAGAAACACACTTGAAGCAGAGAGATACACACAGAGTAAAGGTAAAAGGCTGGAGCAGAATATATTATGCTTCAGCTAAAGTAAAAAAAAAGCAGGGGTAGCAATCCTTATCTCAGAAAAAGCACAGGCAAAAATAGATCTCATTAAAAGAGATAAGGAAGGAAACTACATCTTGCTAAAAGGCACTGTAGATAATGAAGCAACATCAATATTAAATATGTATGCGCCAAGTGGTATAGCATCCAAATTCTTACAGAAGTTAAATGAGTTATAATAGGAATTAGACAGTAATACCTTACTAGTGGGGGATCTGAATCTTCCCCTCTCAGAATTAGATAAATCTAACCAAAAAATTAATAAGAAAGAAGTGAAAGAAGTGAATAGAATACTAGAAAAGTTAGACATGATAGATGTCTGGAGAAAATTGAATGGGGATAGAAAGGAATATACCTTTTTCTCAGCAGTACATGGCACATTTTCAAAAATTGACCATGTCTTAGGGGCACAAAAAACATCATAGTCAAATGTAGAAAGGCAGAAATAGTAAATGCATCCTTCTCAGATCATGATGCAATAAAAATTACATGTAAGAAAGAGCCGTGGAAAAGTAGAATAAAAATCAATTGGAAACTAAATAATTTCATTCTAAAGAATGACTCGGTCAAACAATGAATCATAGAAACAATCAATAACTATATCCAAGAGAATGACAATAATGAGACAACATACCAAAATCTATGGGATGCAGCCAAAGCAGTGCTTAGAGGAAAATTTATAGCTCTAAATGCTTACATGAATAAAAAAGAGAAAGAGGAGATCGATGAATTGGGCATGAAACTTAAAAAGCTAGAAAGAGAACAAATTAGAAATCCCCAAATAGATACTAAACTAGAAATCCTGAAAATTAAACGAGAAATTAATAAAATTGACAGCAAGAAAACTATAGAATTAATCAATAAAAGTAAGAGCTGGTTTTATGAAAAAAAAACAATAAAATTGATAAACCATTGGTTAAATTGATTAAAAAAATAAAGAAGAAAACCAAATTACCAGTATCAAAAATGAAAGGGGTGATGTTACCACCAATGAAGTGGAAATTAAATCAATAATTAGGGATTATTTTGCCCAACTGTATGCCAATAAATTTGACAATGTAAATGAAATGGATAAATATTTATAAAAATACAAATTGCCCAGGTTAACTGAAGAGAAAAAATCCTTAAATAAGCCCATACTAGAAAAAGAAATTGAACAAGCCATTAATGAACTCCCTAAGAAAAAATCCCCAGGGCCAGATGGGTTTACGGGTGAATTTTACCAAACATTTAAAGAACAATTAATTCCAATAATATACAAATCATTTGGAAAAATAGGTGAAGAGGGAGTTCTACCAAATTTGTTTTATGACACAATTATGGTGGTGCTACCAAAACCAGGCAGAGCAAAAATAGAGAAAGAAAATTATAGACCAATTTCTCTAATGAATATTGATGCTAAAATCTTAAATAAGATATTAGCAAGGAGATTACAGCAAATGATCAGCAGGATAATACACTATGACCAGGTAGGATTTATAACAGGAATGTAGGGCAGGTTCAACATTAGGAAAACTATCAACATAATCAACCACATCAATATGAAAACTAACCCAAATCATATGATTATCTCAATAGATGCAGAGAAAGCTTTTGACAAAATATAGCACCCATTCCTAATCAAAACACTAGAAAGCTTAGGAATAGGTGGCAGTTTCCTTAAAATAGTAAGCAGTATCTACCTAAAACTATCCTCAAGAATTATATGTAATGGAGATAAGTTAGAGGCCTTCCCAATAAGATCAGGCGTGTAACAGGGATGTCCATTATCACCCCTATTATTTAATATTGTACTAGCAAGGTTAGCATTAGCAATCAGAGAAGGAAAAGGAATTAAAGGAATTAGAATAGGCAAGGAGGAAGCAAAACTATCACTCTTTGCAGATGATATGATGGTATACTTAGAGAATCCTAGAGAATCAACTCAAAAATTACTTGAAAAAATTAACAACTTTAGCAAAGTAGCAGGATATAAAATAAATCCACATAAATCATCACCATTTCTATTCATGACCAACAAAGTCCAGCAGCAAGAGATAGAAAGAGAAATTCCATTTAAAGTAATGGTAGATAATATAAAATACCTGGAAGTCTATTTGCCAAGACAAACCCAGGAAACATGTGAACACAATTACCAAACACTTTTCACACAAATCAAATCAGATCTAAATAACTGAAAAGATATCAATTGCTCATGGATCGGCAGAGCTAATATAGTAAAAATGATAATTCTATCAAAATTAATTTACTTATTTAGCACCATACCAATCAGGCTACCTAAAAATTATTTTATAGAGCTGGAAAAAATAATATCAAAATTCATCTGGAAAAACAAAAAGGAAATAATGAAAAAAAATGCACAGGAAGGTGGGTTAGTGGTACCAAACCTGGAGCTTTACTATAAAGCAGCAGTCATCAAAACTATCTGGTACTGGCTAAGAAATAGAGTGGAGGATCAATGGAATAGGCTAGGCACAGGAGACATACTAGTAAATGACATTAGTAATGTAGTGCTTGTTAAACCCAAAGAATCTAGCTGCTGGGATAGGAATTCAGTACTTGACAGAAACTGCTGGTAAAACTGGAAGATAGTATGGCAGAAATTAGGCACTTTCACCCCTGCATAACGAAGCTTTCATGCCTACCTTCTAAGCTGTCTTTGACTGGAATATGGTGGCACCCTGTCCTTTTGTGGGTTCTGCTGCTCCTGGAATTGTTTTATCAGCTCTCAGAGGTTTTTTTTTTTTTTAATTTTTAAGTGAGGCAATTGGGGTTAAGTGACTTGCCCAGGGTCACACAGCTATGTCTGAGGCCGGATTTGAACTCAGGTACTCCTGACTCCAGGGCCGGTGCTCTATCCACTGTGCCACCTAGCTGCCCCAGCTCTCAGAGTTTTAATGATCATCTCTATGCAGATGACTACCTATCCCAATGTTCTTACATCATGTCTTTTGGACATTTCAAATTTGATGTCCTAGAGGCATATTAAACTCAATATATCCCAAACGGAACTCATTATATGTCTATGCCAAACCAACCAAACTTTCAATTTTCCCTACTTCTGTCCAAGGCACTACCATTCTCCCAAACTCTCATGTTCATAAGGTTGATATTCAAGATTCCTGAATCACCCATAACATACATATTCAATTAATTACCAAATGTTGTAATGTCTTCCTTCACAGCATCTCTTATATCTGACTTCTCTCTACTCACACATTAACTACCTTATCTCAGGACTTCATTAACCATCTCTTATGTAAGGAACCTTCTAGTTGGTCTTGAGGTCTCAAGTCTCTCTCTACTCCACTCCATTCTACATACAGTGGCCAAAATGATTTTCCTGAAGTGTAGATCAGACTATGTCATTAATCAAACAATTTCCTTGGTTTCCAATTAAATGTAGGATTAAATATCGAGTCTTCTATTTAGTTTGTAAGGTTTTTCACAATCTGCCATCCATTTACCTGATTTATTATACATTTCTCCCCTTCCTGCAGTCTGTAATGCAGCCCAGCTGCCCTTATTTCTGTTACTCACATATGACAGCCATGTGTGTGTATGTATGTATGTTTGTATGTATATATATGTGTGTACATGTACATACACATTTCAGAAGTAAGGAAGTAATATTGAGGAGGACTGGAAAAGAAATCTTGCAGAAGGCTGTATTTGAGAAGAAAATTGAAGGAAGCCAAAGAGAATAGGAGATGGAGATGATGAAACAAATCCCAGAGAGGGGAGTTGGGCATGGAGCTGGAAAATGAAATGAATGTCCTGTGTAAAGAACAGGGTCAATCAATAAGCATTGGTGTATCTTCTACAGTATCCTAGGTCATAAGCTAAATTCTATGGATAAAGGCAAAAGATAATACCTGCTCTTAAGGAGCTAACAGCCCAGTGGAGGAGACAAAAAATAAATGACTATGTACTTACAAGTTATATTCAGGATAAACTGGAGATAATCCATAGAGGGAAGATCCTATCACTAAGGGATCAGGAAAGGTAGTTTTATAACTGAAGGAATGCAAAGAAGTCAGAAAGTTGACATACATAGGGAGAGAATTCAGACATGAGGTTCAGCCAATGAAAATTAGTACTCAATTGACTGGGTATCTTATGGGAGGAACAGAAAGGCCAGTGTCACTGGATCACATGATATGTTGGAGAAAGTATGATGTAAGGATTCGGGAAACATAGGAAGCAACCAGGTTATGGAGGATTTAAAAGCAAAACAATGGGTTTTATATTTGAACCGTGAGGTAATAGAGAACCAATAGAGTTCATTCAATAGGGGGTGAGGTGATCAGACCTGTGTTTTACAAAGATCACTTTGAGAGATGAGTGGAGGATTAACTGGAGTAAGAAGAGATTTAAGACAGAGAAAGCAACCAGGAGACTATTGAAGTTGTCCAAGAATGAGAAGATGATAAAGGTAGTGTCTTTGTCAATGAATATAAAGGGACATATATGATATATGTTACAAAAGTAGAATCATATGTTCTTGGCAACAGATTTGACATCTGTGCTTAGTGGCATGAGGAGTTCAAGATGACATTTAGGTTTCATGCTAAATCTGGTAAATGAGGAGGTATAATTGGGATATTACTAAGAGGGGAGTGTTTGCGATAGGTATAATATAGATATCAAAGGAAACTGGACTTGTTGAGTTTAAGATGGCCACAAGTTATCTTGATTGAGATATCCAAGATAGCACTCTGGAAATTGATTCACTAAAGTGTAATGCCACAAAACTGAATAATCATGTGCTTAGCACATAGTAGATGTTTAATAAATGCTTGTTGTTTGCTGGATTATTTTTCCTATAGATTTTATGAGCTATTTACCAAGATGGAACTACAGAAAGTTCTGAAAAGACGTATTTCCTGTGAATAATTAGAAAAATCCTTATCAGGGAACTCTAATTGCAGACTGCAAATGTGTATTCTTGATCTCTCCCTAAATTCCAATAAGCCACGTATCTATTAAATGTTTGCTCATTGCTTTATTTACACTTGGAAGAAAAGATGACATTTCACTACAGAATAGACTTTGGATCTGGGAGGGACTAATTACTGTGTTCATCTTGGCAAGGACTGAATACAGTGCCTGCTTCTCTGCAATGTAATATCCTCTTGTCAATCCATTACATGTGTGCAGAGGGTGAATCTTGCTGTAGATATGGGAATTTGGCTCTCCATGATTTCCAGCTCATTTTCCCTTTCCATGAGGCATAACCCCAGGCATAGAGAAATGTGAATGGTTGAAGGGGGAATAGGAGCTTTCTCCTCTTTGTGTTCCCAGGAGAAAATAGGAGCATCTACCTTCATGAACTCACATCTCAAAAACATAAGATTTATTCTTGCTAAGGAAGTATAAGGAATTTTTTAGACCCAGTATGAAATAAACTGGAAGCCTTTTAGAGTCATAAATAATTTTTCACAACTTGTCAAAAGTGCATCAAGAGAAGAAGAGTTTGTAACAAAATGGTCTTTTCCAGATGGCCTAGAAGTCTATATATTTTCTGATATAGTAACAGAGGGAAGAATACATACTAGACAATCCATGGATTACAACTGTCAAAAGCAACCTTTTTTGAGCAATAAAGTGGGGACAAAAAATAAATGAGTGGACAAGATAAGTTAGAGTAACAATTGGCCTGAGCCTATATCTATTATTCAAATTGCATCTAAGTTGAAGTTGGAACTGACAGTCATAAATAAACTGAGACCAAAAGGAGCCATCCATCACATCTAACCCCTCCCTCAAAGAGAATGCCATTGATCAGTCAATAATATTAATTGAATCCCATTTTATGCATTGAATGCCTGGGTGCCCTACCAATTTATAAGAAAATATGAGCTATGTCTAAAAGATAACCAAACAGTAAGCTTAATCAAATCAGTGGAGGAAAATGGCAATTAAAAATATTTTCACTAATATGGCTGGTATCTTCATTAAAAGCATCTTATAGAAGCACCTTGATACAAATCAAAAGTTTTCCTTTGGGAAGTTTATTATCTAACGATGGAGTAATAAAAAGCAAAAATAATGCCCAAACAACCACAAAAAAAAACTACGTGTAAAGCTGTGTGTGTGTGTGTGTGTGTGAAATATGAGGAAATGTACTTTCCTCTATTCATTGTAGAAGTAAGGGAGCTGTTTGTACAGAAAATTGTATCTATCATCTATGTAGTATACATATGTAAATGCATATATCTAAATCTATATTTACATTTATATTTAAATCTATGTCTATCATAAAACATAAATCCATCATAGTCTTGGGTGACAGGACAATAGAGAAAATAACCAGCTGAGGCTTGACAATGCTGCCCTCACAACTGTCAAGTTCTAAAGAAAAAAAGAAATAAAAAAGCAAAAAGACTTAGGGAAAAATGGGAGTCCTTCCTCTCCTACCACTCAGGCCTGCTCTTTTTTATACTTGTTTTCATGTAGCTTTAAGACCAAGTCTAAGCCTCTGGCTCAGGTATACCAGTTCTTTCCTCTATTCTGGTCTTGCTCTGGTTTGAGTGGGGAAACCAAATGAAGAAGTAGACAAGGATGTTGGGACAACTATCCTCCATCCAGAAGTCAGATATCTATACTCCTTTACATTCTTAGAAGAAGGACACTAAGGAACTATAGATTGTCTTCATTCTGAGGAATGTACAAAGAACAAGCAATGACATACATCCATAGTCTTATTTCAGCAGCTTCTAGGGCTAATAGCCCTCCAAAATGTTTCCCTTACCTTCTCACTAATATTTCAAATCAACTTAATGGGGTAAAGTCTCTCATTCTACAACTATACAAAAGGTTAAAATTAATCTCCCAACAGGAAGAAAGGGTCATAAATTTACCCTCATGGGATATGTTTTCCTAGCTTAATACGCAGTCAGTTCTCTATCCAGAGCTATCTCCTTGGAAGAGACTGTTTATAATAAGTTTTTATGAGGGAAAGGAAGGAGAATATGTTGCTAATGGTTTACTGAGGGGAAAAGGGATAAGATCATCACAAACTCCTCAAATGGGGAATGAATAAAAAAAATTGTGGTACACCAATTAATCAACAAGCATTTATTAAGCATCCACTGTTTGCCACATATTCCATTTTTTTCTTGGCCAAAATAAAAAGATTAAAATAAAGCAGTCCTTATCAACAAGTAACTTATGTTCTAATGTGAATGTAATAAAATGTGATGAATATGATAAGAGATAATGAGAACACTTGTATGAACTGATATAGTGTGAAGTGAATAGAACTAGAGGAACAACATGTCTTATCAGAAAGTAATTGTGTTACTTAATTTTGCAAATACATGATCCCTGAGAAATAATTATACGTGATCTTGCTTTTAAACTTGTCAACATATATTAAGGATTACTCTGGTGTAGCAGATTAAGGGCTAGACTAAGATGGAAGACTTGAGTTCAAATCCTTCCTCAGATATTTTCAGAAACTTCCCATACTATCTCCCTGACCTTGGACAAATCATCTAAGCAATCAACTAATTTCCTAATTTGAAAAATGAGGATAACAAGCACTCTAGAACTTATTTCATAAGGTTATTCTAAGGATTAAATGAGATAAAAGTATTTAAAGCATTATATAACTATATATATAACTATATATATAACTATATATATATATATAACTATATATATATATATATATAAACGCTAATTAAATGTCAGTTATTATTGTTATTAAGGGGTTTTGATCAGTATGGTACAGCCACCCAGGTGCTACTGAGTTATTTTAGCTTGATTTTCACTGTTCTTTTTTCACCTTGCTTAAAGCAATTGGCAGCTACTTTTTAAGAGTATGTTCAAAGATTTTTGTTGCTGAGGCAGAAAAGCAGATGGCATCTGAGGCTAATCAAAGAGAGAAATGAGGACCACACTGTTATTATGATCTTTACACAGGTTTAAATAAGAAAGTTAGTCAGCAGAAAAGAGGTGAGGTGAAGGAAGATGTTCTCATGCCTCAGCAAGTGTCTCAAATCCAAAAGGGAAATTATTCACCACCTTAATTGCATCCCATTTATTTGCAGTGATTCACATGCAATAAAGAAGTCCTTTCTAATGGTTAAAATAAGGGCTTACCAATGAGACACAGAAGCCTTAGGAACCTGCTATGAGCCAAGGTTACTGAAGCATAGTATCCAGAACAATTAAGGCCATAGTTCCCCTGTCACTTCCCCATGTCAGTTTGCAACTGGACCAATGAGTTAAGACCTGGGTATCTGGTTTTTAACAGGATAAGTTATAGAGTGTAAAGAAGAGAGGGACCAGGATATTAAGAAACTCAAAGCTATGTCCTTTAAAGAGAGTTGAAGAGGGGCAGCTAGGTGGCGAAGTGGATAGAGCACTGGCCCTGGAGTCAGGAGGACCTGAGTTCAAATCCGGCCTCAGACACTTAATACTTAATAGTTGTGTGACCCTGGGCAAGTCACTTAACCCCAATTGACTCACCAAAAAAACAAAAGAAAAACAAAAAAGAGAGTTGAAGGAACTGGTGATGTTGATGTAGAGAAAGTGGATTGGCGAATATAACAACTACTCAAATGCTTGAAGAGTCATGATATGACAAAGGGAAACATTACAATTAAGACATATCAGTGCAAATCCTAAAGGAACAGGTTTTGCCTCAATACAAGAAAGAACTCTTTGGCTTTGCTTCTCTGATAAAGGTCTGATATCTAAGATAGCAAATCACATCAAACTAATAAATAATGGCAAGAATAACAACAACAAAAATAATAACTACAATTTATACAACAACTTTATAGTTTCCAAAGTGATTTACAAATATTATCTAATTTGATTCTCACAATTATACTGTGAGGCAGGTGATATCATCAGTACTTTTCAGACGAGAAAAGTGAAGCAAACAGGTATTAAGTGACTTTCCCAAGTAAACACAACTAGTAAGTTTGTAAGCTTGGATTTGAAAGTAGGTCCTCCTTAATATTGGTACAAAACTATATTGAATGAGATGCCTACTGTCATCTCCCATTAAATAAATGGTCAAATGATATGAACTCATTATCAATAGTTAAAAGGAAAAATTTCAAATCACTAATAACAAAAGTAATAGAAATTAAAGTAACTTTGATTATGCTATAAGAAATTATGAAAGTGATGGATTCAGAGAAACCTGGGAAGATTTTAAATTAACTAAAATGAAATGAGCAGTACAAGGGAAACAGTTTATCAGTTACTATACAATTTTCAAGAAAAATAACAGTGAAAGCCCTAAGTATTCTGAGAATTGAAACCAGAACTTATGAGTCAGTCAGTAGGCATTTATTAAGCATCTACTATGTCTGTGACAGTGTGTTAAATGTTGGGGATACAAAGAAAGGTAAAAGTTTGTTTCCACCCTCCACCTAATGGAGGAAACAGCATGCAAACCAATGTATATAAGCAAGCTATGCATAGGATAAATAAGAAATTATTAACAGATAGAAGACATCAGAATAAAGGACAATTAAGAAAGGCTTCCTGTATACAATGTTTTGATGATGAGGCATACAAGTCATACATAGCAAGAAAGATGCTGAACTCATTTTACAGAATAAAATAAATATTTTCAGAAATGACCAATGTAGCAATTCTCTCTCTCTCTCTCTCTCTCTCTCTCTCTCTCTCTCTCTCTCTCTCTCTCTCTCTCTCTTTCTCTGTGTGTGTGTGTGTTTACTGATAGTGATATAAGAAAGAAGAAAAGAAAGAAAAGGTAGTCATTAAAGAATTTATTTTAATTAACCAAAGACAATAGAAGGGATTTCACAAGGAAACACAGATGAGCAGGGCGACTTTGAAGCAAACAATTAATTACATTTTTTTTAAAGAAAAGGCAATAAGGAAAATAGAGATTTGAGCTTTCACATATAATCCTTTACTATTCTCCTTTAGCTATAAAAAAGTTCATATTTATTGCTATTTATCTTATTAAATATAACAACAAAAAGAAACATTATTGAAGAGTAAAAGAATGGAGCAGCTAGGTTGTATGGTGGATAAAGTACTGGCCCTGGATTCAGGAGGACCTGAGTTCAAATGCGGCCTCAGACACTTGACACTTACTAGCTGTGTGACCCTGGTCAAGTCATGTAACCCTCATTGCCCCAAAAAAAGGGTAAAGTAAAAAAAAATCTGGTGTGTGTGTGTGTGTGTGTGTGTTGGGGTGTGTGTGTGTGTGGGGGGAGGATTGAGTGATGAACTTATGAACTTTCTGGACAAAACTGTAACTAGGAAAACCAAAACCTGAGTCAAATTTAGTCAAAGGATGTTCATGTGGCAGGGATTGTGAGTGGTAGAATAGAACCAATTCAACCACAAATATAGTCACAATGTTAGAACTGGCAGAGTCATAGGCAGAGGACTATAAGGAGACATTAGTTATGGTAGAGAAAGAACATGGTCCCCAATGTTTGGGGAAAATCTTGTTAGTTTTTTCTAGTTATTGCACTATGTATAGAAATCAGATCAATTCGAAAGTGGATGGGACTCTTACATGTTATGAAGCAGTAAGTTTATTGATGCTAGAAAAATTTAAGTACAGAGTAGGGGGCTAAAAATAAGGAATTTGTGCACTGTAGAGGAAAATCCATCATGGTGTGAGTGGCTGCACTACATGATGTCTGAAGTCTTGTCCTACTTTAAGATTTGATCAGTTTATGAAATACAATGTGAAAAAAGAGAAAGCAATATCTGGAAGAACAGAAAGAATTGTAATAATATAGGAACTTTTCACCATAGGAAGCATGGTATTTTTTAAAAATTTCCAACATTATCTATAATAAAAAGGGAACAAAAAGCATAAATGGAGGTTTAGAGAATTTTACATTTAATATTCTATTATTTCCCAAGATCACATGCCCAAAAGAATTTTAAGCAATAGGTATAGGAATTTTGAGTTCCTTAAGTTCAAGATTTAGTTTCAGGTAATGTGAATAATAAATTGATTAATAGATTAAGAAATCATTAAGCACCTATCATGTACCAGGCATCCTGATAGATTCTGGCACACAGAAAGTAAAAAAGAACCTTGTATCCAGGGAAGAAGATGATAATTACTAGAGATCACTGGTGAAGAGAAATGACTTTTGTAGATTTTCATTAGATAATTAAATTTTGTTTTAGATACTTGTAATTTATTTTCTTGTGTTTCGTGTGCTTAAATCTTTTTTTCTGCTTCTTTCTATTAAATAAATTGGGCTATACCCACAGTCCCCTTCCTATAGAAACTGGCAAGCATCCGATGAAGTAAGTGAAGATTGTTCGTGATCAATAGCAGTGTGAAATTATGTGGCTTCAGCTCATGGGATTTTAATCTCATATATTGCATTTTTTAAAAAATAATGACATTGCCATCAAAGTTAGGTGAGAGATGCTAAAATGGATGCAAAGAATGGAAGGCAAGCAGAAATTATTCACTGACCTGTAGAAAAATATTATATTTTGTTTTTACCAGTACCAAATATGGATGAACAAAGTAGAAGTTGGTTTCCACCATAATGAATAAATTAAAGTTTTGGGGAATGCATTTCTACTCTTCAAATAGCAGGGAGAATGAACTATCCCTTCAAAGAATATGTCTTCCTAGACACCAAGAAAGAAAAGGCTGGCTTCCAAACCCCACCAGTAGATGTCACAGCCAGTGCAGACAAAGATCTGTATATGAACAAACAGCATTGTCAATGTTCTTCTGTAATGTCAGCCCCTCCCCCCCCCCCCCACCCTGGGCCTGTCATCCCCTGGCCCTGACATTGCCTTTGAGCCATCTCTGTGCCATTCCCTTGCTGGCATACTGCCAAGGCCAGAGTCTTCACCCACATACCTCAGAAAGATGATAGACATACATACACATGCACACAGATACATACTCACATGCACACCCAAGATTTAATTGAAATTAAAATATCTTTATGAAACAAAATACACCATACCTGTTTCCCCTGAACAAACAAAAAAAGAATGTGTTCCAGTAAAGAAACAAATTCAAAAAAGGGAAATAGAAAGACTAAGGGGAAATGTGGTGTGTATCTAAAAACTAAAAGGTGGAAGAATGTGTTAAAGAAAAGGAAGAGAAGAAAATCATTGAAGATTTAAAACTATATAAAAGATAAGAAGACTTTTCTGGACCATCTCTGAAGGGATTAGTTTAGTGTTTGTGCTCCATGGAGAAATAACATGGATCCACAGGTAGAATTAGGTTAAGGGTCATCCAATGACAATCAAAGAAATAAAAGATGAGTATCTATAGTTAGTAATTCTAGTCTAAAAGGTACCATGGCTTATATGTCAGCATGATGCAAACAATACAGGGCTTTACTGTTTCACAAGGAATATGCCTAGGATATAAAGGTACAACTTCTCAAACCTGTCAAACCTAATAACCATGCCTAGTAATACTTATGATGACAAATGATGCCAGAAGGAATCCAGAAAATGTTGCTAACGATTATGAAAAGACAAAGAACTAAAGATTTTAGAACAAAGATTATGTTTTCATCATTATTATTGATTGAAAGTAAAGAATTTAGGAAGGAAAACACATTTGGGGCTCAGAATTTGTTTCTTCAAAGGGGACTTGGATTTTTGAATTGTGACAGTATGGGTTCTTGAGCAGAGATGAAATATATTTAAGAAGGGTTGGCAAAAACAGTTTCCTTGAACCTCGTGAATCCAACCAAAAGGAAGTTAAATGTCAGGATGGTTAGTTTGTATTTTATCTTGGAATCAATAGGAAATAACTTGATATTCTTAAGCAGAGAAAGAGCTTGTCTTGCTTAATCACAAAGACTAGAATAAAGGGTAATGGATGGAATGTGAAGGTTTTCAATTGATATGTGAAAGATAGCTCATGTTTACATATTAAATATATGTATATTGGGAAGACATACTTAGAAAAGAGAAATCAAAAGACAATATGAACATGGGCAATGAATGAATAAATCCGTATGAATAATTAAGAAACTATATCAAATGAATAGGAAAAGGAAAAAAGTGAGAGTGAAATCTACAGAAGTAACGATTTAGGACAAAACTCTAAGGACAACTTTGAATTTTTTTAACATAAATTATTAAACTTTCCATAGCATTAAATTCTCCTATAAAATGCTCATGAAATCTACCAATGGGGTGGTACTTTACAGAGTACTTACTTGAAACTAAAATATGAATTCCTTGTTGCCCGACACACCTGGCATGTGAAACAGAATGAAAGCAATTCCAAACTGATAAAACAGAACCAGTGTGATACTGATATACCCCATGGATTCCCACAGCATATCCTGCACCTGTTCCAAGACTAGATTTACACTGGTGCCAGTAGGAGTTCTGAACATGAAAGGGAAGAATAAGCATGAAAGAGGCAGGAGACATTCCTACTGGGATCGATCATCTCTGAAAGAACTCCAGGGGATTTCTGCTCACCTTTGGGCATTGGAGGAGAATAGAAACTGCTCTATTTTATTATAGAATAGGAAATCATCTGTGACCTTCACAGATCCTGCCCTTTGTTCAGGTATCATCTTGAATTGTGAGAATGATAATACTTCGGTCAATTGTCCCTGGCAACAACCCACACACTGTACTAAAGCCAGTGGTGACCAGGGTCAAGAATATCTTTCCTATTGTCCTAAGGAAAGTGTTTTGGGTAGTATGTAGTCATGCCCAATACCACTTAATCTTTTGCTTCCCAATAGCTAAAGAATGTTCACTTGCCTTTCCCTTTCTTATTATATCACACACACACACACACACACACACACACATCCTTTAACAAAGAGTTAAAAGTCAAGAAATAGCCAGGAAAATGAGAAGACAGAAAAAAATGCTGACCCTGGAAAGCTTCTTTGGTGACAGGGAAAGTCAAAATACACTCTTAGAAGAAGAAAACAATGCATCTGGAAAAAAATAAATGTTCAAGGATATCACTGGAATCAATGAAAAAAAAATACAAAAGAAATTGGTCTAGCAGTACCAGATCTCAAATTGTATTATAAAGTGGTAATTATTAAAACAATCTGGTACTGGCTATGAAATAGAGAGATAGATCAGTGGAATAGAATAGATAGAAATTAGACTACAGTAAATGACTATAGTCATCTAATATATGATAAACCCAAAGATCCAAGCTTTTGGAACAAAAACTCATAGTTTAACAAAAAACTGCTGGGAAAACTGGAAAACAGTATGGCAGAAACTAGGTATAAACCAACATCTCACACTATATATTAAAATAAGGTCAAAATGGGTACATAGGGGCAGCTAGGTGGCACAGTGGATAGAGCACCAGCCCTGGAGTCAGGAGTACCTGAGTTCAAATCTGGCCTCAGACACTTGACACTTATTAGCTGTGTGACCCTGGGCAAATCACTTAACCCCAACTGCCTCACTAAAAATAAAAAAAAAAAATTGAAAATAGGTACATAATTTACACATGAAGGATCATACCATAAGCAAATTAAGGGAACATGGAATTTTTTATCTGTCAGATTTATGGGCAAGGGAAGAATTTTTTTTTGGCAGGGCTATGGGGGTTAAGTGACTTGCCCAGGGTCACATGGCTAGTAAGTGTCAAGTGTCTGAGGCCAGATTTGAACTCAGGTACTCCTGAATCCAAGGCTGGTGCTTTATCCACTATGCCACCTAGCTGCCCCAGCAAGGGAAGAATTTAAGACCAAAAAAAGATATAGAGAATAAAATTAAATGTAAAATAGATCGTTTTGATTATATAAAAATAAAGAGCTCTTGCACAAACAAAATTAATGTAACCAAGATTACAAGAGAAGTAGAAAACTGGGAAAGAATTTTTGAAATAAGTATCTCTGATAAAGGTCTCATTTATAAAAATACAAGTCATTCCCTAATTAATAAATGGTCAAATGATATGAATAGGCAGTTTTCAGACAAAGAAATCAAACCTATATATCATCATATGAAAAATGCTCTAGAACATTATTGATCAGAGAAATGCAAATTAAAACAACTCTGAGTATCATCTCACATCTATCAGAGTGGCAAATATAACAAAAATGGAAAATATTGGATGTTGGATCAGATATGGGAAAGCTGGGATGCCATTCAACTATCGGGGGAGTTTTAAAAGATCCAACCATTCTGGAGAGCAATTTGGAACTATGCACAAAAGGCTATAGAACTGTGCATACCCTTTGATCCAGCAATGCCAGTGCTAGGTTTGTATCCCAAATATATCCCCCCCCCAAAAAAAATAGTCAGGGAAAATTGCTCTAATAATCTAGAAGGTATAATAGAAATTAGAAGAATCCATGGATTACCTCCTGAAAGAGATCCCCCAAATCAAAACTTGCAGGAATATATATATATATATATATATATATATATATATATATATATATATATATATATATATATATATATATATATATATATATATATATATATATAGCCACATTCCAGAACTCTAAGGAGAAAATATTGCAAGTAGGCAGAAAAAAAAATTGAAGTACTGTAGAATCACAGTCAGGATAACCCAAGCAAGACCTAGCAAGATCTAGCAGCTTCTACATTAAAGGATTGGAGGGCATGGAATATGATATTTTGGAAGATAAAGGAACTGGAATTACAACCCTGAGTCACCTACCCAGCAAAACTGAGTATAATATTTCAGGGGAAAAATGGGAATTCAATGAGAGGACTTTAAGGCATTCATGATGTGATTAAAAATTGATGGGGTGGGGGGGAGGCGGCTAAGTGGCACTGTGGATAAAGAAACGGCCCTGGATTCAGGAGTACCTGAGTTCAAATTGGGCCTCAGACACTTGACACTTACTAACTGTGTGACCCTGGGCAAGTCACTTAACCCCCATTGCCCTGAAAAAAAATTTATGGGGTGCCATATTTTTGTCCCGAGGTTTAGAGAAACATAGCTTCAGTTTCTGGTATATTGCTACCTAGAAATTAGAGACTGAAACACTAGTTTGGGGGCATTAAGCATTTATTAAAGCATATTAAATATTAGTAAAGATAGAGCACATGGCTCTTCCTAGGATAGAGAGCTCATAAAAGCGCCTCTGCTCCCAACAGTGTTCTAGGACCAAGATGGAGATGGCACAAGCATAAATTCTCTGAGGTCAGGAAAAGAGCCAGCCCTTCCACACTTCTCACCAGTATGTACTGATGTCAGAATATGGAGGGCAGACCCACTGAGGGGAAAAGCTTTCAGGAAGGTGTGTGGTTTTTGTTTTGTTTTGTTTGTTTGTGGAACAACAGGGGTTATGTGACTTGCCCAGGGTCACACAGCTAGTGTCAAGTGTCTGAGGCCAGATTTGAATAGGTATAGTATTAACCTCTATTATCTGTATTCACAGTCCAAGTTGTAACTGGACTGACTCTGGGCCAGTCTTAAAAGTTCAACAAAGGCTCTTTGGGTTAGGCCCTTGAATGGAGGCCTCTGGGAGCCCCAAAACCTCATTATTTTCTCACAGTGATGCAAAGACCTGAACTGAATAGAAAATTTGACTTTCAAATACAAGACCCAAGAGAAGCATAAAAAGTTAAACAGGGAAAAGAAATCATGAGGGATATTAAAAGGTTAAACTATTTACATTTCTACATGGGAAGATTATACTTCTAACTCATAAGAACTTTCTCATTATTAGTGCAACTGAATGGAGGATACTTGGAGGGCACAGGTGTGAATTGAATATCAAGGGATGATATCTTTAAAGCATTAATTTTTTATTAGTTTTGTTTGTTTGTTTGTTTGTGAGGCATTTAGCATTGGATGGCTTGTCCAGGGTTGTGTAGCTGTTGGGTGTCTGAGGCCAGATCTGGGCTTGGGTCCTCCTGGGTCCAGGGCTTGTGCTTCTTCCACTGAACCACCTAACTACCCCATGTTAATCTGGAGGAATGCACTGGGAGAAAAGGAAAGGGAGAGGTTGAATGGAGTAGAGTATCTCACATAAAAGAAACATGAAAAACAGAGTGGAGTTAAAAGCAAACAGAAGGGGAGTGAGTGAGCCAAGTTTTAAAAATCATTGTGAAAATGTGTTTATACATGTAACTTTGGGAAAATTCTAAATAAAACCCTGAGCGTTGTAGAGGTCATAAAGATCTATATCACAGAGAAAAGAGAAGTTCTTAAGGAGCACCTACTGATAGGGGACATGATATGGATGAAGAATCAATACAGGAGATTGAGGAATGATTAAACTGGTGGGAGATGACCAAGAGAACACAATATTATAGAGATCCAGGAGGAAGACATTATACAGGAGGAGAAGGAACTTAGAATTATCCAAGGTGGTAAAAAAGTCAAAAGGGATGAGAAAAAATATAGATGCCAAAGTGATTTTCCTAAATTTTAGGTCTAATCATATCATTCCCTACTCAATAAACTACTAATTTTCTCTAGAATAAAATTTAAAATCCTTTGTTTGGCTTTTAAAGTCCTTGCCAAACTTGCTATGGCTTACCTTTCTAACCTTATCACACATTGGTACTCCACATATTCCATTACAACCAAATTGGCCTTCTCACTGTTCTTTATACATGAAACTGCATCTCCTATCTTCAACCCTTTACAATGGCTGTCCCCCTTGCTTGGAACACATTTTTCCTCACCCTCATCTTTTAAAATCCCTTTTTTTTTACTTTTTTAAGTGAATCTTTTGTATGTACAGATATATGTTCATGTTTTCCCCCCGATGAAATGTAAGCTTCTTTAGGTAAGAAGTATAGAATAAACACCAATGGCTATTTCTTCCAGATCAAATAAAAATTGTCTCTGGCTTTTAAAGGCCTTCATAACTTGTTCCGTTTATAGCTTTCTAATCTTCCCTGTTTTCTCTTCATCACACAAGACATTCCATATCCCAACAATGGGAATTTCATTGTCTGTCTTCCATGCTGGGAACATACTCCCTCTTTATCTTTTCCTTGTGGCTTTCCTGGCTTCCTTTAAATCCCAATTAAAGCTCTACCTTCTTCAAGAAGCCTTTCCTTGTCCTCCTTATTCTTAGTGCCTTTCCTTTGAGAATATCTGTAGTTAATCTTGTATATATCTTGTTGCTCTGCAGTTGTTTGCTTGTTGTCTCCCTCATTAGACTGTAAACACCTTGTGAATGGGACTTTCATATTTTTTTGGTTTTTAAGTGTTCTTTTGATTTTATTCATTTTGCCTTTCTTATATCCTTACCACTTAGTACAGTAGACTGGCACAAAGTAAGCATTTGTATAAATGCTATTTCAATTGACTTGCAATCAAGGACCATTTCACTTTTTACTTTGTATTCCCAGAGACTAGTATGCTGTCTTCCATGTAGTAGGCAATTTGTAAATATTTATTGATTGATATATCTGATATATAATTCTTTTTATCCCTCTGCAGCTTTTGGTTTGGACTGTTTGGTAGGAAACAGCCACTCCACCATCTTGCTCAATTGCATGCATGTTTGACTTTGCAATGTTCTAGTGAAATGACAGTTGCTATCAAAAGGAATACATACAACAATTGGTCACAGTAACATAAGTCCAGGAGGCTTTTTAAGGCCATCTCTTCTAGTGTTACTTTTTCTAAAACATTTTTACTACGAAGCTGTAAACTCTCTTGCTTTCTTTTGAAAACTCTTCTGCTCTTTGAAACCTTTGTTTAGGACGTCTCAAAGGCTTATAAGACCAGACATAGTAATGGAGAGTCAGCAAGGAAAAGTAACAAAGAACAGTAAGTTTTTTAATGAGAGGACTTTGGCTAATAACATTTTTGTAAAGTACCAAAATTTATATGGTGTTTTAAGTTTTGCAAAGCATTTTACTTGGGTCGTCTCAATTGGCCTTCATTTTACGCCTATAAAGTAGACACAATTACCCTCATTTTACAGGTGAGAAAACTGAAAAAGGGAGAAGATAAATTATTTACATAGAATCACTGAGTTACATGTCCGAGGCAGGATTCAAACTCAGGTCTTCCTGAGTAGGTCCAAACATATATCTCCCATTGCGGACCACCCTTCCCATACATACAAAAGTTAGCCCTGGATATGCCCAGATAACTGGTCTCCTATTCAATTTATGGTGATGATGATATAATATTGTTATTTATATCATAGTAATATGAATTTACTTTAATATTTAATTTACTATAATAATTAATGTCAAATGTTTTATAACATATTACTAATAATAATATTGTATTTATCATCCTCTATCATTAACAAACTACATTTGATTTTAGACCTCTGACTCTAACCTTCCATAAACTGGTTCTGATCAACCTGTCTCCTAAAGCTTTTACACATCTGTATACTCATTCCAAGGTTTATTGTACATTCTATCAAAAGCATTGCTATATAGTGCTAGAAGAATAAATTGGCATAATTCTTCCTTCCCAGCTCCAACACCTCTCATTTGCTTCCATAATTCAGCATCCATTCTTTTTAGCAACTTGTTGCTATGTATATACAGGTGTCTCACCATCATCCCTAAGATTGATAATCTGACTTATACTCTTCTCCAGCTCAGTCTCTCCTCTTCAAACATTGTGACTTCCCTATTCCTTAATTTCTTCAAATCCCATGATTCTTAGCAGGCACAGGAATGGTCATGCCAACTCTTAGGGTTCCTATCACTTACTATTATATTAATAATGAAGAGGAGGAGGAAAAGAATAAGGAGGATTAGAATCTAAAAGCAGAATAACAAATAGTAAATATCTGATGACAGTTTTGAATTTAGCTTTCTATCCACCACACTACCAAGTTTACTAATTATTGTACTGAGCATTAATTTCCTTTTGTTGTTAATGTTTATTTATTTAATATTCTATTTCTCCCATTACATGTAAAAGCAATTTAACATCCATTTTAAAATCTTTGTGTTCCAAATTATCTTCTTCTCCCCTCTTACAAATCCAAGAAATTTAATATAAGTTATCCATGTGTAGTCATGCAAAAAATTTCCACATTAATCAAGTTGTAAAAGAAAACTGAGAAAAAAATTAACAAGAAGAAACTAAAAAAATATGCTTCAATCTGTATTTAGACACCATCAGTTCTTTCTGTGGAGATGGATCACATTTTTCTACAAGTCCTTCAGAGTTGTCATGGATCATTGAATTGCTGAGAATAGCCAAGTCTTTCACAGCTGATCATTTTACAATATTGATGTTACTTTGTATACAGTACATTTCACTTTGCATCAGCTCATGTAAGTCTTTTCAGGTTTTTTCTAATAGCGTCCTGCTCATCATTACACAGTTGCTATTTTTTTTCCAGGGCAATCAGGGTTAAGTGACTTGCCCAGTGTGACACAGCTAGTTAAATGTCAAGTGTCTGAGGCTGTATTTGAACTCAAATTCTCCTGAATCCAAGGCCAGTGCTTTATCCACTGTGCCACATAGCTGCCCCAACAGTTGCTATTACTAACTGAATATCCCTCCATCCTACTCCCTCCCCAAGTCATTTATTCTCTATCTCCTTTTGCCATTTCCCTCCTCCCCCAATCTACCCTCCCTTTTCTCACCTGCCCCCCCTTATTCCCTTCCCCTCTTACTTTTCTGCAAGGTAAAATAGATTTCTATTCCCAATTGAGTGTATATTATTCCCTCTTTGAGCAAATTCTGATGAGAATAAGTTTTAGTAATTCTCCAGCACGTCCCCCATGTTCCTCTCCACTGTATAAGCTTTTTTTTTTCTTCTTTTATGTGAGATACTTTACCCTATTCCACCCCTCCCTTTCCCTTTCTCCCAGTGTATTCCTCTCTTACCCTTTATTTTAATTTTAATTTTAATTATTATTATTATTATTATTAATTTGTGGGGACAGTTTAGTGACTTGCTCAGTGTCATACAGCTAGTAACTGTCAAGTGTTTGAATCCAGATTTTTTCCTCCTGAATCCAGTAAGAGTGCTTTATCCACTGAGGTACCTAGGTTTACCCAAATTTATTTTTTAAGGATATTATCCTTTCATTTTCAACACACACCTGTGCCCTCTATCTATATATACTCCATACACCTGCCCAAATAATAAGAAACTTCTTCACTACTGGGAACAGAGCCAAGATGGTGCAGGAAAGACTTTAAATGCACAGAGCTCCTGACACAATTACCTCCCCCCCAAAAAAAAAACCAGAAATAAAACAACCCCTTGGAGCAGAAAAACACATAAAAATATAGGCTGAGATTATTTTCCAGCCAAAGACAGATTAGAGGGGGCTGTACTGGACTGAAAGAAGAGTCAAACCTCACAATCATGGCAATACAGAACCCAGGCATGTTGTGCCAGAGGAATTTACCCCAGAGCCTCCAAATTGGCTGTAGTTCTTGTGTCTTCTGGAACTAAGCTTAACATCAGGTAAGAGGGCTGAATGGCTGGCTTGGAGGGGGTGGGAGTACAGGGGGGTCTGTGGAATCTAAGGAGGAATTTGGCTGTCCCACCCAAGCAGGGAACAAGGAAGAAATACTTAGTGGCATGAGGCACAGGTGGGGGAGGTGGTCAGAAGCTAAGAACCACCACAGCACACAAAGTTGTGCTGCCTGTGTAATTAGCAAGCTGGCTTGAGATTACCTTCAGACCAGAGAACAGGCCAGGTAAGAGAAAAGCCTGCCCTTCCTCAAACCAAAATACCTGGGACCCTCTGAATGTTGGGACAGTATATCTTGGAAGTAGAGCCACACTGTAAGAGGGAGTAAAACATTAAGAAAAAGATTAGAAGGTGAGTCAGCAAAGAAAGTTGAGAACTTTAGAAAGTTTCTTTAGAGAAATGGAAAATTGAGGTACACCCTCAGAAGAGGATAATAACCTAAGGGCTCCTATATCCAAAGCTTCCACAAAAAATATGAATTGGTGTCAGGCCATGGAAGTGCTCAAAAATTTCTTTGAAGAGAGAGTAGGAGAGATAGAAGGAAAATGTAGAGAGGTAGAGGAAAGAATGGAAAGAGATATTAGAGCAATGCAGGAGAGGCATGAGAAAAAAGTCAACAGTTTGAAAAGCCAAATGGAAAAAGAGATACAAGAGCTCTCTGAAAAAAATAATTGCCTAAGAATTAGAATTGAACAAATGGAAGTTAGTGACCTTAAGAGAAAGCAAGACAGAGTAAAGCAAATCCAAATGAATTTTTTTAAAAAGAGGACAATATGTATCTCCTTAGAAAAACAGCTGACCTGGAAAATAGCTCCAGGAGAGATCATTTGAAAATCATTAGAATAGCTGAAAACCATTACCAAAATAAGACATTAGACAGCATTTCCAAGAAATTGTTAGGAAATATTGCCCTGATATTCTAGAAGCAGAAGGTAAAATAAAAATTGAAAGAATCCACCAATAACCTCCAGAGAGAGATCCTGAAAGAAAAACCTCCAGGAATACTATAGCCAAATTCCAGAGCAACCAGGTCAAGGAGAAAATATTGCAGGGAGCTAGAAAAATGGAATTTGAATACTGTGGAGTGACAATAATGATAAAACAAGATCTAGCAGCATCTACATTAAAGGACCAGAAGGCATGGAATATGATATTCCAGAGGGCAAAGGAACTGAGAATAGAGCCAAGAGTCACCTACCCAGTGAAACTGACTATAATCTTTTGGAGAAAAAATTGCACTTCAACAAAAATGAGAACTTTCAGGAATTTGTGATGAAAATACCTGAATTGAATAGAAAATTTGACTTTCAAATACAAGACCCTTGAGAAGCATAAAAAGGTAAACAGGAAAAAGAAATCATGAGGAATATTAAAAGATTAAACTCTTTACATGTCTACATGGGAAGATTATACTTCTAAATCATAAGATCTTTCTCGGTATTAGGGTAGCTGAAAGGAATACATTTAGACAGAGGACACAGGTCTGAACAGAATATGAAGGGATGATATCTGTAAAGCATTTATTTTTTGTATATCCTTTTTGTGTGGGACAGGCAGGGTGGGGTGGCTTATATCTGGGGCTGGATTTGGGCTCAGGGCCTCCTGGGTCCATGGCTGGTGCTTTGTCCTCTGTGCCACCTAGATAACCCATTATGACATCTTTAAAGTAGGGTTGAAGGGTAGGAGGAATGCAGTTTGGGAGGGGGAAGGGGAGAGGTGGACTTGGGAGAGGTAGCTCACATGAAGGAAACAAGAAAAAAGCTTATGGAGGAGAGGCGAAGAGGGGGAAGGAGTGGGGGAGTGAGTGGACCTTACTACCATCAGAATTGGCTCAAAGAGGGAATAAAATACATTGTACTCATGAGGGTATAGTAATATATTTTGCCTTGAGGGAAAGTAGGAGGCAAAGGAGATAAGGATGCAGGGGAGGGGGGGGAGACAGGAAGGAAGGAAGGGCAGATAGGGGGAGGGAACTGTAAAAAGCAAAACACTTTCGAGGAAGGTGAAAATGTTCTGCATAACTACACATGTACGATTTATATAGAATTGATTGATTTCATAGGGAAGGTTGAGAAGGAAGGGAGGAAGAACAAAATAGAACATAGAGTTCACTCAAAGACCTTAATCTCAACAGAGTGGTCTCAAGGAGGGAATACCATACACACCCAATTGGGAGGAATAATCTATTTAACCCTATAGGAAAGTAGTAGGGGAAGAGGATAAGGAGGGAAGGGTGAAAGAAGGGAGGGCAGATATGGGGAGGGAGCAGTCAGAAGCAAAACACTTTTGAGGAGTAAAAAAAGATAGAAAATAGAGCAAATATCATGAGAAGGGAATAGGATGGAGGGAAATAGTTATGATGATTGACTATAATGGCAAAACATAAGGCACCTACTTTGCTGGGCTATTGTGAAGAAAATTCTTTGTCAAGTTTAAGGTACTATAAAAAAGTTATGATGAACAGGATGTTATCAGAAAAGCCTGGAAAAACCTACGTGAACTAAAGCAGAGTGAAATGTACTGTATAGTGTAAGATAATCTGCTGGGAAGGCCATGGTTATTTTTATCAATGTAATGATGCAATATAATACTTAAGGACTTATAGAAATTGCAATCCATCTACAGAGAAAGAACTGATGGTATCTGAAAATAAATTGAAGAGTGTGTATGTATGTATGTATATATATAATATATATATAATATATATACATATACATATACATACACACACACACACACACACACACACACACATATATATATATATATATATATATATATATATGATTTTGGACAGTTCCTTAATATGAAGTTTTGGTTTTATGTTTTCTCTCACAACCTAGCTAAAGTGGAGACGTTTTTCATGAATACTCAGGTATAATTTATATTAAATTTTTTGAGTTCTTGGGGAGGTGGGAAGGGAGGAGGAAGAGAAGTTGAAACACAAAGTTTTAAAAATTTATATCAAAATTTGTTTTTACATTTAATTTGGAAAATAAAATTCTAAACAGAGAAAAAAAAAGTTCTTATGATTTACACATCTCATCTTCCCATGTAGGAATGTAAACAATTTAACTTTTTATTATCCCTACATGGTTTCTTTTTCCTGTTTGCCTTTTTACTCTTCTAGAGAGTCCTCTTTTTGAAAGTCAGATTTTCTGTTCAGTTATGGTTCTCTAGAGTCTTGTATTTGAAAGTTAAATTTGCCATTCAGTTCAGGTCTTTTCATCATGAATAGCTGAAAATCCTCTTTTTCATTAAAGTCCCATTTTTCCTCTGAAAGATTATGATCAGTTTTGCTGGATGTGTGATTCTTGGTTGTAATTCCAATTCCTTTGCCCTCTGGACTGGAATATTCCATGCCCTCCAGTCCTTTAATAAAGAAGCTGCTAGATTTTGTGCTATCCTGACTATGGCTCCACAGTACTAGATTTCTTTATGTTTGGCAGGTTGCAATATTCTCTCCTTGACCTGAGAGCTCTGGAATTTGGCTATAATATTCCTAGGAGTTTTCCTTTTGTGATCTCTTTCAATTTCTTTTTTTACCTTCTACTTCTAGAATATCAGAGCAATTTTCCCTGACAATTTCTTGGAAGATAATGTCTAAGTTCTTTCCTTGATCATGGTTTTCAGGTAGACCAATAATTTTCAAATTATCTCTCTTGGACCTATTTTCCAGGTCAGAAGTTTTTCCAGGAAGATATTTCACATTGACCTCTATCTTTTTATTCACTTGGATTTCCTTTATTGTGTCTTGGTTTCTCTTAAAGTCACTAGCTTCCATTTGTTCAATCCTAATTCTTAGGCAATTATTTTTGTCAGAGAGTTTTTGTACCTCCTTTTCCAATTGGCCAATTTGGCTTTTCAAACTTTTGAATTTTTTCTCATGTCTTTCCTGCATCACCCTTATTTCTCTTTCCATTTTTTCCTATACCTCTCTAAATTTATCTTCAAAGTCCTTTTTGAGAGCCTCTATGGCCTGAGACCAGTTCATATTTTTCTTGGAAGCTTTAGATATAGGGTCCCCGACATTAAAATCTTCCTCTGGGCATGCATCTTGATCTTCCTTGTCCTTAAATAAACTTTCTATGGTCCTCACCTTTCTCTGTATGTTCATCTTGGCTTTCTTTTACTTGACTTTTAGCTCCTTAAAGTGGGGTACTGTTTCCAGGCTTCAGTACTCCTGGTTTGCTAGAGCTGTGGCTGGTTCTGTGCTGGTGTGGCTTATACTGGAAATTATTTCACACTTTCTTTTTGTGGGTTCTGCAGCTCTAGGAATTGTCATAAGGCATTACTTGAAGATATTTAGATGGAATTTTGGGAAGAGCTGAAGCAAGTCACTCCCTTTCCTCCAACATCTTTGCTCAGCTCTTGAGTATATAAATGTCTAAGTGAATGGCTTCAGATATTTTAAAACATGATCCAAACTCTATTGTTTAACTAAAATAAATAAAACTCTAATAATGTTATATTACTGCATATAGAGACAAAAGTTAACTGGATGAGTTAATATAACAAATATATTGATTACACAAGGTGTAATATGTGGCATACTTTCCAGGTTTATGAGGACTCTGTATTTCAGAATTAATTTCTGCCATTAAATTAACAGCATGAACCTTATAATGAAATCACCTTTTCCATTCCATTTTCCAAATTATTTTTAAGAAAGGGCTAAAAATGAAAAAAAAATCAATATATCCCAATGATTAAAGTTTTTCTTCCTTAAATGAGTACTTCTCAAAACCATCAAAAGTCATGTGGCATGTTTCTGAAAGAAAAGTTTCAAAAATCTAATGGAAAATGTTGGGGCTAATGTTCAGCTAATTTTCCAGTCATAATTTCTATATCCAAATGTTTCAAACAATGAAATTTACTGATATCTAGTGTTTAGAGTCATCATTAACATATTTCCACCAAAATATATGTCTTTCCCCTACATAAATCAGAGATGAATGCATTATTGAAACAACATGATGTAATAAAATTTGTTCTTTCCTCAGATTCAGAAGAATTGAAATCATATTCTAACTGGAAAAATCAATTAAAATCTCTGAGACTCATTTGTTCTCATTTGTAAAACTGGGATATAAAATGTTCTGTGTTTCTCAAATGATTGTTATAAGAAAAATACTTCAATAGCTTTCAAGTTATGTAAATATGGACAATCATAATATTTAGCTTCTTTTTCCCTCTAATAGCCATCCTCATGTATTACTTGGATAAGTGAATTTTGAGTCTATAATTTTCTCTCCTTTTAGCCTAGATTTTAGACTCTCCTAATATACAGACCCTCTTTAGTCTGATCGTATCTTCCAGGTTATATCTCTTAGTTCTTTGACTACCAGTAAGCCTCTTCTCTAGAAGGTAATTTTTCTTTTCATTTTGTCACATTGTTTGAAGAGAAGAAAGAGCAAATATCCTTTATAATGACTTATGAAGTCGCAGATCACATTGACATCCATTCAGCATATTTTGAATTCAGTCCATCTTACATCCACCCCACCAAGGAGTTAAAATTGTCAAAGATATTTTTGTGTTCCTAAAAGCCTTTATGTTTTGGTCTTCTTTGGTGTTCCTTTTAATGAATTTGAAGAAGGAATAATTGAATATTGAAGTTCGGGAAATGCAGGAATGGAGAATGGACTGAATTTTTACCTAAAATGGAAATAGTTGCATGACCCCTTACTCATCTCATAGAGAAATAAGAGAAACTTAAGAGTAATATTTTGATACATTTATGTTTCTGTGAACTTCTTCCTTGGTAATTCCTTCCATTATTACAGACTTCAACCCATCCTTTTCTTTTTACCATGTCTACTTATTTTCTATTTATTTACAAAAATTTTCTATACCAGTTATAATGGTGGCAGGATGAATTAGAGGAAAGAAAGACTAGAGACACAGAAAACAGTTAGTAGACTATTACAGAAGTCCATGTGTGATTTGGTAAGGACTTGAACCCAGCTTATAATAATCAGATTAGTAAAAGAAAGACATCTTAATTTGGGGACAATTGATAAAATGGTGTAACTATGCTAATACAAATAGATAGAATATTTAAAGAAAGGTAGGAATTAAAGAAGATGCTCAGATTTTGAGCCTGAGAAGAATTGTCTATGCCTTTAAAAGAAATATGAAATTCAGGGAGAGAAGTTTATTTGGGAAAAATAAGTTAAATCTTGTATATAATGAGATCAAGGTGACAGGGAAAGGTTGCACTTAATGTCCAGTAAGCAGCTGGAGATTTTGAAATGTAGCTCAAGGAGAAAAAACAAATGAGACAGAAGTTTGGATTTAGAAACCACAAGGATAGAAATTGAAGTTATGCAGAGGACCTGAGTTGATTTAATTGTTGTGCTGAGAAAGAATAAATGACACTTAAGTCTTTAAGAATGCCTGAATTGGGAGTAAGAAGAGGGAATGAAGTGAAAGAGAGAAAGAAAATGAATTTTTTGAGATGTAGAAAAAGCCTAGGCTGATATTTGTTTTCTGAAGCCAAAGAAAGAGAATTTTAAGAAGGTAGTCATCCACTATTTGGGGTATTGCAGAAAATTCATGGTGGAATAAGGAAAAGGCATTGGTTCTGGTGATTTAGTAAGGGATTGGTGATCCTGGAACATGCAATTTCAGCAGCAGGCTGGGCCAAAAGCCATACTGGAAGAGAAGGAATATAGAGTGATCAATGTAAAATGTAGGAGAAAGAAGAATGTCCTGCAGATTATAACAAAACAAACAGAAACCGCTTGATCAGAATGTTCAGGAGTGCAGTTGCCTAATGGGGTAGACCATTAATACTTTACAAAATGGATTATACTTTGGTCCTTGAGACTGGCATCTTAGTAAATTATAGAACTTTGGCACAAGCCTAAATTTTGTTGATTTTAAGATACCATATAACTGTGGGCTATTTTGCTTCATTATCTAAAGAACTGCCCCCCAAAGTGAATATTGTCTGCATCCCTACAATTTGAAATTTCTTTTCTTACTGGATAGTTAGGTACAGGGCAAATCTGTTAAGCTGTCTCATTGTCTCATTGCCTAATTCTTCATTAATGTGGAAGAATTTTCTTATTTTAGTTAAAATCACAATGGAGTCAAAATACTTCAAGGCTGAAAATGAATATTAACAAAGATTGGGGGTGGGAGCAGCAGCTACTGCTGCACATTACTTAAGGGAGCATCCCACATTTCACCTCTCTCCCTCTAGGACAGGGTCCTGAACCTAGGATCTGTACATTTTAAAAATTTTGTGTTAACTGTATTTTACTATATTTGGCTTCTTTTGTAATTGTATGTATTTAATTTATGCATTTAAATATATTATTCTGAGAAAAGGTCTATGTGCTCCAGCAGACTGCGAAAGGGAACCAAGAAAGGAAGAACAAAAATATTAAGACCCTCTGATTTACGGGCAACTAGGTGGTGAATGGATAAAGCACTGGCCCTGGATTCAGGAGGACCTGAGTTCAAATCTGGCCTCAGATACTTGACACTTACTAGCTGTGTGACCCTGGGTAAGTCACTTAACCCTCATTGCCCCACCAAATAAAAAAGTAGCATGCTAAATTTGGGGGCAGGTAGGTGGTACAGTGGATAAAGCACCAGCCCTGGATTCAGGAGGACCTGAGATCAAATCTGGCCTCAGACACTTGACACTTCCTAGCTGTGTGACGTTAGGCAAGTCACTTAACCCTCATTGCCCTAAAAAAAAAAAAGAACCTCTGCTTTAGGCAAACCAGTCCCATTTACTTTCTATGTCCAGTGTATCTGTCCACTAATACTTCTACCATCTAAGACATCATGAGACCCAGTGGAATCAGTAGCTATATACTCTAACTCTCTTACCTCTATCTCCACAAACTTTCATCCCATTATCTTCCCTAGAAAATGCATATACTCACATCACCCAGGTGCGTCTAATCCCATAGTATAGGAATGAGAGACTACAAAAACCCTCTCTTATCCCTACTTCCCACAAAGTGCTCAATATTTTGTTATTAATGATAAGCAAACTGAATTTTAACTTTGGTAGGAGCACATTCTTCTAAGCTCCAAAACTTGTGATGGTTACTTTCTGATATAAAAGAGGCTTTCAGTATTTAATGTACAGATCATTGGCTTTAAGATAGATCCATTATAATTTACTGGAGTCCTGATATTTCTAGGCAATATAAAGAAGAAAGATTAGCTCCATTAAGTGCATATCTGTTGCATCCTGGGTATTCTTCCTACCCTGGTAGTGCTTCTTTAACTGATAATAATAGAGAGCAACTTGATGACATTTCCCCTAATTTTATTTTAGCATTTGGAAAAATGATGTATTTCAGGGCTCACTAATGCTAAGGATCAGCTTATAGCCCAGAATAGAGTATCTGGGAGCTACAAAAAGTCAATTTTGACTTAACTTCAAGCCAAAATCCTTAGCTCAGAGCTTCTCCAAATTCAAGCTGACATTTGTCAGATTGTTTGGGGGCTTTGTGAAGCAATTAAGAGCTCACTTGTACATCAACGAGCTGCCAAACTCCCTTCCAATTTCAATGCACAGAGAAAGCCCAGTTGGCCTCAAGAGTTTAGAAAGAAGGTCTTTGGAATATGTTCTTATCCAGCATGGCCACTTATAGTAGGAGTGGATATATTCAAGAGAAGATTTTGAAAGCAGCAGCAAGGACTTACTGTACAAAAAATACTTTGTTGATGTGTATTCTGGTGTCTAAGATTCCTTCAATAGGGGATAGAGGGGATAAAGGCACTCATAGTAGAAATAAGGTTTGAATTCCAATACTCTTTTCAAAAGCGATTATTTGAGATTCAAAATAAAGTCCAAATGAGCAGGTTCTAGAAAGTAAATATTGTTTTAGGCATCATGGTGCATATCTATAATCCTTGCTACCAGGGAGGCTGAGATTATTAGACCTCTTGAGCTTGGGAGTTCTGAGCTGCAGTGAATTAAGCTAACTGGGCACCCTCACTAAATCTGGCATTAATATGGTGATCTCTTGGAAAAAGGGCCACCACATCACCTAAGAACTATACTATGGGATTAGCTGCCCCTGGGTGATATGAGTCTATAAATATCTTCTAGAGAAGATAGTGGGATGAAAGTTTGAAAAGATAGAGGTAAGAGAGTAAGAGTATATAGCTACTGATTACACTAGATCTCATGATGTCTAAGATGGTAGAAGTATTAGTGGATGGATACACTGGACATGGAAAATAAGTCAGATTGGTTTGCCTAAAGCAGAGGTTCTTTGCTCAATTTGATTTCAAAATAAAACTGCTTTTTAAAAAATTAGACTTAGACCCATATCTTTTGTCAAATTCAAAAATAGATAATATATGTATGTATATGTATGTATTCTCTTAATATCAAAGTTCATGCCTTCAAAAATGTAAGAAAAGAAGATTGTATACTTTTCATATCTATGTGTAGGAGATATATTCTTAACCATCCGGGATAAGAAAGGAAGCTCTTTGATGGCGGGAGGTAGTTATACAAAATTTTTCAGACAAGGGTTTGCTTTCCAAAATATATAGAAAACTATTACATATAGGTATAGATGATATCTATGAATGTAAATATAGATGGAGATAAAAGTATATCTGTGTATATGTAAACATGCATGCATACATATAAAATAAACATGTATGTATTTATATTTGTTCACACTACATACACATGTACATGTATCTGTGTTTTTGTATGTATACATATATCCATCTACCTACCTATCAACATGTGTGTATACAATAAATCAATTCCCGAGTAGATAAATATTCAGATGATATGAACAAATAGTTCTCCAAAAAAATCAACCCTGGAAAGTATTAACCACCAAGTGAAATAATAGTCCAAATAACTAAAAATAAAAGAACTGCAGATCAAAACAACCCTGAGCTTCTACCTCATATCTATCCAATTATCAAAAAAGATAAAAGATGGGAATAGTCAAAGTTGGTGGAATTGTGGGGAGATAGTCATAGTTGTGCATAGTTGGTGGAGCTATGAATTAATAAAATTTTGGAAAGCAATTTGGAATTATACAAAGTGACTAAAATGTCCCTATCCTATACATTAAGGAGTCATTGAGGATAAGAAAGTCACCATATATGTCAAATTTATAGCAACAATTTTTGTGTAATGGCAAAGAATTAAAAACAAATTCTGATGAATTATTAGAGTGCTATAAGAAATTATGAATATGTTGAATACAGAGAAGCATGGATTTATAAGATTCGATGCAGAAGAATATATGCATATCCAGGAAAACAAGATATATAGTGATTCAATGACATAAATGGAAAGAATAAAGACAAAACAATCAAAAGTAAATGTTGCAAAATTACAAAGACCCATGACCACAAAGAGGAAATAAGAGAGATATCAATTTGCTCTTTTGATTAGAAGATTATTAAAAATATATTATATTCCATATATTTTCATACTTTTTATTCAATGTTATGTGATTTTTCTCTTTTTTGTTCTTTTAGACATCTTATTCTTCATGTGAGATGACTCTCTTGGAGGGAAGAGGGGGAAGGATACTGGGAAAAAATGATTAATTTTTCTAACAAGTCAATGAAATTTCACATAAAAAATTATATGATGTTGGCCTTTCCCACTCGCTTATTATCTATATTCCATAATTACTTAGTTTCTCTATAGCTCACATCACAACAAAAGAAAGAATAGTTCAGATAATTTCATTGTAAGTTGACCAATGATACTTACTTTCTGGTCCCAAGTTGGCTTTTATTTTAGCGTCATTAAAATTGTTAGTCTCAGAAGCAGCTAGGTGGAACAATAGATAAAGCACCGGCCCTGGATTCAGGAGGACTTGAGTTCAAATCTGGCCTCAGACACTTGATGCTTACTAGCTGTGAGACCCTGGGCAAGTCACTTAACTCTCATTGCCCTGCAAAAAAAAAAAAACACAAACACAAAAAACCCAAAAACAAAGAAAAAATTGTTAGGCCTCTCTACCCAGTTTAACTCACTGAATATTAGAGCTAAAGTTATTTTTAGGGAATATTAATCCCAAACCCCTCTCCTTCTAAACAAATAATAAACTGAATCCTAAAATTAAATGACTAAGTTTAATGGCCAAGTTCACATAGTAAGTATGACAACCCTGTGGTATTCAGAGATTGATTATTCAGTCCTTTGATCACTTTTTCTAACATTGACTATGTTTTTGGTGTTTTTTTTGTAAATAATTTGACTGTTTCTTTCTATCCAACTCAGAGAAAGAACACAGGAGAGATAATTTAAAATACTTTATTGTTGTTTATAATTCACACATATGGGAAAGGGTTAAGAGGGAAAGAAGGTTGATATTATTGGCTAAAATTAGGTTTCAGAATTGTATGGGTATTTCACTTTTTTATCTTTATCTATGTTTATCATAGAAAATTTAAAGAAGTAGCTATTTCCTAAAACCAAACAAACAAAAAACTTTTGCACACAAATTTTTATCTACTATAAAGTAATGAACAAAACACTTTAACTATAAATAAATTAAATAAATTAAAAGGAAGTATATTTGGAAGGTGGAAAGTTGCGGGAGGGAGAAGAGGCTTTCAGTATTTAATCAGAAAGCAAAGACTGATACTCTGTCTAATTATATATATTATGGGAAAGGACTAAGAAGGTTGAAAGCTAAGGAAAATGAAGACAAACATTGTTTATTTAATAAATTTGCCAATGACTAGCTACAGCCTCTCATTTTTTTTAAATCACCATCCTTCCTGTTGCCACTCTACTTAAATGTGTATTCCATGCAACCTAAAGAATATGTTGTCCAAACAGAATTTGGAATTCAAAGAACAATTATTAAATATCTACTCTGTGAGAGGCATTGTATACATGTACAAAGGTATAAAAATGGTTTGTGATCTAAAAGAGTTTGCATTTTTCTGGGAAGAATATGAAAAGAAACTAATATACATGATAGTGTGAGGAAAAACACTAAAAATCAAAGTGATCAGGAAAAATTTCCTGTTGGAGAAGAAGGCTGAGCTGGATCTGGAAGCAAGAGAATGATAGTGGAAAGGACAAATCAGTAGAAAGTACATTCCCGCTATAGAATACAGCTTATGCAAAGGTATAAGATGGAAGGATAGAATACTGATTCTGAACAGAATAACTAGGTGGGGTATAGATGCACACACACACACATGCATATACACATGTGTACAACACAATTGTGTATTGTATATGTGAATATAATAACATGTGTATTCTACATGTATATGCATGCGCCCATGTATGCATGAATATGATGTGTATGCATATATCATAATGCACACATAAATGCATACATGCACACTGGGGCAGTTTATCTGGTAAGTGTGTATGTATACATTTATACATAGATACACATATAAACACACATACATAAACTATATCTACACTTATATGTCTCTATACATGTATTTATATATATAATATACTCACATATGTATATAGATGTTTGTATATGCATGTGTATGTAATATATTTGTGTGTATGCACACAGGCATATATACACAATGCATGCATATACCTACATCATGCATGCATGCATACATGCATACATGTGCATGAAGGACAGTAATCTGAGATAAATATTGAAAGGTAGCTTGGAGACAAATCATAAAATATTTTCAATGTCAAACCTAGGAGTTCGTATTTTTCCCCATAGTGTAAATATAAGGAATTATTGGAGATTCATAAACAGGGTAGTGACATATTTTGATCTGTACAATAGGATGATTATTTTGGCAACTTTGTGCAAGAGAGATTGGAGATGTAAGAGACTAGAAACAGCATATGTAGTTGGAAATTTATTTTAATAGTTTGCAAAATTTGGGGAAGAAAAAATAATATTATTCCTTTAAATAAAAAATGTGAAAGGTTATAGGGTAATTTGTAAACTAGAATTCTATGGTTAATGGAAGTAAGAACACAAACAGTTTAATTATATTTTATCACCAATAGACACTTTTTAATCAAATAGAGTACCTCTTTCATTTACTCCTCTACCTGAATCACTTTGGAGCTATGCACATGTACATTCTCTTGCCTCACCCAAATATTTAATAACTAATGCCTTTACACATTATATGAATGTTCTTTGACAGAAGGTGTAGGCAGGGTCTGTGCTTGGTTGCTTTTCCCAGGTACTGAATGAGCAACAATAGTCTGTATTGCTTGCTCTGCTTTCTTTAAGACAACAGAAAAATGGGCTGTCACTTTAATAAAGAATAATCCAGGGAAGGAGATTCATACTGGCTTGCCTGGATTTCATATAGAACGTGTTCTAGGATGACTAAAATAGAAAAAGTCAAATCCCTGCATCAAGAATTTCCAACCCTATTCCTGCTTTTGAGGTTTCCTATTCCCATACAATACCCTCTAGATTCATTATCTTACATAGGCGACTCATACTCTGGCCACACATTTTATTTTTATGAAGAAAATTAAGAGGCTTTGTAAGAACTATGTGTTCTGTCTAATCATTTCAAACTGCCATTCCTACTTTCTTTACTTAGGGAAAGGATTAGAAAAAGGAGTCAAATACCTGAAATCCCCTTTCTAAGAGTAAGGGACCTATAACAACTGAGGACAAAGAAATATACTATGAAGTGAATTGGTCCTCCTGTCTCTCTAACAGATATGGCCCTCAAATACTACTAACTAGGTGACTCAAAATATGTCTCACCTCTAAACTCAGTTTGCTCTAGAAGCCCTGATTCACAGATTCAAATTATAGAATCACAGAACTGGAGACTTGGGATGGACCTTAATAGCTATTTAGTCCAACAGAAACACAAAAAAGGAATTCCCACAAAAGAATAAACAACTTACATGTGGTTATGGAGCCTCTGTAATTTGATACGCTCTGTGGGTTACTGGTTTATGCCTCATGGTCTTTCCTTTCTCTCTGATCTTCCCTTTAGTCCCATATCCCCAACTGCATAGCAGGAAATCACCTAATTAGTAAAGGGAATGGAAGTTCAGAAATCTAGGGGAAAGGACAACCATTGATATTTTCCTTAATGTCCTAGTTGCCCTACTCATCTATTCCCCATAATAAAAATTTCAGGAAAGGGGTGGTGCTATCAGAAGCACCTGCTAGCTCTCCATTTCAGTGTCCCCTCAGCCCCAATTCTGGTTGTGTCTATATAACCCCTTCATATCTAGAAGAAATGTGCTAAATTTTAACAGTCAGCTGAATATTTTACCATATGATGCTAAATACCTAGGTGTTTTATTTTTAATAGCATTTTTTCCCTTATTATATAAATCACATAAAGATAATTTTCTTTGGATTCCTTTTTTTGTTTTGTTTTGTTTTGTTTTGTTTTTGTGGGGCAATGATGGTTAGGTGATTTGCCCAGGGTCACACAGCTAGTAAGTATCAAGTGTCTGAGGCTGGATTTGAACTCAAGTACTCCTGAATTCAGGGCCAGTGCTTTATCCATTGTGCCACCTAGCTGCCCCCTAAAGATAATTTTCAACATTAATTTCTGTAAAATTTTGGGTTACAAATCCCCCTTCCTTTTCCCTCCTTCTTCCCAAAGCGGCAAGCAATCTGATATAGGTCATATCTTACAGTCATGTAAACATATTTCCACATTAGTCATGTGAGAAAAAAATCAGAAAAAAAGTGAAAAAACACAAGAAAGAAGGAACAAAATAGATATGTTTTAAAAAGAAACTGCTATTATGGATATGAGAAATAAACATCTGAACATGGAACAAAAGAAAAACCTCTTCCTTAAAGGTATCCATTAAATTAAACATGTTGAGTTGTGGGTTATATCCAATTCATTTTAGGTCCAGAAATATGGGTACTAACAGGAGCTGCATCCAAGGGCTTACCTTGCAATAAAGATTCCTCTTTGCATATTCGCATATTGCATATCCTTTCATTATCTGTAGACTATCACTGTTTGTGGTCCGGATGGGATTTTTATGGGGATGTTTACACTGTTCCAGATGTGCAGTGTTTTGTGCAAGTTATTTACTTGTGCTATGGGATTAGATTGCTCACACTGTAGGTTATACACCTGGACTCCCCACAGTCATATTATAGAGAACGTCATCAAAATGAAGACCCTTATATTCCCAATGGTCTCAAATCAAGGACTAATGTCAGTAGATTAGACCCTTGTTGGAGGCTGACTGTCTCCTGCTGATAAAAAAGGGTGAACCATTTATTCTCTAGGCAGGAGACATCGCTCTTCTGACAATATTCTATTATGATGTTATCCCCAGTGACTGAGATAATTTGATTTGATAAATTCAAATGCAAGAGATTGGCAGTTGCTACATTCTTCTTCCTTTTGAAAAGTTTATTCTTTAATTAAAGGGGATTTTGTCTTGGTGGATAATGTCTAACAAGCCCTGTAGTATTGGCAAATATCTGCCACTGTCCTGTGATACCACAGCTAGGCTCTAGCTCTCATACTGAGGAGTTATCCTTTGGAATCTGCCAACTCTTTCAGAATATCTGTCTGTATAATGTATCAATTGGTAGTAAATGTAAAGGGGGTAGACAGGAAGAAATCATATTTATTTAGCATGGGGGAAAATGAATTTGATTATTTGTCTATTTAACAAGTTGAGTTGACAATCCATGGATGAGGGAAGAGGGAAGCTTCTTCTGCTTGGCCCTAGGGAACAGAAGTTGAAGCAGTAGATAGAAGGTACAGGCAAGCCATTTTAGGATTGCTATAGAATGAAAACAACTTTCTGAAAATTAGTACTATCTAAAAGTGTAATGTATTGCATTGGGAGATAATTGTACCTCCCCCCCCCCCCCGCCCACCAAAGATCTTTAAGGAAAAGCTGAATGACCATGCATTGTGTTCATTGTAGAGGAAACCTACTATGTATGTACCCAGGCACCATGCTAAGCACTGGAGGTATAAAAAGAGGCAAAAGACAGTTCCTTCCTTCAAGGAGCTCACAATCTAAAAGGACATACAATGAGAAAACAAAACAAAACAAAAACAAAAACACGAAAATAAGCAATATGCAAGAAAATTTGGAATTAAGAAAAAGAAGGCACTAAGTGAGGGGAGGAAAGACTTCTTGTAGAAGATGGGATTTTATTTGGGGAAGAGAGACAACATTCCAAGAATGAGAGAGAGCCTGAGAAAATGCCTGGAGCTGAAAGATAGAATATCTTGTTCATTGAAGAAGTAAGACAGTGTCATGAGATCTAAAAAATATGAAGTGCAGAGTATGGTATAAGAAAACTGGAAAGGTAGGAGGTGGCATGGTCAGATCTGAGCTTTGAGAAAATCATTTTGATATCAGATGAATTGGAGTGGAAAGAGACAAAAGGAATGCAGACCCACCGACACTCTATTGTAATAATCCAGGGAGTAAAGATTGAATCAGAGTGATAGCCAGAGTAGAGAAGAGAACATTTTTGGAGAGATGTTGCAAAAGTGGACTTGACAATCCTTGGCAAAACATTATTTATGAGGAGAAAGAGGTGAGAGGTCATGAGTCTTATACAGACAAAGATTTTACTTGACCTCTAAGGTTCTTTGAAAATGTTGGGATTCTTTAATTCTGTGATGATATCTCTGCAGTATTTCCAGATTACTGTGTTTTGTTCATTGGGTTGGGGAAAATGCTAATCTTGGACCTGTAGCTTTTGTAGGGACCAAATTTAATGTGTTTAAATTTAATTGGGTAGGTTGCCATAATATTGGGGTTCAGAAAATAATGAAGGAACTCTAGGTCCAAAACTTCCTCCCCGCCGAACTGCCTTTTTAGATATTTCTCCCAGGCCAATATGGATCTTAACAGCCTCTTTTCCACAAACAAATCAGGTTTTATCTAATGGGAATAAAATACACAGAAAAAGTGAAATTAATTAAGTGAAGGACAAGGGAATAGGGAAAAAGGAAAATGGATAATCTCCCTGGCTCTTCTAGCAAGGGCTGCCTCAAACCCCAACAAGGTTTCAATTCAGCTAATTTAAGGGGCTGGATTTAACTCACCACCAGGGGTCTGTAATTTCTATGGGATTCAGCAGCCAGTCTCTAGTCTGCTCCAAATGTTCCTCAAAGGCAAGGGAGAGAGAGTCAAGAGAGAGTGTTTGCTACTTCCTGTTGGGGTCCCCTTTTCTACCTTTTTCTCCCTTCCGCAAAGGGAAGGTCCTTCAAGTAGTGTGGCTGAGACTGGTCCCCTGTTGATTACACAGCCCACAGCCTCTGAGGACACTCCTTCTCAGGGTTGACCAAGTTAGAATAGATCTGACAGGACAGGACAGGTGTGGCTCAAATCTAATCATCTTTAAGTGGGTACTTAGTAGGTCCTCATTCACATCCAATTCAAACACTACTAAGTCAATAAAGTCGGACCCCTGGGTGTCAGCCAAATTCCATTATTTTACTACACTTTGTCAGTCATGGAAAAAAGTGGTCATTGAGAAGTTTGGGTATGTCTTTTCATTTGAATTAACTAAAAAGTTATACTTGATTTTAGACTGATCTCATGATTTCATCCATTTAGGTCTAACAATGCAAATCCACAATTGTTTCCAACCTATTGATTTTTTTAAATTATGCCTACCACTGAAAAATAATGTGATTTACCCAGCATCACATATCCATTTTGTATTACAGGTGGGACCTGAACCCTGTATATCTTAACTCCAATTCTTGACTTTCTATCTACTCTACTTATACATTCTGCTTGTTATACAATTTTGTCATCTGTACAGTTTGCAACCTTCTCATTTTCTAAGTTAGGAGACTGAGTCGTATGAAGCTTAAGGAATTGTACCCAGATATTTGACAGAACTGTGACTCAAATTTAACTCTCTTGAATCTTCATTCAGTGTTTTTGAAACTCACTTCAGATATATGTGTCAGACATTCTTCTGAACCCAGTAAAGCAGACTCAAATGGACATAATTAACTGATGTTATTGAAAAGCTCCCTACTGTCCCTATTCTAATACCTGTAGGAAGGCAGCATGATACAGGAGATAGTTTGAAAGTTGCAGAAAAGGTTGTAACCTACATCAATAGAAGGAGTTTCTGTACTTTTAAAGTCTTTTCTACCAACAAAATCACTGGTCCAATTGAAATCTTTAATATTCAAAGCAATATGACCATTCTTCCTTCCTTATTTACTTCTTAGTTTATCTGGGAGCTTTATATACTCTGGAATTAAATTTGCTCTTCATAATTCATAATTAAATATATCTCATAATGCATATATACCCATTTACAATCACATCCCCTTGGTGTCTCTCCCCATTACTCTCTAAGAGTAATTAATATATGACTATTTGAGGGAAATATGATTTGGAAAAGTGAAGAACTCCCAGTGTAGTGACTTCCTCTACCAAAGTAGATAATAGCCCATTTATGGCTTAGTAGGTAAACCCAAAAGAGCATCAAGTAAAGGTACCACAGCATATAAGTGTTCAAAACAAGACGTGAAACCAGGTGTTTTTTTATTGCAAGAGAAACTATACATTTTAACACAGTTTCTTTTTTTTTAAAGTAAGGCAATTGGGGTTAAGTGACTTGCCCAAGGTCACACAGCTTTGAAGTGTTAAGTGTCTGAGGCAGGATTTGAACTCAGGTCCTCCTGACTCAAGGGCTGGTGCTCTATACACTTCACCACCTAACTGCCCCTACAGTGTCTCTTTCCATTTGTTATTTTTGCAAAAAAATAAATGCCTAACCCCAAGTTTTCATTGCTTTTCCACCATCATGTCCTTTTACTCTGTTTTACCCCTAACCCAAATATTGTTTCTGTTCATTATCATATAAAATATGGAAATATTGAATTATTTTGTAACAACTAAGAGTCCTAAGACATGATATAATCTGACCTCCTCATTTTATAGATGAGAAAACTGAGGCCTAAATAATGTTAAGTAACTCAAGATTATATACTGAAATGCAGAAGAACTCCCACATGAATCAGAGAACATCATCATTTAATCCTTGATCTTCCACTTTCTGCACTGCCTTATACAAATTCCTTAATTTCTCAGTGTTCCAGTTTCTCCAGGTTTATGATGAGAGGGTTGTATTAGATGACTAATGTCTGTTCTGTTCTTAAATATATGGTCCTATGATTATCACATAAAGAAATGATTTTAATGAAAACAGCTTCTCTTTAATTTGCAACGTCATAGAGTATCCACATATCACTATCCTTCTAAATCTAACCAGAATAAAAAAAGTGGATGCACATTGCAAGTGAGAGGTAAAAGCATTAATAGAGAAAATGCCTCATTACAACCACCAGCCCCTCAACATATGCATATGCTAATTGACAAAATGTTTTGTCAGTGGTGATGACAGTTTCTTCTGATACTAATAACAACTGCAAGCCTTTCCCCGCCATTGGCTACCACACAGGGTTGACTGCCAAATTAATCTAAGTGATGGGCATCATGCCTTTACAAAAATTATTAATTTGTTGGGCTGGGTTCAGGGAGTATATGCTGTCAATGGTGGTTCTTGAATTTTTCTTTGCTATCTCACTCTTGACAGTTGTATAAACAGGAGCTATGCTTCTTCCTCAATCTCCTTTGAAAATAAAATTCTTGTCCCCTCCCTGACATCTAGAAGAGCCTGAACTCACTCATTCACTCCCTCCCTCTCTCTCTCTCTCTCGCACACACACACACACACACACACACACACACACACACACATCTATGCATTTGTAGTTGAAAGAAGATTGACTACAGTCTCATCTATAGAGCTAACTTACCTGCCTACTCAAGAAAAAATATGGCTAGAAATTCCTAAGTGTCAATTAACTCTATAGTGTGGGTGGAAACAGCTTCTTTGAGGCTGACAAATGATCACCCCAAAATATAGCAGGTTCTCACTTTAGCAACCCTTGCTTCACAAGAAAGAATTCTGTTTGATTTTTAAATATGATGTCTCTATTGTAGGACTTTATTCTTTAGGCCAGGCCATGGGAAGTTTAATTTCTTTCCTTGTTTTTGATTTCTTTTTTTATATTATTTCAGAATTAACACCTTCTGCCTACAGAGATTACAAGTAAAGAAAGGGCAGGCAGAAGGTAAACTATTAATTACCCATGGAGATTATCAGCGGTATGGCGGTAATCATGGTTAGAGGTTTGGTAGGAGAAAATGTATATCCAAGGGTTTGATATTCACATGGTTCCAAATGAAATGACATCTGGAAAACAGTTAAGAGAAGTTAGTCACAGGTTCATATATTTAGAGTTGGAAGGTTATATTCCTCTCCCTCCCATCTCAGTGGTAACTTTCTAGTTAAGTGACTTGCTGGAGTTCACATAGGTAGTAAGAGGGATAATAATAATTCCAACCCATATTCCCTGAGTGCAAATCTAGGACTCTAGCCACTTAATTATGCTGCATTCATCCCAGAGGGCCAAAACTAAGAACCACATTGAAATGATTGATTTATATAATGAGAGACCTGTACAATGAGGGTTCAAACCTTAGAGCATGCTCTGAATTGTTCTTTCTCATGGATTATATGAAGAAGTTGCAATGTTCTATTAATACTACCAATCCAACATATGGAAATTTGAGGAGTCAGTTTCAAGATATAAGTAAGTGAGAGGATAGGAGTGACTGTATTAAGATGAAAATTCTTATTGGCAATGGATGCAGAGGAACTAATAACTCAGTAGAGGCTGACAGAAATAATTGTGTATTAAAAAAATAAGCACCTATTTAATATTCACTTTCCTGGTATTTCATTTTTGTTTTCTTGTTTTTTTGTGTTTATTTTTTGTTGGGGGGGAGGCAGGGCAATGAGGGTTAAGTGACTTGCCCAGAGTCACACAGTTAGTATCAAGTGTCTGAGGCTGGATGTGAACTCAGGTCCTCCTGAATCCAGGGCCAGTGTTTTATCCACTGTGCCACCTAGCTGCCCCCTGTTTTCTAGTTTTTTGAAAGAAGAAGCCTGCTTTCTAGTTGCTGCTAGGTGGGGTAATGTCTCTTAACTATCTAGAGACCATGGGTCAATAAACTAATGGTACTTCTGTTTCTTTTGCGTTTATTCTTTATTGATAATAAGTGAATGAGTTGTAGGAGAAAGTATTGGTCAACCATGTGAGCTTCACAAGGTGAGAGGAGACATTAGGGTTGGTAGTACAGTCTGTCAATATCCAAGCAACAGACTCCAATGAGGAACCCATGAAACAAAATCAAGTTATCTACTTGGCCCAGAACATCATTGGATTAGTCCATCAGTTGAGAAACTCTATCCTGAAAGGAACCAGCAGAGTTGAGCAAGGGAGTGACTATCTACTGGATATGTCACATCAAGAAGTAAATTTTACGGGAACACTGTAAAAGGAGAAAGGACTCACAGGCCAAGAGGTACCCTATAACCCACACATTCCCTATAGTTTCTTTTCAGTATCTTTGACCATACTCTTACCAGGCACCAAGTGTGTGGCGGGGAGAAAGCACTTTCTATTGTGGTGGTAGTGGAAAGTTTGTGTAACTTCTCTTCTTGCTATACCTTTTTAGTAACTACTATTTTATATAAATTAATTGATGTGAACTGGTTTATATTTGGGCAGAGCATATTGTGTGGCGCTCATTTATAATAGTGTTAGAAACCCTAAACTCTTAGGGAGCTCTAAGGAGATCAGTAGTCAATTGGTGTCTGAGAAGCCAAACTTGGGAAGCTAATGCAACTGGCTTGTTCATCCTTCATTCTGGAAGAGGACCAAGGGCAACATTATCTTAAGGTCAATGTATAGTATGTTTGATTGTGGCTGATTAGTCTTTTATGAGCTTGGGAGACTGTAGCATAGGTCAGACACAAATAGTTCATCTGAACACGGGATAGAAAAGTCTCTAGATTTGTTTATATTTTGTTTCCTTTGAGCTACTGTAATTCTACTTTGCTCATAGAGCACAGTGACTTCTTTGATGTGGGCATGTCATGATGGGCAGTCCTATACCAGCCTGTCTCATCCCTAAAAATTAACACTGCAGTTCTTCAGGGAGACCTTGAGAGTGTCATTATACCATTTATTCAAACCTCCATGTAAATACTTGCCTTTGAGTTCTCTGAAAAAATAATCTTTTTCTGTGAACATACATATGGCATTCAGGCTATGTGACCAGCCCATAGAAATTGTAATCTATGCAGTACAGTTTGAATGCTTGGCAGTTTGGCTTGAGAAAGGACCTCAGTGTCTGGTAGCTTACTTTGCTAGGTAATCTTCACAATCTTCCTAAAACAATCCAAATGGAAGTGGTTCAATTTTCTGGCATGGTGCTGATAGACTGGCCAGGTTTCATAGGTATACAACAATGAAGTCACCACAGAAGATCTGTAGACCTTCAGTTTGGTAGGCAGGCTAATACTTCTTCTCTCTCATACTTTCTTTCAGAGTCTCCCAAACACTAAGCTAGGTCTGGCAATGTATGTGTTAAACTCATCATATATGTAGACATCCCTGGAAAACAGGCTTCCAAGGCAAGTGAACTTAATCCACAGAATTCAATATTTCTCCTTTTTTTTAACCAATGGTTTCAAGTATGAATGGTACATTATTGGCTGATGGAGGAACTCTTATCCTGGTGTTGGAACTCTGTTATCTTGGTGTTGATTGTTAGACCAAAAGTAGCACAAGTAGCATCTCAGCCTCAAAGGCTGCATCGAATGCACAATCACCTGTGAACAAAAGGGTGTGTACCACCTCTCCCTCTACTTTAGTTGTGGCTTGTAACCTTTTCAAGTTAAATAGTTTACCACTGGTGTGGTAGCTGACCTTGATGACATTTTAGTCCTTCTTGAATGTGTCTAACAACATCACAGAAAACATCATGCTAAAAAACATGTGAGCAAGCATAGAGCCCAGTTTCACTTCACTGGTGACTGGGAAAGCATGAGAGTCAACAAATTAGTACTGTGAGAGTAAACTTAGAGAATGCTACATATAGACAACCATGTCTATTTTATCCGTTTTGCTTTTGCTTTTGTTTTTATCTGAATTGTAGCAATGCGTGATCACAAGGAACTATTTCAATTCTTCTTTGGTGCTACTAAGTCTAAAACATTCAACCAGTAATCAGTTGTGTTCACTTTCTAGAGAATAGGAAGAATAGCAGTATTTCCATTCAAACCACTTTTCAGACACTATTCTTGGATCTTTGTGTTAGTTTTAGGGACAGATTTCTTCCTATATATGTGGCATTACTTTGACTGAACTGCTTTCTTATTTTTTTAAAAAATTGCCTTAATATTCAATTACTTTCTCTTTCTTCTCTCTCTCTCTCTCTCTCTCTCTCTCTCTCTCTCTCTCTCTCTCTCTGTCTCTCTCTCTTTTTCTCTCTTCCATTTCCTCATCCCCTTCCTTCCCTCCACTCCATTCTCAGTTCATTTTCAAGAAATTCTGACTGGCCAGTAGATGCTGCTGTCCTTCACTAAACTAAGTGGACGTGTTTTATCCTGAAGCCTGAGACACATCAGTGACTAGCTTAGCCAGCTGTGGAAAACAGCAAAAACGCTCTCCAGCACTTGAGGTTTTAGAGGGTGAAGAGTTACAAGAAAAGTCAATCAAATTCTCAGCTACATTAGGGCATACAACATTCTGGCTTGTTGGGAAATTGGCAGTGTAACTTTACAGTAGATGTGATGGCAGCCTGAGGGATGGCAGGGAATGTAAGTGGATGGTTCTACAAGGAAAAGAAATGGCTATGCATTTCCAAAAAGATGGGGATGAGGTGTGTGTGTGTGTGTGTGTGTGTGACTTCAGTGGGACAAAAGAATTATTATCAACACAATTAACAATAACATAATCCTTTTGAACTATAAAGGAAAAAAATTTTAACCATTAAAACTGTGCAAAATTGGCCCTGGATTCAGGAGGACCTGAGTTCAAATCCAGCCTCAGACACTTGACACTTACTAGCTGTGTGATCCTTGGCAAGTCACTTAACCCTCATTGTCCCAAAGAATAAAATAAATCTGTTCAAAAAATTAAAAAGAAACTGTGCAAAAGAGGAATGACCTACCTTTATTATGTTCTAAGGGGATATTTTCTCAGATAGAGGTTGGACTAGACAACATCTGAGGCCCTTTCCAACTCTCAAAGTTCTGTGATTCTAGATCACCTAACCCAACTCAAGTTTAATTCATCAATCTCCTTACAATATTTCCTCAAAGTGTTCACCCAGGTTTCACCCACAGGAATTCTTGAAGACCATCTAATTAGTCACATTAGTTGCAAACTGCTATAGCCGAAGGAGTTTCCATTCTACCAAAATCTCAGATATGTAGAAGCATGAGTGTAAAAAGTCCCTTCTGATACCTTAAGATCAAAAAAACTGTATTTAATGGAATCAATTTATATAAGAAAGAACACTGAACTTGGAGTCGTAAGGCTTGGATTTTATGTGATTCCATCTCCTATGACCTTACTAGACATTTAACACCTCTGAGCCTCAGTTTTCTCATCTTTAAGAGAGTGATAAGATTTAAAATACCTACCTCCCCAGGGAATATGGATCGAATGAAGTCCTTATGTTATCATTAATTGCAAATATTATCATTAAAATAACTATTTGTTATTAGACCATGGCAACTATGAATATCAAAATCACTTTTGGAGAAGTACAAGGAGTTGAAAAGAAAAGAAAAAAAAAGAAAAAAGTCTTTAAAATTATCTTGTGAAGGATTTGGGGATTTTCCCCTTTAGGAATATGAACCAAAATTTCCATAACCCTTGCAAGTTTAGAAAGATACTGTTTCTAGTATCTTTGGTGCCTAGGTGGCCTCAGTCACTGAAATACTTCCAGTGTTCCATGAATAATTATCTTTGTCCTGAACACTTGCCAGCATGACGCATCTTCATTTCATTAAGGAAAGAAGGACAGGCTGGAATTGGCAATGGCAGAATTCATTTATCACATTTTAATAGAGAAGCAGCTCAGGAAGGGAGGGCCTAATGAGATATTTCTAAAGAAATTAGCCAGCTTCTATTAAAGGGCCATCTCCTGTGAGGCTTGCAGCAATGACAGATTGCTAAGGCCAGAATGCTGGGAGGCCTCCTGCCCCAAATCTCTTTGCTCTTCTATCTGGAGACATATGATCACATTTTGTTCATCCCTCCCCCATCCAAAATCTTACATATTCATTAGGAAGCGATTCCAGAGTCCAATACAGAGATAAAGGGATACATTCCGACTCATATGAATAAGATGTACCATTCAGGAGACATAATAGACCCTGACCAGGGTCTATCCCTAGAAGCAAGCCTAATATTTCAAAAAACTTGTTAATACTAGTGGGGAAAAAAATTCATTGAAAATCAGAAAATCTGGATTCAAGCTCTGACTCGGCTTACTGTCCACTTATTACTTCATTATGTAGTAACTTTGGGCAAGTCATTTAAACTCTCTAGGTCTCCATTCCCTTACCCCTAAAAGAGGAATAATCATACCTACCTCACTAGGTGGTCATGATATTGAAAAATATCATGTATGCAAAGTGTTATGTAATTTTTTACAAATATGTTAATAATACTATTTGCCCATTGTGTGTAATCTTTCCCCCTCACTTTTCCTATTTTACATCTAAATAAGCAAGTAGAAAAGAACATGCATTTATTAAATGCAATTTGCCAGGAACTATGCTAATGAATCTACAAATATCACACTTGATCTAGTAAGCTTCCATAATGCCACTCACTTCCTATTTATTTCATTTTTTCTGATTCAACTTATGAGGGGAATCTTTTAAACTTGTTTGGCAGTACAGTCTTCCAAACAATATTGTTGATTTAGTTATCAATGATTTAAATTCACCTACCTAAATGGAATATCTGGTTAATGTTTGTGGTAACTAACCTCATAGTTCTGAAATGCATTTGATCCTCTTCCTGTCCTAAAATGACAGGTTATAAGAGCAATCAAGTTGGTGCTCTTTGGATATGTGAACTCTACCTAAGAGAATTGACAGGAGAAGGGACATTGTTCACAACTGCAGAGTTAGAGTAATCACTTTTTGTTTCTATCCACATGTTTCTAATCAAAATTATTTTGAAAAGAGTTTATTATTTTTATTTTTCAAATAGCAAGCATTTGTTTTATTAATTTGTGCCTCCCTCTACTTCTTCCTTCTGTTGAGCAAATAAACACACAAATGAACAAAAACTCAGAAAAAAACTTTTAGTACATATCTAATCAAGCAAAACTTATTCCTTTGTTTACCTTCATTGAAAATGTATGTCTCTTTCTGCATTTTGAGTTCATCATCTCTCTTTCAGAAAGTGAGTAACGTCTCATCTTCATTCATTTGGACTTTTCTTGTTTGGATCAGTTATAAGGTTTTAAAGTTGTTTTTCTTTACAATAGTATTGTCATATAAATTCTGCATAAATTCATGTCTTTCCAATTTCCTTGGAAATTACTGATTACATAATTTCTTATGATATGATAATATTTAATAACATTCATGTAATACAATTTGTTCAGGTATTCTCCAATAGAATGAAATACCCTAAGTTTCTAATTTTTTGGCTACCCCACAAAAATATGCTTCATATATTTTTCAAATATTGGGAATTATAACAGTAAATCAATATTTAAACAGAGGCAGGTAAATGAAAAAGAAGAAATTTAGATAATTAGAGGACAAATGCTAAACATAATCCAGGGAAAAGGAGACATGGCAATAGTCTCATTGGCAAAAGAGTCTCAGTGACCTAGGCAAAAAAGATTTTTAATTCATTTAGTGCACTGAGAGGACAACATGGCTTGGAAACAGAAGGTTGCAATAAGTGAGGATGGAAATGAGCTGGGCATAGACTGAAAGGTTGGCTGTCTGCCATGTCAGCTCTCCATCTGTTGTCCAGTCTTTGCTGAACATCTTGATTACCTGCAGTTCTTGATGATTTTCCCCCCTTAAATAATTTATTATTTTCTTTGGTCTCTATACTACCTCAAACTACTTAGATGTTTTGACATAATATTGCCTGTGAGATAGTTGGCTTGTATAGGTTCTGTGCATAGTATGAACTCAAAAAATGAACTAAAGAATGAATGAGTGAATGAATAAATGAATGAATGTTAATAAGTTAAAATGTTAAGGAGGGTATTTTTAAGAGGAAGTTGTTATTGATTTATAGATTTCTAGTATCTCCAAACCACTAGAGTTCAGGAGGTCTCAGAGATAAAAAAGGAAGACTATCTACATCCAGAGAAAGAACTGATTAATAGAAGTATGTATAATATGGTTTTGCATGTATTCATATATATGCATAAATAGATACATACATATATGTATGCATGGATATTTGTGTGTAATGGTAGTCATCTCTTGGACAGGCAAGGAGGGAAGAAAGAAATCAAAAGAAAGAAATTTACATTATAATTATTAAATATTTAAAAGAATAGCAATTATACATTGTAAATTTACAGTTTCATGTACCATGATCTTTGATTTTTTTCTATTATATAATGTAAATTCTTCTTTTATTCATAAACTCAAAATAAAATAAATATATATTTTTAAAAAGCAAACCAAGGTATTCTAATTGTATTCCACCAACAGTGACTATTCTTATTCTTTTGTTTTGGTACTTTGACAAGTTGATGAATGTGAAGTGAAAGCTCAGAGTTGTTTTGGTTTACATTTCTCTTATAATGATTTATATATAATAATTTTTCATATGATGGCTAATGATTAGCAATTTATTTATCTACCACCTACCACTACCACCATACCTAGCAAAATTTCACTACCTGTTTCTCTTCTGATCTGTATTACTCAATCATCGGCCATTTAGAAGCAGACTCTTTCTACCTCCCATCTCTATATTCTCATCTCTAATTTCCTCATTCTTACTCCAACCATGTCACACACCAATTTTGCCAACATTCACAAGTTTCATTATGCCCTCTGGAGTTCCCATTCCATAATGATCAAATTCACCATCAATTTGGATCTCTGGATTTCTCACTTCAATGTACCAGCTCTCACCAAGACCTAACTTTCTCAGGATGACCTTTGCCATCTTCTCTAGACCTGGCTGGATATTCACACATCCTTTGATATGCTTATCTGAAGGGGGAATGAGAATACTCCTTGCCACTCAGAAAAGCTCCCTTTGCCACCACCACTTACCAACTTGTCCTTTTCTGAAAATCTCTCATTTCATATTGTCTAACCTATTCAAATCAGAGAGGCTGTTGGGTACCAATGCTCAGATCATTCTCCTTTTGTTATAAAGGAGCTCAGAATATGGCTTACTGTCTTCCTCTCCTCCTAACTTCTTCATTTATACTAGGGAACTTAATCAACCATGTTGTTGCTCTCTCAAACTATGTAACCTTCAAATTTCTCAGTATCCCTATGTTTCATGACCTATTCCTTTAATACAACTATACTCTATATAAGAATTTTATTTTTAAGCTATTTTAAAGTTCTGAACATAAATTAAATGGAGCTAGAGGAAGCACAAAGCTGTATTAACTGGCTTGAAATGGATGCTTACAGAAACAAGGTGACCCCTAAATTCCTTTATAATTAATGCCTCCCTTTTTTTACTCTTCATATTTGATATTTTTGTTTTCTCCTAAAAATTCATGTTATATCCACTTTCTCAGCTCAGAACCTCACCCTTATGCTTCTGAGAATATTGAATAGTTTCAATTTGAACCTGCCCTATCTCCAACTCAAAACTACTTGAGATCATTGTCCATGAATTCTTCCTTTTCCCTAGTCTATGATAAACAGGTAGACTTTTTTCACCAATAACAAATACATGCCCTTCATTCCATTCCATCCTAACTCCTTTTCCAGCAGATCATCTCCTCAATCATCACTCCTTTCTTTTTTATGTTTAACATCTCCTTAGCTCCAGGTTACTACCCTACTAACGTCAAACATATCCAAGACTAACATTCTGGAAAAAACAAACCAATTTCTGTGGAGCTGGGATAGAAACTATCTTTTTTGCTTTCTTTTTTTTTCCATTCACTCATTTCCACAATCCTTTTGCAAACTGGCTTCTGACCTTATTGCTTAATTGAAACTGTTTTCTGAAAAGTTGCCAATGATTCCTTAATTGCAAAATCTGATTGTCTTTTCTCTTCATCCTTCATGATCCTGCTGACACATTTGAAATTATTAATCACCCTCTCCTCTAGGATTCTGTCATGTTTCTAGTTTCAGTGACACTATTTCTTTTCCCTATCTTCTCTTGTTACATGGTCAAGAAAAATGTCAGTTCAGAGGTAACATTTCCTGGTTCTCCTTCTACCTCTAACACTACTCCTGCTCAGGCTCTTTTCCTAGCTTGTCATCAATGTCAAGTTCCCTTCCTGTGGGTGTTTTATGGTTCACTGCCATAGGCTTTTTCTATTCTCATAATCTCTCTTGTGTTTAATTATTACCATGCTGTATATGACATACATACATACATACATAAATACGTAGGGTAAAGATGATAGGATTATACACATATAATTATACATATATATAAATTCTTCATTTATATTTACATATGTATACTTATTAAGGAATTTTGAGGTGATTCAGGTATATATATACATATGTTTATGTATATAGTATAAAAATAAATACATATAAAATTGTGTAAATAAGATATGTATGTGTACACACATTTATACACATCCATTTGGAGATGATACTTACATGTTATAACCTACCTCCCTATTTCTTAAATCCACCTATACCATGCACAGGAATTTTATTTGAAAATTATTTTCTACAAACCTGAACACAACCTCCTATTTTTCATCTCTCCTGATGCTTCATTATCTATCTATCTATCTATCTATCTATCTATCTATCTATCTATCTATCTATCTATCTATCTATCATTCTATCTATCTATCATCTATCTATCTTTCTTTCTTTCTATCATTTATCTATCTATCTAGTCTTGTCTCTGTAATTAGAAGTAAAGGAGTAAGCTATTTGAACATAGATATTCTATTCTTTCATTCTTTATGTCTTCCCAGCCCCTGCAGTACTTCTTACAGTGCCTGATACATAATAGACATTTTATAAATGCTTGCTAATTCATTAAGATCTCTTTGCTCATATCCTTTATCACTTTAGGGTATGATTCTTTGTTCTATATATTTGTGATAACTATATATTTTGGATACCAGACTCCTATCGAGATGTTTTATGCAAAGATTCACCCTACCCCAGTTATTTCTTTCTTTCTTATGCTAATATTATGGATTTTCTGAATACCTCTTTTCAGGGGCATCCAACTAAGAAAATGTTTCTCTTCTTCTGGTACATCCCAAAATTTAACATGATTTATGAATAGGTATTTAATTTTTCTAGCTAACCTAAATGCTCAGGTTTATAACTTGGTAGTGCAATGGATATAATGCTGGACCTGGAGACCTGGATAACATTTATAAAGTACTTTGCTAACATTAAGGCCTTATATAAATGCCAACAAATTGCTACTATTCCTCTTTCCCTCTTATTAGAGAAAACCAGACATGTAGCAAGGACTAGCATGTTCTAAGTGAATATAACTAAAAACAGTATGCAAACTTTAAAATGTTATATAAATGCTGCTGCTGCATCACTTTCTAAAAATGGCTTCAGAGAAGGTACCAATCTACTTTGATAAAGGAGTTTCTTTATCCAAAGAGCTCACTAATACAGTAGCAATTGCAGGTGTCACCTTTTAAATATAACTATGGGGCCAATATTCTAATATTATAGGGGGAAATCTACGTGTGATTCATACACACACACACACAGAGTCAGTCATGCAGGAGTTTTGGCTAATTTTTCCAATGACAAACACTTCTCTGATGCTAGATTTTAGATGTATATTCTTGGATAAAAAGATAATAATAAATGGGACAATACATGTACATTCTAAGGCCATTACCATTAGGAATTTTAACTGGAGGGGGAGACCCCAAGCCTTTTTAGAGTTCTACTTAAAATTCTTTTTATTTGCTATCATAAATAACTTTCATAAATGAGGGAACTTGTTCAACAGTGCTCTCTTTTCATCTGGCTATTACTCATCTGAAAAACATGGAACTTATCCTGGGAGAGTCTTAAAAACTATTTCTTTCCTCTTTCTTCTTTTGGCATGTGGTCAGAAAAAAATATGTCAGTACAGAGGTAATGTGAATAATGAGACTAGCCTTAGGAATACTATGTGTAATCACATGCACAAAGCCCAAGGAAGAAGAAGTAAGCCTTTGCCTTACCCTTTGCCCTCAAAAATATAAATAGGAAGAGTGAAAAGTGAAGAATAAAAAAAACACAAATTGTAGGTTTCAAGCCATTAATAATTCAGTGCCTTTACAATACATTTCTTGTAAATTCTATTTAAAGGGCATGTCACACTATTTAGTACAATTCATTAATCAATAACACACAGAGAAAGAAACCATCAATCTCTTTCTTATCCTCATATCCAAACTTTTTAAATAAAAAAAAAGCTTTTTCAGGATTTTATATTAACCATTCTGCCTGTCATTTTCATCAGTAAAGAAAGGTTCTCATGCAAAGACCAAGAACTCAATGTCATTTGATGTCATGCCACATCGATTTCAATTTGAAGTTAACTCCTTCCCCCAACCATTCCCTGTAGCAACACTTTATTTTTCTTTATACCAGATGAGTACCTTCTTCCTTGGATATATTTTAACAAGCAACGAATGTATTGCTCTGGGGTTTTTCAAGGGGGGGAAATGCCCTTTTGCCTGCTATTTTATCATAGAATCATAGAATAACAACAGTGTTAGAAGAATTCTTGCTTACTCCATCAATGATTCCAAACGCTAGAGAAGGCTGAAGCCCCTGACAATCCTGGCCAAATCCACCAGGCTTCCTGAAAGGCAGAAATTTACAGAAAAAATTGTACTTCCTCTTATAATGGCAGCAAAGGTGTCACTGCCAATTTGCATTTTTATATTAGTTTGTAAACATGGGATCAAAAAAAATGTGTACACAATTACTTCCATGCAGCCATTTGCCTGTGCAGATATCTATCTATCTATCTATCTATCTATCTATCTATCTATCTATCTATCTATCTATCTATCTATCTATCTATTTATCTATCTCTCGATCTATATCTATCTACACATACACTTTTCACCTACCTTTTCTATGGAAATTCTGTCCCCATTCTTACATTCTATAATGTTATTTCAATTTCCCTGTGCTTATAAAATGAAATGAGTTCCAGTTATTTTCTTCCTTATTTAAATATTGCCCACCTAAAGTGCTCTTTATACCTAAAATAACCTGTAGGTAATAAAGAATTTTACTACTCCCTATTATCATATATTCATTTGATATTTTTTATTCTGCTATCTATAGGTTACATAGTTCTCCCTCATTGTAGCCTTCCAAAGGAAAGTAACTAAAACTATGCATATATGGATGGGGTTAATTAATTTATTACATTAACATTTGATAAGTATAGATCATGTACAAATCCATGTGCTAAACACAATGGAATAAAAATAAATGTCATTTTTACTATCATGTTAAATTCAATATACACTTAAAAGCAAGCTTTACATGATAGCAATTTACAATTTTTCAGATAAACCTGTTTCTATTTTTTGGATATGTAAATTGGCATGTGTACTTATATGTGTCAAATTAAAACATGTTTTTAAAATCTAAAATAAAAACACATATTATTTAAGTCAATTTGAGAGTTGGCAAGAGGGGAACTCATTTTTGTATATTGTAAATTATACCTGGCATAGTATGAACTGTAGGTGTTAAAATTAGCCTCAGATTCCCCAAGCAGAACTGCCCCTCCCCCTCGGTTTCAGCTTCAGGGGGTGGGGGCATGGTGCTCTTAGCCAAGCTAAGCTGCAGGAGAGGCTGGAGGGATGCTGGAGTTTGCTTTGACGAGCCCCCAGCTCCTGGCACAACACAGGGCTTGGCAGCGGCCCTGGGTGTGGCTAGCCTGAGTTTCACCTGAGAAAGGAGGTTAATAAAAAGAGATGTAGGGAGATGTAAAGGGGGGGGTCAAAAACGCGAAGGGAGCTTTGAGTTAGAAGAAAGCAGTGAAGCAGAGGGCTTTCAGTAAGGGGGGGACGCTATAAGAAGGTTGGTTGGTACAGAGACACTAGAGACACTGGACGTTTACAATGGTATGGAGAAAGTAGCTTTTCAGTGAGGGGGACACTAGAAGAAGGTCAGTCAGTACAGAGGATGCTAAGGAGACCCAGGGGCGAGAGAGAAACGCTGGAAAGAGGCAAAGTTTAAAACACAGTCAGATCATGTAACTTTGCTTTTCTTTACCCTTATCTTTTACATTGATTTTTTATAAATAAACCCTGCTTTGATTATTTTAAATAAAAGAGGGTGTCCGCTTATCAATTTGGGAGGAGCAGTGTGGAATTTTATAAATGGCCCATATTATATTAAAAGCAGTTGGCTAGGGGGCGGCTAGGTGGTGCAGTGGATAAAGCACCGGCCCTGGATTCAGGAGTTCCTGAGTTCAAATCCGGCCTCAGACACTTGACACTTACTGGCTGTGTGACCTTGAGCAAGTCACTTAACCCCCATTGCCCCGCAAAAAAAAACAAAAACATAAAAGCAGTTGGATAGCCAGCCCAAAGTCCACAGATTAGGCACAGTTAGTGAAAATATTTTTACAGACCACTTATTTTGGGTATGTTTGTGTGAGAGAGGCAATGCTTTTTGGGTATTGTTATAGCCATAACTGTTGGCTGATTCACGATTCATTTACTGAGATAGAACTGAGCTAATAATACAAACTAGTCTTTTACAATGACTAAAATAAACTACAATTGACAAGTTATAGTTAAAATGATTCTGTTATTATTTCCCACTATTCCCATGGACAATTCCTGTACCTTCCTTCAAAATTATAACTTAGGATGTATACTTATATCCCAAAGAAGGTTAGCAATTTTAATTTTGTTGAACTTTTGTCCATTAAAGAGTGCTGCATATATGATCAGAGGATATGGTTTTAAATTTTATCTTTTCTATTTACTACCTGTGCGATCTTGGACACGTCACTTCACTTCTCTAGTCCTTACTTTCCCAACCATATGGTGAAAGGTTGAACTAGTTGCCTGTTATGCAATCTTCTTGCTCTAAATCTGTGATCTTATATGTCAAATTTGGCTTCATTCATTCATTCAGCCTACAAGATTTTATTTTACAAAATGTACTTGGTACCCTTTGACCCAGTAATACCAATACTAGGTCTGTACCCGAAAGAGATAATAAAAAACAGCAAAGGACCCACATGTACAAACATATTTATAGAAGCTCTCTTTGTGGTGGTAAATAATTGGAAATCGAGGGAAAACCCATCAATTCAGGAATGGTTGAATAAGTTGTGGTATATGAATGTAATGGAATACTATTGTGCTATAAGAAATAATGAGCAGGAAGGTTTCAGAAAAACCTGGAAAGTGGACTGATGCTGAGTGAAGTGAGCAGAACCATGAAAACATTGTATGTACACAGTAACAGCAACACTGCGTGATGATCAACTATGATAGACTTAGCTCTTCTCAGCAATACAATGATCCTAGACAAATCCAAAGAACTCCTGATGGAAAATGTTCTGAATGCAGATTGAAACATACTGTCTCTACTTTCATTTTTGTTTTTCTTTTTTGAGATTTTCCCCTTTTGTTCAGATTCTTCTTTTGCAACATGAGTAATGTAGAAATATGTTTAATGTGATTGTACATATATAACCTGTATCAGATTGCATTCTGTCTTTGGAAGGGAGTAGAGAAGGCAGAGAGGGAGAAAAACTTGGAACTAAAAATCTTATGAAAACAAATGTTGAAAACTATCTTTACATATAACTGAAAAATAATAAAATATTTTTAAGATTTAAAAAATGTACTTGGATCTTAGGTCATACTAACAAAAAATAGGATTTCTGCCTTGAAGCAACTGAAATTCTATCAAATGAGAGATTAAGACACATACACATATAATTAACTACAAAATATATTCAAATTAAATAAAAAGGAATTTTGCTAGAATAGGGTACTAAAAATTGGTGAGATAAGATTTGCTCTAGGTAGAAAGCTAACCTTTAATGGAAGATAAGGATCCTAAGATACAGGAGAGATAAAGAAAGGCCTATATGTGGAATGGCAAGAAGGACAACTTTACTGAAACATAGAGTGCATGAAAAGGGGTAATATCATTGAAGCCTAAAAAGGTACACTGGAGCCAGATTGTGAAGGGCTTAAAACCTCAAATACAGAAGAGTGTATCTCATCTTAGAGGCAATAGAGAAACCAATGAAGATTCTTGTGCACAGAAAGTTGCTTGTTTTCACTGCTGAAATAACTAAATAATTGAACGTATTTGGTGGAACCAGTTAAGAGAAGAAAAGGATAAAAAAATTCAGAACTTAGTAGAAACTAGTCAAATCAGAGGGTTTCAATTAATTTTAAGAAAGCCCTAACTGTGACTATGTTAGCTCCCAATGAGGTGCCAGGAACAATCAATGTGACAGGACACAAATACCATGCAAGGACTCCTTAATTACATGGAAATTCAAGGGGATGCTGATAAACGGAGGCTTAATTACAGGCTCCTAGAGAATGCTCTATAATTACACTTAGTAGATCCCAAAGTAATCACCATGTAACAAGTATTTTCAGGTAGAAGATGGGGAAGGGAAAAAAAAAAAAAGAAGAAAGGCCAGACTCTTTTAATTTGAATGGACATAGGAAGTCAAAGTTAACATGCACAGGCTTTGTTCCACACTGTGTCTGAAAAATTCCAGGGAATTCACCCTCAATTCTTTCTCCTATAATCCCCCTACAAATCCAACATTAACACATACAACATAAATATAAATACACATGTACATACACATACAGAACATATAACACACTCATATACAATGCACAAGCACACATAACACTCACAAAATACAGCACAATACACCTTTGTACACTAGATATGTACACACACAACACCCTTGCATAGGGTAATACATAAAACATACATGTACAACATATACAAAAGAGCATACACCCAACACATATGTGTATAAAATCCACATACATATACCTACATACAACACATGCATACTTCTTTGAGAGAATTTTTTTCTATTACTTGTTGCTTCTGGGCAGGGAATTCAAGGTAGAAAAAGAAAAATAGTTGCAATAAAACATCATTTCCCAAGGTGCCTGAAAGCTTTCTACAAATATTATCTCATACCTTCCTCCAATAGACCTGGGGGAATGATAGGTAACAAAGACAAACTCTGCCATTGTGAAAAAAAAAATCAAAATTTAAATTCACTTAAATAAAAGACGGTAAATGTATGTCATACAGCAATTGAGTAGTGGATTTGGTACTGCAATCATAACTATTGGATTGGAAAATCCTGATGCTTAAAACATATAGTGATAGTCATTTGAAAAAAAAAGACTAACAACATTTTTAGTAAATGCTAATATAATAACATAAATTCATTTATTCATCCATTAAATATTCGTTGAGCACCTCCTAAGTACATACAGTAACACTATTTTTGATTACCTTATTAGTACATAGTTGGTTTACATGTTGTCTCCCTCCTTAGATTGTGAGTTCATTAAGGGTGGGAACTGTCTTTTTTCTTTCTTTGTATTTCCCCACCATTTAGAACAGTGCCTAGCACATAGTAGACACTTGGTAAATACTTACTGACTGAATCTATCAGGTACCTAGGGAGGATTTAAAAAAATAGACAATAAGGTTTCTGTGCTTAAGAGAGCTATATCAATCAGGAGACATAGCAGGCATGCCTAAAAAGGGCAAATTTTGTCACTGTAGAGAGCACTAAGTGTGGGAACTTTTTCTACCCATTCAGGTTGTATTTTACTATTACTTAGTTTATTTCATAGATAGGCCCTAGAGAGTTGCCTGAGGCACATACAGATTAAGTGACTTACTCATCATTTAGCTATAAAATTTTAGAGGCAGAAGTTGAATACTTAGTACATTATGTTACATTGCCTCTACAGAGAGGCCTATGTTAAAGTGTAGAATAATAGAATATTATTTCAAAAGATTCTGTGATGTAATGAAATGCTTTTAGTTCATAGGAAGTAGGCATCATTAGGTAAGGATTGAAACATATTAGTAATTTAATTCAACAAATATCTGTCAGTAAGTAAATAAGCATTTATTAGGCACCTACTATGTGCCAGGTACTGTGCTAAGCCCTAGGGATACAAAGAAAGGTAAAGAGAAAACTTGTATTCAAGGAGCTGCCATTCTAATGGAAACTCGTGTTAGTAGATAGGGTTCTGGACTCAGATTTAGGAAGGCCTGAATTAAAATCCAACCTCAAACTCTAGGTATATCACCTTGGTTAGGTCACTTGGTCTGCCTTAGTTTGTTCACCTGTAAAATAAAGATACTGATAGCACCTACCTCCCAGGGTGGTTGTGAGGATCAAATGAAATAATATTTGTAAAGTGATTTGAAAGCTTTAAAGCAGTATGTGTTAGTTATTATGATTATGATTATTAATACTTATGAATTCTTTCATATATAGCAATAGAAAACTCATTTCTTTTTTTTCTTGGTAGTATTTATTTTATAATTGCATGTAAAAATAGTTTTCAACATTCTTTTTTCTTTTTTGCAGGGCAATGAGGGTTAAGTGACTTGCCCATGGTCACACAGCTAGTAAGTGTCAGGTGTCTGAGGCTGGATTTGAACTTAAGTCCTTCTGAATTCAGGACCAGTGCTTTATCCACTGTGCCACCTAGCTGCCCCATAACATTAATTTTTGTAAGATTTTGAGTTACAAATTTTCTCTTTCTCTTCCTTCCCTCTCCCCTCCCAAGATGGCAAGCAAACAGATACACACATATGCATATATTTGGTATATGTGTATATGCATGCATGCATGTATATATATGTATATTCATGTATATATGATAGGTAATTTAGTGTCTTTTTGAGGAGACTAAGAAAAGGAGACTTAGCTAAGTCTTTCACAGTTGATTGTCATTACAATATTGTTGTTCCTCTGTAAAATGGTCTCCTAGTTTTCATTCCATTTGCATAAGCTTTTATGTCTTTCCAGCTTTCTTTTCCAAACTTATACATTTTGTCATCTCTTAAAATACAGTAGCATTCCATCAGATTCATATATTGCAACTTGTCCAGCCATTCCCCAGTTGATGGGTATATCCTTAGTTGTCAATTCTTTGCTACCATAAAAAGAGCTGCTATAAATATTTTTGTTAATATGTGTCCTTTTCTTTTTTCCTTCTTCTCTTTGGGGTACAGACCTAGTAATGACTTTGATGGTTGAAAAGGTATGTGCAAGTTTCTGGTCCTTTGGACACAGTTCCAAAGTATTCTCCAAAAGAGCTGGACCAGAGGCAGCTAGGTGGTGCAGAGGATAAAGCACCAGCCCTGGATTCAGGAGGACCTGAGTTCAAATTCAGCCCCAGACACTTGACACTTACTAGCTGTGTTACTCTGGGCAAGTCATGTAACCCTCATTGCCCCACAAAGAAAACCCAAACAAACAAACAAAAAGAACAACAACAAAAACCAAAAACCAAAACACAGTTGCTCCAATTCACAGCTCTACCAACAGTGCATGATTGTACATCCTTTCCAGCATTAGTCATTATTAAGATAAATATTAACAACGTGTAATGAGGACCTAGAGAAGGAAAAGAATTGTAACTTTAAAAGACATCTTTGATAAACTGGTATTTAAATGGAATCTGGGGGCGGAGCCAAGATGGCGGAGAGGAAGCAGCAAGCTGCCTGAGCTCTCCTTCTGTTCCCTCAAAACGAACATTAAATCAAGCCTCTGGACGGATTCTGAAACTACAGAACCTGCAAAGAGACAGAGAGACACAGTCCTCCAACCAGAGATAATTTAGAAGGCTTCAGGAAAAGGTCGGGCTAACTCGGGCAAAAGGGAGGCCCAGCACAGGGCAGCAACCCAGCGCCGAGGGGGTCGGGGCAAGTCAGCAGGAGCTGCGGGCCACAGCCAAACAACTGAGGCTCCCGGAAACTGGTTCAAAAATCTGGTGGCCAAGAAGGACAGTGGAAAAACCTACCTGCACCGGCCGAGAGGGCCACGAACGGCGGGATTAGATGCTGGGGTCTGGCGCCTGGCTGGCCGAGCACAATCAGACAGGAAGTGCAGGGCAGGGGATCTCCACACACCATAAAGGCCTCAGAGTAAAAGCCCGGTCACACAGCACCTATACACCTGCACAAGAAGGCCAAAACAGGGACCCTGGTGCCCCCAGAGCAGACGTCAACTTAAAGAATAAATAAATAGGCTGCAATAATGAGTAAGAAGCAAAAAAGAGCCCTCTCCATTGAGAGCTTCTGTATCAATAGGGAAGAAGCCAACACAAACTCAGATGAGGACAATAGCCTCAAATTGGCTATATCTGAAGCCTCACAAGGGAAGGTGAATTGGTCGCAAGAACAAAAAGCCTTCCTGGAAGAGCTCAAAAAGGATTTTAAAAATCAATTGCAAGAGGTAGAAGAAAAAATGGGGAGAGAAATGAAAGCAAAACAAAAAAAGCTATGAAAAAAGAATCAGCAGCTTGGAAAAGGAAGTTGAAGAAAACAAAGCCTTAAAAAATTCGTTTGGCCAAATGGAAAAAAAGCTGCATAATCTCACTGAAGAAAACAATACCTTAAAAAATTCACTTGGCCAAATGGAAAAAAAGGTGCATTATCTCACTGAAGAAAACAATGCCTTAAAAATTAAAGTGGGACAGTTGGAAGATAAGGAATCCATGAGACACCAAGAATCAGTCAAGCAGAATAAAAAAAATGAAAAAATAGAAGAAAATGTGAAATACCTCATTGGAAAGACAAATGATCTGGAAAACAGATCGAGGAGAGACAATTTGAGAATCATTGGACTGCCTGAAAGCCATGACCAGAAAAAGAATCTAGACACCATATTCCAGGAAATAGGATAAAATCATCATTGAAAGAATCCACCGATCACCTCCTGAAAGAGACCCCAAAAGGAAAACTCCAAGGAATATTGTAGCCAAATTCCAGAATTATCAGGTGAAGGAGAAAATACTCCAAGCAGCCAGAAAGAAGCAATTTAAATATCATGGAGCCACAGTCAGGATTGCTCAGGACCTGGCAGCTTCAACATTAAAGGACCGCAAGGCTTGGAATATGATATTCCGGAAAGCAAAGGAGCTTGGATTGCAGCCGAGAATCTATTACCCAGCAAAAATGTGCATTTTCTTTCAGGGGAAAAGATGGACATTTAATGACATTGGGGACTTTCAATCTTTCCTGGTGAAAAGACCAGAACTGAATAGAAAATTTGATCTCAACATACAAGACTCAAGAGAAGTTTAAAAAAGGTAAACAGAGGGGGAAAAAAAGTTACCCTATTAGATTAAACTGTTTATATCTCTACACAGGAAGATAATACTCATAACTCTTAAGAACTGTAAATGTATTTGGGCAGAGAGAAGGACTTTATATAGAGGGTATAAATATAAATTGTCTTTGATGAGATGATACAAAAGAATTAAGGGGTTAAAAAAGGGAGTCTATGGGGAGGAAAGGAAAGGGGAGGGGGAATGGGATGAATTATATCATATGAAGAGGTGGAAAAAACCTATTACAATAGAGGGAAAGAAAGGAGGGGGGAACATGGTTTCAACCCTATTCTCATTAGATTTGACTCAAAGAGGGAATAACATATACGTTCATTGGGATAAAGAAACTTAACTCATTCTTTAGGGAAACAAAAGGGGAAGGGAAAGGGGGGGACTGATAGAAGGGAGGACAAAAGCAAGGGAGAAAAGGGTAAAGAAAAGAGAGGGGGGTGATAAAAAGGGAGGGCAGTTCGGGGGAGGCAGGGGTAAGAAGTAAAACGTCGGTGAGGAGGAATAGGGTGAAAGAAGGGGGGAAAAGTACAAAGGGGGTAAATAGAATGGAGGGTAATAGACAGTCAGTAATAATAACTGTGAATGTGAATGGGATGAACTCTGCTATAAAATGGAAGCAAATTGCAGAGTGGATTAAAAACCAGAACCCTAAAATATGCTGTTTACAAGAAACACATTTGAAGCAGAGAGATACACACAGAGTAAAGGTAAAAGGCTGGAGTAGAATATATTATGCCTTGGCTAAAGTAAAAAAGGCAAGGGTAGCAATCCTTATCTCAGACAAAGTGCAGGCAAAAATAGATCTCATTAAAAGAGATAAGGAAGGAAATTACATCTTACTTAAAGTTACTATAGATAATGAAGTAATATCAATATTAAATATGTATGCGCCAAGTGGTATAGCATCCAAGTTCTTAGAGGAGTAGTTAATTGAGTTACAAGAGGAATTAGATAGTAATACTATACTAGTGGGAGATCTTAATCTCCCCCTCTCAGAATTAGATAAATCTAGCCAAAAAAATAAATAAGAAAGAAGTGAAAGAGGTGAATAGATTACTAGAAAAGTTAGACATGATAGATGTCTGGAGAAAATTGAATGGGGATAGAAAGGAATATACCTTTTTTCTCAGCAGTACATGGCACATTTTCAAAAATTGACCATGTATTAGGGCACAAAAACATCATAGTCAAATGTAGAAAGGCAGAAATAGTAAATGCATCCTTCTCAGATCATGATGCAATAAAAATTACATGTAAGAAAGAGCCAGGGAAAAGTAGAATGAAAATCAATTGGAAATTAAAGAATTTCATTCTAAAGAATGAATGGGCCAAACAAGAAATCATAGAAACAATCAAAAACTTTATCCAAGAGAATGACAATAATGAGACAACATACCAAAATCTATGGGATGCAGCCAAAGCAGTGCTTAGGGGAAAATTTATAGCTCTAAATGCTTACATGAATAAGAAAGAGAAAGAGGAGATTAATGAATTGGGCATGCAACTTAAAAAGCTAGAAAGAGAACAAATTAGAAATCCCCAATTAGACACTAAATTAGAGATCCTGAAAATTAAAGGAGAAATTAATAAGATTGAAAGCAAAAAAACTATAGAATTAATCAATAAAACTAAGAGCTGGTTTTATGAAAAACCCAATAAAATAGATAAAATATTGGTTAATTTGATTAAAAAAAAGAAAGAAGAAAACCAAATTACCAGTATCAATAATGAAAAGGGTGATGTTACCACCAATGAAGTGGAAATTAAAGCAATAATTAGGAAATATTTTGCCCAACTGTATGCAAATAAATTTGACAATCTAAATGAAATGGATGAATATTTACAAAGATACAAACTGCCCAGGTTAACTGAAGAGGAAATAAAATCCTTAAATAAACCCATATTAGAAAAAGAAATTGAACAAGCTATTAATGAACTCCCTAAGAAAAAATCCCCAGGGCCAGATGGGTTTACGGGTGAATTTTACCAAACATTTAAAGAACAATTAATTCCAATATTATACAAATTATTTGGAAAAATAGGGGAAGAAGGAGTTCTACCAAATTCGTTTTATGACACAAATATGGTGGTGATACCAAAACCAGGCAAAGCAAAACCAGAGAAAGAAAATTATAGACCAATCTCCCCAATGAATATTGATGCTAAAATCTTAAATAAGATAATAGCAAGGAGATTACAGCAAGTGATCACCAGGATAATACACTATGAACAGATGGGATTTATACCAGGAATGCAGGGCTGGTTCAACATTAGGAAAACTATTAACATAATCAACCACATCAATAAGAAAACCACCCAAAATCATATGATTATCTCAATAGATGCAGAGAAAGCTTTTGACAAAGTACAGCACCCATTCCTAATAAAAACACTAGAGAGTTTAGGAATAGGGGGAGCTTTTCTTAAAATAATAAACAGTATCTACCTAAAGCTATCAGCAAGTATTATATGCAATGGAGATAAATTAGAGGCCTTCCCAATAAGATCAGGGGTGAAACAGGGATGTCCATTATCACCCCTATTATTTAATATTGTTCTAGAAATGTTAGCTTTAGCAATCAGAGAAGAGAAGGGAATTAAAGGAATTAGAATAGGCAAGGAGGAAACAAAACTATCACTCTTTGCAGATGATATGATGGTATACTTAAGGAATCCTCGAGAATCAACTCAAAAATTACTTGAAACAATTAACAACTTTAGCAAAGTAGCAGGATATAAAATAAATCCACATAAATCATCAGCATTTCTATACATGACCAACAAAGTCCAGCAGCAAGAGATAGAAAGAGAAATTCCATTTAAAGTAACGGTAGATAATATAAAATACTTGGGAGTCTACTTGCCAAGACAAACCCAGGAACTCTATGAACACAACTACCAAACACTCTTCACACAAATCAAATCAGATCTAAATAATTGGAAAGATATCAATTGCTCATGGATAGGCAGAGCTAATATAGTAAAAATGACAATACTACCTAAATTAATTTACTTATTCAGTGCCATACCAATCAGACTACCTAAAAATTATTTTATACAGCTAGAAAAAATAATAACAAAATTCATCTGGAAAAACAAAAAATCAAGAATATCCAGGGAAATAATGAAAAAAAATTCACAGGAAGGTGGGTTAGCGGTACCAAACCTGGAGCTTTACTATAAAGCGGCAGTCATCAAAACTATCTGGTACTGGCTAAAAAATAGAGTGGTGGATCAATGGAATAGGCTAGGCTCAGGAAATGCAGTAGTAAATGACACTAGTAATGTAGTGTTTGATAAACCCAACGACTCCAGCTTCTGGAATAGGAACTCAGTATTTGACAAAAACTGCTGGGAAAACTGGAAGATAGTATGGCAGAAATTAGGCATAGACCAACATCTTACACCTTATACTAAAATAAGGTCAAAATGGATATATGATTTAGACATAAGAGGTGATACCATAGGTAAATTAGGAGAGAAAGGAATAGTGTACCTATCAGATCTTTGGAAAGGAGAACAGTTTTTGACCAAAGAAGAGATAGAGTATATTATAAAATGCAAAATGGATGATTTTGATAATATTAAATTAAAAAATTTTTGTACAAACAGAAGCAATGCATCCAAAATTGGAAGGGAGGCAGAAATCTGGGAAACAATTTTTGAGGCCAGTGCTTCTGATAAAGGCCTCATCTCTAAAATGTATAGGGAATTAAATCAAATTTATAAGAATCCAAGTCATTCCCCAATTGAGAAATGGTCAAAGGATATGAACAGGCAGTTTTCTGATGAAGAAACCAAAGCTCTCTATTCCCATATGAAAAAATGCTCTAAATCTCTAATGATTAGAGAGATGCAAATTGAAACAACTCTGAGGTACCACCTGACACCTATCAGATTGGCTAAAATGACAAAAAAGGAAGATAATAAATGTTGGAGAGGCTGTGGGAAAATTGGAACACTAATGCATTGTTGGTGGAGCTATGAGCTGATCCAACCATTCTGGAGAGCAATTTGGAATTATGCCCAAAGGGCGATAAAGCTGTGCATACCCTTTGACCCAGCAATTCCACTTTTAGGTCTTTTGCCCAAAGAGATCATGGAAGGGGGAAAGGGACCCACATGTACAAAAATATTTATCACTGCTCTTTACGTGGTAGCAAGGAATTGGAAGTTGAGGGGGTGCCCATCAATTGGGGAATGACTGGACAAGTTGTGGTATATGAATACAATGGAATACTATTGTGCTGTAAGAAATGATGAGCAGGAAGAGTTCAGAGAAACCTGGAGGGTCTTATGTGAGCTGATGATGAGTGAGATGAGCAGAACCAGAAGAACATTGTACATAGTATCATCAACATTGAGTATTGACCTACTGTGATGGACTATATTCTTCTCACCAATGCAATGGTACAGAAGAGTTCCAGGGAACTCATGATAGAAGAGGATCTCCAAATCCAAGAAAAAAGAAAGAAAGAAAGAACTGTGGAGTATAGATGCTGATTGAACAATATTATTTCTTTTGTTTTGGGTGCTGTTGTTTTTTTTTTCTATTTTGAGGTTTTGCATCACTGCTCTGATTTTTTCTCTTGTAACAGGATTAATGCAGAAATAGGATTAATGTTATTATGTGTATATATATGTGTGCGTATATATCTATATCTATATCTATATCTATATGTATAGAGATATATAGACATAACCTATATCAGATTACCTGCTGTCTAGGGGAGGGGGGGAGGGAGGGGAGGGAGGGAGAAAAATCTGAAATTGTAAAGCTTGTATAAACAAAAGTTGAGAACTATCTTTACATGTAACGGAAAAAATAAAATACCTTATACATTAAAAAAAAAAGACATAGAGATTAAGAACTAAAAAAAAAAAAAAAAAGAAATCACTTGTAAACTCATCTGGCCCTGAAGATTTATTCTTAGGGAGTTCATTAATGGTAAGTTCAATTTCTTTTTCTGATACGGGCTTATTTAAGAATTTTATTTCCTCTTCAGTTAACCTGTGCAGTTTGTATTTTTGTAAGTATTTATCAATTTCATTTAGAGTATCACCTCTATTGGCGTACAGTTGGGCAAAATAGTTACTAATTATTGCTTTAATTTCCACTTCATTGGTGGTTAAATCAACCTTTTAATTTTTGATCCTGGTAATTTGGTTTTCTTCTATCTTTTTTTTTTATTTTTGTTTGTTTGTTTGTTTTGTGAGGCATTTGGGGTTAAGTGACTTGCCCAGGGTCACACAGCTGGTAAGTATTAAGTGTCTGAGGCTGGATTTGAACTCAGGTCCTCCTGACTCCAAGGCTAGTGCTCTATCCACTACGACACCTATCTGCCCCCTTTCTTTTTTTTTTTTAATGAAATTAACCAATGGTTTATCTATTTTATTGGTGTTTATCATAAAACCAGCTCTTAGTTTTTTTGATTAACTCTATAGTTTTCTTACTTTCAATTGGAAAAATGGGAAATGTTGCTTATGGATGAAGTGGGGTTTAAGAAAATGTGCTTATTAAATTAGAATTTTTGGTAAATTTTTAGATTTATTGTGAACATGAATATTGAAGTTTCTGAATATTAAAGCATGACAAGGAGTGGAAACATGCTTGGATTTGTTCTGCTTGTCCTCAAATAAACTGGAATCAGCTTTGTAATGATGGCCAGCACCAGAACCAGTTGGGAGATATTGGAGCAAGGAAGATTTTGCCTCCATATAATTCAATTCAACTAGCAACAAAAGCCTATGATGTTGGGGCAGCTAGGTGGTGCAGTGGATGGAGCACTGGCTCTGGAGTCAAGCATACCTGAGTTCAAATCTGGCCTCAGACACTTAACACTAACTGTGTGACCCTGGGAAAGTCACTTAACCCCAGTTGCCTCACTAAAAAAAAAATAAAAAAGCCTATGATGTTTTAGGAAGCATTGTTCTAGGTGCTAGGTGTTAGATGCAAAATATTAGAGATACAAAGACCAAAACGAGATGATCTGTGCTTGCAAGGAACTTATTTTCTTCTTACTTTGATGCAGAAGTAGACATTGTAAACATGTAAGAATAGGCAAAATTTATTGCTAAATTCTCTCTGGAGTTTTTATGGGAAAACATGAAGAATGGTACATGATGAGGAGGTGTGGAAAGTTTATGATATCCATTGTCATAGTGAAGCCATAGGGGTTCTTAAGTTTGCCAATTTGTATTACAGATATTTAAAAATCAAATAATTTTGAAATGATAGAATCCCAGAGTTGGACTGGATATCAGTCACCTAATCCAATTCCTATTTGTAGCATTGATCTCTACTACAATATCCCAAACAGCTAGTCATCCAGTATCTGCTGGATAATTCGATAATGAGAAACTCACTACCTCTTAATATAGCCCATTTTATTCTTGCACAACTCTAATTGTCAGAAAAAATCCCATTATATTGAGCTGAAATATTCTTCTCTGTAATTCCCATTTTTTGATTCTAGTTCTGTTCCCTGTAGGCAAGTAAAATAGGGTCAATCTATTTTCCATTTTATCCTTTTTTATCAAGCTTTATTTATTTTTGATGGTTTGAAATGTCCTTTATTCTGTATCTGTGTTTACAATAAATGTTCCCCCCTTCCAATTTCACAAAATGAACACTTGACACAGGATAGCAAAGTTCCACTCACAGCAGAATGAGCAGAGGTTCAGAAAGCATTGACCTTTCTGGGAAGTGGTTTTGTGTTAGTATAACAGGGTGGCACAGATGGGACCATAGTCATGGGGAGACTTAAGCCTTCTTATACATCATTCCTCAGGGCCATCTCCTAGGCCTCAGCGGTATGTGGTATCAAAATCGTTAACCACAAAGCCTGTTTTCTTTCTTAAAACATAACTCTAAACTCCATTATCAAAAACCTCCCCTGATATGCCCATTCGTGATGAGGCATTCCAGATAATCCAAACTTAGTCTCTTTTCCAGAACTCCAGCAAAGGGTAGAACCTGTCTTCATTATCCTGAAGGGAGTATGAGAGAGATCTAGATTTCTCCAAGTTATGTAAAGAAGTAGTGCTATCATGGTATTGTTCATGCGCTTAGTAAATATTTGAATTAGATTGGATTGAATTGGATGCTGCAATGATGCACAAGTTTGGATATGCATCCTGTTCTTAAGAGTATCAAAACAAGTAAAATTTGCCTCCACTACATTGAGATGCTTCATTTCCTCCTGGTGATGGTATATTCTCAAACACATTGATTGTTTTGTATTTCTCTTATGTACTTGTCTTGTAACACTACATATCATCATCTTCCTGTGTTTTACTCACACTAAACTGTAAACTCCTTGAGGGCAGGGATCTATTGTCTTATGTGCAGTCATATGTAAAGGTGGTATCTACAACAACCATCTGTCAGTGCTATAAACAGTGGCATGGTGTTCTATGCAGGGGCTTAATAAAGGCTAGAACAACTGAAATACTTTAAATTAAGTGGTGTGTCATCTCTTTGTCTACTTCCCTCAAATCTTGGGTCTACCATCAGTCAGAATTTTTATGTGTCTTTCTTTTTTTATCACATTCCCATTTCTAATAACTTTGACTGTTCCATAATCTGAATAATGTAGAAGAGACTATATTCATGTTGGACATCTAATGATGACTTGGCCCTTTCTCCTTGCTCATAATACTTCTTGCTCTAGTATTTAACATATTTTGCCTCTCACTTCTTTGAACACCTTGTTCAACTTTTTGTTTGTTTGTTTTGGCTCCTTCCCCTAGGTATCATGAGACAGCAAGATAATAACCTTCTCTAGGCTGTTCTTATAATAAGATGTCAGTGTGGCTCCGAAGTTGTGGCCAATTGCCCTATACCTTACAGGAAATCCCTCCTCATTGGGCAAATATGTCTTACCCCAGCTTCTTTGGACTTAAGAAACATTAGGCCTAGCTCAAAGTTATTATCCTTAGTAATTCTGGAACCTAGGGGAAAGAAAGCATCTTCCTGAACCAGGAGCTCTTAAAGAACATAACAATCCCCTACTCTGCCTTCCAGAAGTCAAGACACAATGAGTTTTCAGCTGTAAAAAAATGTCACCACCATTAACTCGTCAGAAGAGCAATATATGCACACTATCATTTGAAAGTTATTTAGGATGCCACTAAGAGTTTGGTTGGAGACATTAGTATTCATGGTTATAATCTCTCTAAAATCTTTGCTATATAATTCCTTTACCTCTTTTAAACTTTAACAACTTTATCCACCCACTTCATCTGCAAATCTAAGGTCTCATTTCTTTATGGAATGCAATGATCTCTAAGATTGTAACCCTCCAAATTCTACCTTAGACTACCTCTAAGATCCTTAATTTCAAAGTTCTACTTCTAATATACAATCTCCTACGTTTGTTTCCCCTTCTATTTCATTACGTATTCTTTTTATTTATTTATTTGTTTGTTTGTTTGTTTTTTAGTGAGGCAGTTGGGGTTAAGTAACTTGCCCACGGTCACATAGCTAGTAAGTGTTAAGTGTCTAAAGCCAGATTTGAACTCAGGTACTCCTGACTCAAGGGCTGGTGCTCTATCCTCTGTGCCATCTAGCTGCCCCTCCATTATGTATTCTAAACCTGCATAGATCCCTGGAGCAATCCATCTTTTTAGGAGACCTACAATTATCAACGAATAATTTTGAAGTTAGACATCAAACCTGTGCTAAATGCAATTATCTCTATTATCATCTAACCTATAATTATTCATCTAGCCTATAATTATTCATCTTGCTCATAAGAATGACATAATCTACTTTGTCTTGTTTTGTGGTATAATGGTGAGAATTCTAGTTCTAGAGCAAGAGAACTTGGGTTCTGGCACAACTAATGTGACCTTGCAAAGTAAATATTCTTCTCTAGGACACAATTTACTTTCAGACAAAGCCATGGTATTAGACAACCACTGAGGTTCCCTACAGTTCCAAACCTAATCTACAAGTATAGTAACTGTCAAAGAAGAAAGCAAATTATTATATCATGACCTGTTTTTGTTTGTTTTTGTTTGTTTTTTGTTTTTGGTGAGGCAATTGGGGTTAAATGACTTGCCCAGGGTCACACAGCTAGTAAGTGTCAAGTGTCTGAGGCCGGATTTAAAATCAGGTAGGTCCTTCTGACTCCAGGGCCAGTGTCTCTATCTACTGTGCCACCTAGGTTCCCCATCATGACCTGTTTTTGATATAGACATGCTAGTTTTTTGAGATGATCCCTTACTTTCAGGATACTCATTAACCATATCATTAGTAATGCAATCTAGATTTTTGCTATGAATTGAACACAAGTCCAATGGCATTGAGTTTATCCACTTTAAAAAATCCCCCCTTTTATTTGAAGAGTTGTATTTAGAAATTTGTTCTTCTCTGGTCCTTCAGCACTAACTACATTTTCCACTATCTTTCAAAGGCCATTGGCATTGGCTAAACTATATATGGTGAACTTTTTAGTACCTTGGATTTCTGTTTGTCTGAGTCTTGCAACTTAAATTTATCAAGTTCAGCTAGCTGCTCTCTTACTCTCTACCTACATATTTTGGAAGATTCATAATTTGAACCCAAGACTGAGAGATATTGACAATGGGATGTCTGGAGCTGTGTTTGAGATTATCTTCAATTTATACTATATATATCTTGTCTGTACACAGTTGGATGCATATCATCTCCCACTTTGGACTAACTGATCCATAAAATTGATGTTTTTGTCTGTTTTTTTTTGCTTGTTTTTGTCTTTCTTTTTAACCCCAGCAATTAGAAAAATGCTTGGCACATAGAACACATTTAACAATTCACATTAAGTGACTGTGTTTTTTAAGTATGTACAGTCAGTATGAGGTGTATATGAAAGGGGGGAAATAAGAAAAAATAAGCCTATATAAGTGTAATATTTGCTGATATACTAGGAAGGAGAAACCACTAGTACATGATTTATGTCAAGATAAAGAAAGAGGGGAAGCTTGAGACAAAGAAAGGATGAAAAAGTTTTGATTTTTTCTTCACCAAGCTCAAATATCAGTTCTATATATGGTCCCATTCCCATCTCAACAGCTTTCAGAAATGATTGTTCAGAAGTGAAAGCCATTCAATGTTCCAGTCACAGTTCATACTTTTCATCTTCTGTTTTCCTCTCATTGTCTGAGTGGTTATCCTGAAAAAAAAAATCCCAGAAGCCAGTTTCTCATCACACAAATAAACAAACAAACAAACAAATAATTGAAACCAAACAATGCAGGGGATTCTCTGGTGTTTTTCCTTTTTTAAATACTTAGAAAATTAAACTTTCATCAGGTATTTGCATCTTCCACAAGTCTATTTGCTATAAAATTCTTAAACTGAACACAAACTCAGCCTGTTGCTTCTTACTGAGAACATTAATTGTCTCCAATCATTGTTAGAGCATCTGTTTCACATTTTGACAAGTGCACTTATCTTCTTTTTTCCCTTCATATTCCTTTGGTAAAAATAATGAATAAATTATAGGGAGATGACAAATGTGTTGATAATCAAGATGAAACACAAATGAAGTGGAAGAGGCTGTATTTCTTTGCAGAGTTGTAAATTGCTTTCTTTTCTTGTGTAGTGTCAAGCCTGACTTGGAAACTAAAAATACCACCACATAGGGAAATTAACAGAAAAGCTCAAACAGGAAAGATTTTTCATCGGTGAAATAAATGGTCAGGTATTTTTCTTACAAAGCATATCAAGCTTGCCTTGCAAGCTGGGAATCCCTTGAAATATTAGGAAGACAGAAGCATAGATTTCAGGCTGAGGTACCAAAATGTCAGTGAAATTTATACAATTTAATGTTTGTCTAAATGATTACAAATTTTGTAATAGAAACTTGGGCAAGAGTCTATTAATAAACTGTGCCCACATAGACATCCTTCTTAATATTCAAATCACCCTTTTAGATGACTGTTCCATCATATACTATCTTGGAATTCTAGTTTTGCTCTACAGTTTCTCCTATTAGCCAACTATTAAGAAACTTGTTTCTCCATGTTCACCACAGCCCAAAAATATATGCCAAGTTTTAAAGATGTTTATAAAAAGTAAGTTTCTGGGGCAGGTAGGTGGCACAGTGGATAAATCGCTGGCTCTGGATTCAGGAGGACCTGAGTTCATATCTGGCCTTAGACACTTGACACTTAACAACTGAATGTCCCTGGGAAAGTCACTTAACCCTCATTGCCCCGCCCAAAACAAACAAACAAAAATAACCAACCAAAAATAATCCAAACAAACTAAAAAGTAAATTGCTTCATCATCTGGCTTTTCTATTTCTTTCATGATTTTATTAGATAACTTTTTTGTGGATTCCTAAAACAAGGCTATGGGATAGGATAGGTTCTCTATTTAAGCAAAACCAAACATATAAAACAATTTGCAATTTACAAATAGAATAGAATAGGAAAATGCAAACATCATCTACTCCAAAATTCTCATTTTTCAGATGAAGAAACTGGGCCCAGAGACTTAAATTGACTTCACTCATTATCATATGATTTTCATATACAGGGGAATGATCATTTTTATTAATAAGTGATAATTTGCTTAAATTCAATTAAATTCTAATGAATCTAACAATCCAAAATAGAGTATAGCATCTCTTTCTTTAAACAGTGAGCTCACCTGATGGGTTTCAATATGAACCAAATACCAAACATTTAATTCATATGCAACTGTTCAGGGGCAAAGTTTTGTAAAATGAAGCATGTAAATTGTCATAGAAACTAACATAAGTATGCTGTGATGAAGGAAAACTCCCAAGACACAGAATTTCCTGGTAAATAATAATCAATTTATTAATTAGGCTGGCATGTAATTAATAAATTGAAGGCCAATGGTTTCTCAGCCTTACAATGCCAAATAAGACTCTGAATTGCATTAAGTCCCTTCAGAAGGGAAACCATCCTGACAAATGAAACTCAGCCCTGATTGGTGAATGTGTAATGAGGAGGTGGGCTAAAAGTCTTTAGCTCCTGCTGCTGAGAATTTGGCTTAATTATGAGATTCAGCAGCCTCAAGGTATCTGGGCAGAGGAAGCCATTTCCATTCAGAACTCTGTTCAGTTTTTTTCCTTCTTGAGCTGTGTTGACATAAATTCTAATGGAAGGGATCAAAGACAGGGAGTTTTTCCCCCAGGCAAAGGTTCACCCAGACTGGATTCTATTTACAATCTAGACAGACATTAGGTTTCTAAGTTGGGTAGGATTCTGGCTTGACTAGGGAACCCAACCTAGTTAAAGAGCATGTGCCTTGGGGACTAGGAATAATCCCTTCACTCAGTTATGCATTTCAGAGACTGACTCACCTTTTCATGAGTTTTTTTTTTTAACAGAAATAGGAGAAAAAGGGTAGATCACAAATTAATAATTAGGTATGAATATAATAATACAAAATTAATTTCTCTCAATGCCATGAATCCAGAAGAAGTATGAAATGTGGGGGCTATGAGGAACATTCTTCTATCAGAAAATTGTCCGATTCTGATATTTTAGCTACACCATTAAGCTCTAGGTCCAGGTTACTGGAGATCTTTTTTTTTTTTTTTATTGGGATGAGTTAGGGAAAAACAACAACAAACAAAACACTATAGGTAATGTTAAGAGAGCAAGATGACTGAGTATTAAAGGTTTTTCTTTGGTGGTGGTTCTGGATAGCTCTTTGCCTATCAGCCTTTCCCTTGTTCCCTTAGTTCACTTGTTTTACCAGCTATTAGTGTAAGTATGAGTTTCTAAAGTCACTTTAGGCTTTGACTAGCTATTTTTATATAAATACCCAGGAAGGTGACTAGATAGGTACAAGATGCCCTTTCTAATTTTCCCCATGTTCTGTTTTTTGAATTTTATTCTCCTTTTCCCCAAGTTATGTTGGGGGTTGGGATAGAGAGTGAGATCGGGCATGGAAGTTTAATTATTAAACAAAATCATTGTTAAAATGTATTAATAACAACATATGATTAGGAAATGGTTTCTCCTATTCAGATAAGGAAGAAGGGAGAAAGTGTCCTAAAAGTAGAGATAAAACTACAGATGTTTCTGTCTTCTCACTTCTTCCTAGGGCTACCATCATTCCTCTATCTCTTCCTCAGGTTGTGTGTAATTAGAAGAGAATCAATCTGAAAGTCATCAGACTTGTACCTTGGTTGTTCTTATCTGTGCTCCCAAATGCCCCAGTGATCTGGAGTGAATCACTTAACTGCTAAAAATATTTTTTTTCTAAAATAAAAAAAAACAGTATAACACTAGGTAATATATCTCTAAGATCCTTTTCAGCAAGAGGATTCTATGATTCTTGTTGTTTCCTAAAATTGAATCTTTGTTTTAAAATACGGAGGGTCACCTTTTTTTCCCCAAAATGATGCCAAAGGTGAAGAAAGAAGCAGTTGCCCCCCCAACCCTAACAAGACAGAAGACCAGTCCAAGTTCCCAAAGAGCAAGAAAGCTGTCCATAGCCACAAAAAGGAGATCCCACCTTTAAGTTACCCAAGACACTAAGACATTGAAGGCAGCCCAAATAACATCAGAAAAATGTCCCTCAGAGAAATAAGCTTCGTCACTATCCTATCATTAAATTTCATTTGAGCACTGAGTCTGCTATGAAGAAGATCAAGGAAAACAACATCCTTGTCTTCATTGTGGATGTCAAGGCTAACAAGCATCAGATCAAGTAGGCAGTAAAGAAGACATCAGTGTAACCAAGGTCAACACACTGATGCAGCCTGATGGAGAGAAGAAGGTCTATGTCCAACTTGCTCCAGAGTATAAGGGGCTAAACTTCTAGCTAGTCTGTCTAAAATATCTAATGAATGGTTGACAATAAATTATAAGCTTTAGCAAGAGTTTAGACTTTTAAGCATTGATTAAGGAGAATAAGAATTTGGTGAAGAGAGAGAGAAAGGCCTAGATTCATCTATCTATCTTGGGGAGCTAAAATTCTCCTGCTCCACTCTCCATGAGAGTCCTGGAGAAAGAGAGGGAGAGAGCTAGCCTCGCCCCCTCTTCCTCCCACAAGCAAACGTCACTTCCTGACGCCAAAGAAAATCTGCATGGCTTTGCCCTCAGAGGCCTTCTCCTCATAGCTGAGCTTTCCTACAGTAAGTCTCTGGCAGGTGGCATCATTCCAATATTTTTTTGGTTTGTTTGTTTGTTTTTTTAGTGAGGCAATTGGATTAAGTGACTTGCCCAGGGTCACACAGCTAGTAAGTGTTAAGTGTCTGAGGCCGGATTTGAACTCAGGTATTCCTGACTCCAGGGCCGGTGCTCTATCCACTGCACCATCTAGCTGTCCCATCATTCCAATCTTTACAAGACTATGATGCTTTGGATATTGCCAACAAAATTGGAATCATGTAAACTGTGCCCAGTTATCCCACACTACCTACAATAAAAAAGTCCGGTAGTAAAAAATATATATGGAGTATCATAGCACCCTGTTCCCTTTCCCTCACAAGCCTATATACATATGTTGCCCAAATGTAGAGTCAGAATTGAGAACCCCAGGTGTCTTATATGACCTAAGTTGTCCAAAATTTTTCAATAACACTGAATATTTAAATAACCTTAAATCCACAGAGGCCCATAGACAGATTTCAGGAGTCCATGACCTTGTATAGGGAAAAATTGCATATTTGTTTCTATATAACTTGTTCCCTTTGAAAACATATGCATTAAAAAATATTCTGAGAAGGGGTCAGTTGGGTTCACTAGATTGCTAAAGAGTTCATGATACAAAAATAGGTGAACCCATGATTTAAAATTATCTTCCTTATTTAGGGAAAATAGAGTCAAAAAAGAGATGTGGAATGCTACAGTACAGATAATGTAGTTGATATCTTAAATTGTAATGAATCAGCAACACACGCCATCCTTAATTTGGTATTGCCTTTTGCCTACTGTACATCTTGCCATTTGTTATTAGTTAGAAAACCAGGCTTATATATCTCCTGACAAATACATTGAGCTTTGTAACAGCTGAAGAATAACAGGCTCTGTCCTTGTACCTGCCATTTCCCTGCATATACATGCACAAATGCATGATGAATAGATTTACATGAATAAAGTCAGCTAAATATGTAAAAAAAAATGCCTGTCACATGATTCCTATTTCATGTTTGCAAATAGGTATTGAAATATTTATAGGATCATAAAATCAGAGTTGGAAGGGATGTCAGAAATCATCTAGCACAAATTTTACTGGGAAAAGAATCTTTTCTACCTTAAACCTTACAATTGGCTTATAAAGAAATAACTCATGACCCTTTGGGGTAGTCTGTTCTACTTTTGGATAGCTTTAACCATTAGATGATTTTCTCTCATATAAAGATCATTAAGTTCCCTATTACTCCTACTTCTGCCTTTTGAAACCCCCAAAATGAATTTAAACCCATTTCCACTTCTGTTATTGTTGTTCAGTCATTTTCAGTCTCGTCCAACCCTTTGTAACCTCATTTGAGGCTTTCTTGGCAATTATATTGGAGTGGTTGGCCATTTCCTTCTCCAGCTTATTTATACAGATGAGGAAACTGAGAAAAACAGGGGCAAGAGACTTGCTCAGGATCACATAGCTAGTAAGTGCCTAAGGCCAAATTTGAACTCAGAAAGATGAGTCTTCCTTACTCCAAGACTGGCACTCTATACACTGCACTTGGCATCTCCTAAAAAAAAGCAGCTCCCAATTATGCTTCTCTTCTCCAGGCTAGTCTAGAATTTCTGGTTTACATTTACAATCTATTATACCATGTTTGAAGTTGAAGAAAAGATTACAGAAAGCAAAGTCAAAAGGAGCTACCCTTTCTATTAAGAAATTTCTCTGTTCTTAGAAATTCAACATTTTCACCTCAACATAGTACCTAGAACAGAGTAGGACTTAATAAATGTTTATTGATTGATTCATTTTATTGTTCCGCTATATGTGCTGCTTTCCCACAGGTATACGAATGTGATTATTAAGGAGATATTTGGAACAAAGAAACTAATATGACCTGTGGCCTGGAAGACAAATAGACTCTCCTATTTGAAGTGTATGAAAATTTGACTTAAACCTCAGACTTTCCATTATATTCAGCTTGGTAGTTATTTCTATATGAATAATCCAAATGTTGAAATATGTATAGGAAGGACATTACATGATCACTGTGGGGAGGGAGGCCGGGCAGTGATTTTTATGAGTCTCATACTTCTAAATAAAATAATGGATATAGATTTGGATTTGGAATTAGGAAGTTCTGAGTCCAAGCCAACCTCCTGACCTCTACCTGCCTCAATTGCCTCATCTGTAAAATGGGGATTAAAAAAGCAACTAACTTCCAGTGCTGTTGTAAAGATAAATTGAGACATTATTTGAAAAGTGCTTTGCTGGGGGCAGAGCCAAGATGGCAGAGGAAAGGCAATGACTTGCCTGAGCTTTCTTCAAGAGCCCTCCAAATAACTTCAAATAATGCAATAAGACAACTCCTAGAGTAGCAGAACCCACAAAAAGACAGGGTGAAATATGTTTCCAGCCAAAGACAACTTGGAAGTCAGAAAGAAAGGTCTCTTGTATCAGGGTGAGTAGAGTGCAACCCAGGGTAGACCCAGCACCAGCATAGCCCCAGTCCCAGCCATAGCAAACCAGAAACAGGTCTTGGGAGTCTCTGAACCAGTAGGAGAAGCAACTGCTTCTGGAACTCAGCCCCACAGACAGTAAGGGTGTGGAACAGTTGGCTAGAAGTAGATTACAGGAATCTCTTTGCTAGCACTGAGGCAGTAATCTGTTGTTTTGCCCATACTTAGATCCAGGTCACAGTCCCCCAAAGACAGGGGGAGGGATACAAGCACACAAGAGCTTGCAGGCACAGTGGAGCTGAAATCTGTTCATAGTTAGTTCCAGGGCAGAAAAGCAGGCCTGTGGTTTCCTGCAGACTAGAGCACAGGCCAGGGGAGTAGTAAACACACCTCTCCTTAAATCATACCACCTTGGAAGAATTTAAAACTTACAAATTCCTAGAAGTATCTCTCAAAACAGGTGCACAAATTCCCTGAAGCTTTGGATGGTGCACCCTCCACCCTGAAAGCAGTGTCTCACTTTAACAAAGAGTTAAAAGTCAAGAAATAGGCTGGGAAAATGAGCAAACAGAAAAAAAATGCTGACCCTAGAAAGTTTCTATGGTGACTAGAAGATCAAAATACACCATCAGAAGAAGATAACAAAGTCAGAGCTCCTACATCTCAAGCTTCCAAGAAAAATATGAATTGGTCTCAGGTCATAGAAGGGCTCAAAAAACCTTTCAATATATAGTAAGAGAGGTAAAGGAAAAAATGGAAAGACAAATGAGAGTGATGCAAAAAAACATGAAAAGTGCTTTGCAAACCTCAAAGTGCTTTACAAATTCTATTATTTTTTTAAATTAACTTTCTAACACTTTTTCTTTATGTATTTTTTAGTTTTTTTAAAGTTTCAAGTGCTGTCTAAAATTATTAGCATCAATAAGAAATTATTTTATTTACTACATCAGGAATTTCAATCATGTATTTAAAATAAAAACAAAAAATATGTCTTGTTTTCTCCATTCATAGTTGCTCCATTCATAGTTTCAGGAAGGTGAAATCTCTGACCATTCTTATATTTGATGAACTTACTCTAAATATTTATGGAACTCTGAGTAAACAAAGTCAAGGTTTTATTATAATATTATCTTGATTGGACTTGGCCATTTTCTCTTCTCTCCTCAATTTTCTTTTTCATAAAAGCTTAATGCATTTGACATAAAATCGCATTACCCATTTATTCACCAGCCCTGTCAGCAAGTATGGCTTATTTATAGCTGGAGAAACTGAGGCACTAAAAATAGTTTATTGAATTTGGCAAAACTTGGTCCAACAAATCTTTATTCCAGATATTGTTTAGTCACAGGGAGAACAAACACAAATCTAAAATCTGTACTCAAAGAGTTCATATTCTACTTCAGGGATAAATGATGTACACAGAGAAAACATTACATAATAATTAGAGGAAGAGTAAGGCACTACCAATTTAAGGCTTAGAAAAGTCCTCCTCTTGGGGCAGATAGATGGTGCAGTGGATAGAGCACTGGCCCTGGAGTCAGGAGTACCTGAGTTCAAATCCGGCCTCAGACACTTAACACTTACTAGCTGTGTGACCCTGGGCAAGTCACTTAACCCCAATTGCCTCACTAAAAAAAAAAAAAAGAAAGAAAAGTCCTCCTCTCTTCCAAAATTCTCTCTTACTGTTGAGGGCACCACAATCCTCCTTGTAAGACAAGCCTATGACCTTGGTGTCATTCTAAATTCCATTAACCTCTTCTCTCGCTTTTACATCAAATCTGTTGCCAAGACCTGTCAATTTTCTACATTTCACATATGCCTCCTTCTCTCCTCTGCTACAGTCACCACTCTGGGGAAGTCTTTCATCACTTTCACAACTTGACTGTTTCAAGTTTTCTGGTTGATCTCCTTGCCACAGCTCTCTCTCCACTCCAGTACATCCTCTTCTCTTTTTGATGTTGAGTTATCACTTTTGCATGATCTTTTAATTTTTTTAATTTTAATTTTAATTTTATTATTTTTTTGTGGGGCAATGGGGGTTAAGTGACTTGCCTAGGGTTACATAGCTAGTAAGTGTCAAATGTTTGAGGCCGGATTTGAACTCAGGTACTCCTGAATCCAGGGCCAGTGCTTTATCCACTATGCCACCTAGCTGCCCCCATGGTGATCTATTCAAAAAGCAGATCTGATCATATCACACCCTCCTCACCTCCCCTTACATTTAGTAAACTCCAGTGGCTCCTTATAACCTTTAGGATAAAATGTAAAATTCTTTGTTTTCCATGCAAAGCCCTTTCCTCCCCTTTCCAGTTTTCTTAAATTTCAGACCCCTTCCCCTACACTATTCAGTCATGTGACACTATTCCCCCTACTGTGCTGGAACAAGACTCTCCATCTCCTGACTTCTAGGGCATTTCCATTAGTTGTGACTGAAATCCGAAATGCTCTCTCTTCTCATATACTCTCTTGCTTCAATGATTTGCTTCAAGTTATAACTAAAGTCTCATCTTTTATAGGAAGTCTTTTCTGATCCCCCTTAACTCTAGTGCCTTCCCTCTCTTGATTATTTCCAGTTTATCCTATATTTACCTTGTCTGTACATAGTTTTTTTGCATTTTGTTACCCCCTCCCCCATTAGACTGTAAGCTCCTTGAGAGCAAATATTATTAGTAGTTTTGGCCTTCCTTTGAACAGTGACTGGCATATACTAAGAGTTTAATAAATGTTTACTGACTACTGACTGATAGGCATATAGCATTTGAACTGAATCTTGAAGAAAGCTAGAGACTTGAAAAGGTAGAGACAAGGAAGGAAAACATTCCAGTCATAAGCAATAGCCTATGCACAGCAATGGAGAGTAGGAGTGGTATGTCAAGTTTGGAAAATATTTAGTAGGCCAGATGGACTGGAATATGACATATGTGAAGGGGAGTAATAATAAGGTTCTCCTCTTATTATCTTGTCTTTATGAAAATGGTCTGCACACTGCTAGAATTAATTTAGTTTGAAAAAATAAAGACTTTTATTGCTATTAATTAATTTCAGACATTCCCTCTGTGCATCCTCCAAAGCATTACAAGCAGCTTCATTAAAAAGATGTCTCTTTAATATCAAGGATAAAAGACCTGCATGTCGAACAAGGGGCTGAAATCAAACTTTCCCTTCTTCCTTTAAAAAAATGCCTCTGCATCTAACAAATAATAATAATCTCTTTGTCAGAGAGCTGGAAAGACCAGTCAGGACCAACTTTCCCATGATTGCCAGGCATCAGGGAAAATTGCTCCAAAAGAGAAACAAGAATTAACATTAGTAGTTGAACTTCTGGAAGAAGGGGGTGGGGTATGGGTAGAAAGATTAAAGCTTCTGAGAACGCTTCTTTTGACAGAGGATTCTTGACCTTGTTCATTAGAGGGTCTTAATGAGAACAATCTTGTCTGTTCCATAGAAATGAGGCTATGGGGTAGTAGGCTTTGGAAGCAAAGAAAGATACAACTTTGGGAGAGCCCTTGAAGGTGATGGAGTGGAGACTTTGCCACTTCAATATTTGCATTAAATTTCAGAATGAAGAATAAAAATAGCTGGAATTATCAACAGCTTAAAGATATTGCAGAGCATGAAGAAGCTTTCTTTGTCTTCTAGACTCCATTTCTAACTATGTCATCATATTACCAAAACATCCAGTCAAGTCAATCAAGAGTCAAATTGTTTGTGTGACTCAAATATAGATTGACTCTCTAATTGTCCTGATGCATTGACATTATAGACACACCCTCTGAGTGATGTCTTTGCCCTTCTAAACTACAATTTATTTGGGAAGTCTTTCTCCACAAGGGAATGGATTTAATCACTCTCGTCTAAAGCCGATAGAGTGGGGATCCTCTGGCAAAGGTATCAAGGAATAAGTAAAGGATTTAGAGTGGTCATTTTTACTTTACTATTGAGTACCTGTATGATCTCAGAAAATTTGCCTAACCTCTCTGGAACTTAATTTTCTTATTTATAAAATAAAGGGATAGCGTTAAATGAATTTTTCAGCCCTTTTCAACCTTAAATGGTTGATCACTGTACTTCACTTATCACTGATACATATTTCTGTAAAGCATCTAATTTATTTATTCACCAGGCATGCACTAGATTTGAATATGTCCTTTGGTAGGTAGGAAATCTCTTCAGATTGGCTGAGGGACTTGGTCTAATGCTTTGGGGACTATACAAGAGTATTGAGATAGTTGGTATTGGGAATTTGAGCAAGAGTAAGTTGGGGGGGGGGCAGCTAGATGGCACAGTGGATAAAGCACTGGCCCTGGATTCAGGAGGACCTGAGTTCAAATCTGGCCTCAGGCACTTGACACTTACCAGCTATGTGACCCTGGGCAAGTCACTTAACCCTCATTGACCCACCAAAAAAAACAAAAAAAAGAGTAAGCCAGGAGAAACAGTTACAGTGACACACCCAAGAAAGAGTCACTTGCATGTGCATAGAGAAGCTTGGCCTTGCCTTGGTTCCCTCTAAAGCAGCTGGTGGTGCAGTAGATAGAGTACTAGGCTTAAAGTCAAGAAGACCTGAGTTCAAATTCTTTCTCAGATACTTACTATTTGTGTGACTCCGAGCAGGTCACTTGACCTCTGCCTCAATTTACTCAACTGCAACATGTGGATAATAATACTATCTACCTCAGAGGATTGTTAAGAGGATCAAATTAGATAATATCTCTAAAAGCAGAATACCTGACAAATAGTAGGCACTATATATTTATTCCCTTTACCTCTTCTTCCCTTCACACTCCTCCCATCCCCAACACACACACACAGATACACACATACCTTGGTTGAAGAAGGACCTTCTGAGCTTCAGAGACATTATAGAATTTTTGACTTCCCATCTTTCTATCAAAAGCCTAGCAGTGTTCCTGGAACAGCCATCGGCAGCATATGCATCTGGAGCCAAGGGCACATTGAACACAGATTCATGACTATGAAAAGCCAAGAAGGAAAACTAAGCTATACTTAAGAAGAAAATCTTGAGGATTCTAGCAAAAATGTTTCCAGGAAGTCTTAGATAACCTATGCTACATGTTCTCTCTAAATATGAGTCCACTTTCCCCCTAAACTCTATTTATACTTGGGGGAGAGTGTGCCCCTAACTTTGGTGTGGGTGTATATCTGTAATAGCTGTTTTATTATATCACATTAATAAATACCCTTTCCTAAAAACTAAAGTCGGGCTGATTAAATGATATTATCTGATAATAATGAAGGGAAATATTCCAATGGGAGATTGTGAACAACAGCATTAGAAAGGGAACTTCAAAACTCCTGAGATTTAGCTTAGAAATCAAAGGGAAGATGCATTTCTTATTCTCATCAAATGGGGCACTAGGGTTTCCTTGACCACATATTGGAAAACAAGAGAAAGTGACTTCCTCAAGGTTATATAACTAGCCAGTACTTTTGACTTCCTGAAGTTCCAGCCATCATATTAAATAGTTATCCAAAGGAATAACAAGTGAGATGTGAGGGAATCTGCCATCTCTTAAGAATATTAATTCCAAATGAAAGATTGCCTTGATTACTGCTTAGGTATTCTGCTTCAGTCAGTATTTTGTTTTTCTTTCATGAAAAGGAGAAAGCATTCTTGGGCAATCTTTGTGGTCTACCTTTCAATTTTTAAGGAGGGAGTAAAAGCTTTGAAACTACACTTTGCTCACTTTTTTTCTCTCTCTGAGGCAGCCAGACCTCACGACCACCATGCAGTGAGCCTGTCATTGCTAAAGCTCTATGATCACCATATCTATAGGATCACTGGGCTGTGACAGGAGAGCACTCTTCCCCCCACCCCCCACTAGCTTGTCCCAATCCTCAGATGGTTAGCTTAGCACTGATGCTTAGCACTTTAAATGAAATACTTGTCATGTATGGCTATTAATCTTCAGAGCTTAACCAGAAAAAACTAGACCCTCAAGGTGGGAGGGTAGGCTGCTAAAATATGTCAACAAACTCTTTCCTAGCATTCAAGACCACCCTTTACAACAAAACTGCTTTGTTTAACAGAAGTAGTTCCTGGACCCCTGATGGCTCTCCCTGGGCATTTACTAGTAAATGTTTAACAACCAGCTCTTTGAAAAAAAAGGTAGGAATGACAGAATTTTAACTTTAATATTCATTATTAATGCTTTCTTAATTTTGTAAGTCTAGATAATGAAGAAAATAAATCACAGGTATTTTTAAAAATTGTTTTGTTTTGTTTTGTTTGGGGTTTTTTGGTAGCAGCTGAGGATTTCTGAGGAGGTCTAAATGCTCAAATTAACAATATAATAAGAACTATTTAAGCTCTGCACAGCACAGTCTGGCTCTACCTGTCAAAATTCTATCCTGCTTACAAGGTATAATAGGTACCATTTCTGCCACGAAGGCATTCCTGACTCTTCACCTAAAGAACCTTCCCCTCCTCTCCAATTCATAGGTGTTTATTTGTCTTCTCCTTCCCACCCGTCTTATTCTAATTCATAGGATCACAGATCTATTACCAGAAAGGGACCTCAGAGCAATGTTATCCGAACATTTTATTCATAGATGAAGAAAATAAGGCACAGTGAAGTTGAATGGCTTTCCTAAGGTCACACAAGGGGTAAACATCAGAGAAAGGACTTGACACTGAGACTCTGACTTCAGAACCAATTCTCTTTTCAATCTATCACACCTCTGTCTTTTACCTATATTTTTGATGCACCTGATTCTACACTGTAAGCTCTCTGAAGGCAGTAACAGAATGATTTTTCATCTTTGCTTTGCCTAGTATATAAAAATAACAATTCACATTTTCTATGACACCTAAATTTCTACAAAGTGCTTCAGTTTACAACTCTATGAGGCAGACAATGTTATTATTATGATACTCATTTTTTTGTCATTCAGTTGCTTCAGTCATGTCTGATCCTTTTGACCCTATTTGGGGTTTTCTTGGCAAAAATACTGGAGTGGTTTCCCATTTCCTTCTCCACCTCATTTTGCAGATGAAGAAACTGAGGCAAACAGAGTTTAATGACTTTCCCAGTGTCATACAGCTAGTAAGTATGTGAGGCCAGATTTGAACTCAAGGGAGATGAATCTTCCCGACTTCAAGTCTGGCACTCTATCCACACACTGTAATTCCTAACTGTCCCTCATGCCCATTTTACCAATGTGGAAAATCAATCTCACCTGAGCAACAACCCTAGCGACAGGGCTGAAATGATGCTTGAACCCAGATCTCATGATTCCAATAGCCAATGTTCTTTTTGCAAAACTGTTTCTCTGAATTCAGTGTGTTGAATGGCATGTGTCAGTATCTTGGTGAAAAAAATTCAGGATCTTAGATATTATCTGAAACCATTAGCTTCTGACATTTTGAGAGTCCTGTCTATAATAGGTTCCCTCTCCGATGTGATTTGTACGATGTCATTGCCCTACTCAAAAACAAAGAAGAAGAAAAACAAAAATCTATAGGAACTTCCTGCTGCCCACTTGATGAAATCTACACTTATCACCCTGGAACTCAAAGTCCTCCTTCAATGTTACCCAGAAAAGAAAAAAAAAAAACCTTGGAGAAATTCACATCACTGGGTAGATTAGTAGAATATGTCAATGATATATGTGGTGAATCTGGATTTAGAGAAGGTATCTAAAGATACCTCAGGGTCTCAATTTTCTCATTTGGAAAATGAAAGGTTTGGACTAAAGGACTTCTAAATATCATAGGATGGCAGATTTAGGACTTCAGAGGCTATTCAATAAATACTTTCATTTGATAGTTAAAGAAATTGAGGCCCAGAGATATCACATAGCTAGCAAAGTGTCTGGGTCAGCATTTGAACCAATGTTCTCTAGCTCCTAACTCAGAACTCTTTCTTGTGTCCTTTCTGCTCTAAACGTATAAGAACCTTCACTTCAGCTACTACACACGTTGTCTGGCACATAGTAAATCCATGACAACTTTGTTTCCCAGATGCCAATACTATGCTAGATTAAAAAAAAAAAGATTACCTAAAACCATATAATGTTGCCTTCACAAAACTTACAGTCTATTAAACAGCTAAACAAATTACTCTAACATAACATTTTGCTTAAGAGATGTGAATAAAGTGTTAATCAAGTGCAAGAATAGAAATGTCTTGCTACCAGGGTTGATAACAGCCTTAATGCAAACTTGGATATAATTTTTTGAGGGGAAAACCCAAACAGCTTTGCTGATAGGACTTATATTTCAGTTCAGCCAACTTTTCATGACCTCATATGGGGCAAAGATACTGGAGTGGTTTGCCATTTTCTTTTCCAGTTCATTTTACAGGTAAGAAAACTGACACAAATGGAGTTAGGTGACTTCCTCAGGGTCATACAGCTGGTAAGTGTCTGAGGCCAGCTTTGAACTCAGGAAAATTATGCAATGAGACACCTAGCTGCATTTACTAAGCATTAAAAACCAAACAAGAGGGGCAGCTATATAGTACAGTGGATAGAGCACCGGCCCTGGATTCAGGAGGACCTGAGTTCAAATCCAGCCTCAGACACTGAACACTTACTAGCTGCGTGACGCTGGGCCAGTGACTTAACCCCAATTGCCTCACCAAAAAAATCAAAACAAAACAAAAATCCTTTCCTTTTCAGATGATAAATATCCAATAAAATGAATGAAGTTCTTTTTTTGTTTGCTTTTTTGCATCATCCCATAGAACTAAAGGATGGAGCAATCAGTATACATTCTTGTCAAGATTAGACAAGACATTACTAAATCTCCAGAATCTGGCCTTTCCTTGGTAGGTTGTAGAACTTGGAATGAGTTTTTCTTTTTGTACCTTATCCAACTGTTTCTGTCTTTAATTAGGGAACTTGTTCAATGAAGTATGTAGCATATTATTAGTTACTAGGAGACTTTGATGAGGAAAAAATAAGTATCCATCCAAACAAAGCAGCAGATACTATTCTTTTACTCCAACATTATAATGCAGTAAATCTAATTTCCTTTCACTTTAAGTATAAGGGAACATTATATAACATCCATTTTAAAACTCCCACAAATGCATATACCTTTGTACTCTCACATGATAGGAGAATTACAATGGGTCACTATGATTGGAGAGGTAAAATATCTCTATTACATTGCTTTTTAAAAATTCAAACTGGTTAGAATAGCACTGACATCCTTTGAAGTAAGACACCTTCTCACGAGTTGACTGCCCCAAGCAACTAGATGAGGCCTGAGGCAAAGCAGCCAGACTACTATTCAGTCAAACCAGCTTCAATTCCCAGGGTGGTGGTGGGGGGAAACCCTCAATGCTGAGATTGCTTTTTCTTAGGAAGGCTATGCAGAAATTGTATGATATTCATTGAAGGCATTTATATCTATATTAGTAATTCTGTTTCTACCCAATGGGGGGGGACCTAAATTTGAAAACAGGCTTAAGTACAGTGACATAAGTTTTTCGCTTGATAGGTTAGGAATGAAAACATATGCTTAACCTTCATTATTCTTGGACTTTGGAGAACTGAAGGCCTCCCTTTATTTAAACTGGAACTTACAAAAACCTATACTACTGAACCTCTAGAGAATTGGGATTTCTCTCCTTTTTCATTTTATTCTGAGTTCTTAATATAGTGCCTGGCATATAGAAGCTGCTTAATTAAAACTTCTTGATTTGATTTGGTAGAATAAACCAATTTCTGAGATTCCCTAGGGAATTCTTGTTGGGGGCATGAACAAGAGACTGATGCATAAGGTCTCCTAGAGGGCAAATTGTTTGTCTAAACTCAGAGAGCATGGGTTCTGGCCTTAGCGTTATAGTTACAATGCCATACACCTACCCTCATAAACATAACAATTAGAATCATTCTAATCAAAACTTATAAAAGTTGGTTACAGATATATACGTATTTAAAGTAGACTACTTTTTTATTATTCTTCAGATTGCTAATAATCACACATTACAGGCTGCACTTGACTATGGCTCTTAATTAAAGACATTTAAATGCATTAATGATCATTTATAAAGGATTAATAGGAACTGATGAAAATCATGCCTTAAGCAAGTTATTCAGTATTGTGAGAATTCATCAGTAATCAAAGACTATTTACCTTGATATTATACCATCAGAAACAGAATCCTCCATAAATTATTTACTCACATTATCTTAATTCAAATCATGCTACTTACTACCTGTGTGACCTTGGACAAGTCATTGCAACTTATAACTTTAGATTTCTCACTAATAAAATTTGTGTTGTAGGGAAAGGTTGAATTTGACATCTCTTTCTTTCTTTCTTTCTTTCTTTCTTTCTTTCTTTCTTTCTTTTTTTTTTTGAGGCAATTGGGGTTAATTTACTTGCCCAGAGTCAGACAGCTAGTAATTTTCAAGTGTCTGAGGTGAGATTTGAACTCAGGTCCTCCTGATTCCAGGGGCACGGCTCTATCCACTGAACCACCTAGCTGCCCCCTGATGTCACTTTCATCTTAAAATGTGATGTCTAAAATCATATTATTTATAGTTTCCCTATAAATATAATTTTCATTACCATATTTTATGCTGTTACAATTAGGTACATTTCTGACCTGTTTCAAGCTGTCATTATGAAATGATTCCTACAGATTACAAATCTCTCAGTTTGAAACATGGTCAGCATAGAGACAAAAAAAAATTGTAAAATTCTTTTTAATAGCAGGACAATGTATACAAACTTCATTTTGGAATTATATAGCCAAGGGACATATGATCTCTTTATAACTAAGTCCTATTAGTTTTCTCTCTAATAAGTAATGTCTGTGGGAACCATTGTGTCTGTCAAGGCTAAGACTCACAGACTCATAGAATCACAAATTAAAGAATCAGAGAACTTGAGAGTTAAATGACACCTAATCAACCATAGAGTCACAACTCAAAGAAATAGGAAAGGGATCCTCACTATGTTCTACTTGAAAAGTGGCTATCTAGCCTTTGACTAAAGACCTCAAAAGAGGAAGAACACATCACCTCTTCAAACAGATATTACACTTTGGGACAATTTTAATTGTTAGTTCTCTTTCCTCCCCACCCCCAGTATTAAGTGTAAATTAGCTTCTTTGCAACTTCTAGCCATTGCTTTGGAGTTTTTCCTCTGGGACCAAAGAGAACAAGTCAAATTCTCCATATGATAATGCTTCAAATATATGAAAGAGCTAACATGTGCCTCTTGATCCTTATCTTTTCCAGGCAGAACAACCTTATTTCCTTCAAATAAACTTCAAATTACATATCCTCAACATCTGTCATCAGGTTGCCCTATGTGAATATTTTCTAGCTTTTTAAAACCATGACATCTAGAACTGAACACCATGGTATAGAAGAAGTCTAATAATGTAAGAGTACAGAGAGACTAATACCTCCCTGAATCCCAAAGCTCTGCTTTCCTTAATTCAGCTCAAGGTTACATTATCTCTTTTTGCTGCCACACCATACTGGTGACTCAGGTGGGCCATTCAATGCACTAAAAGTTTCATGCTTTTTAATCAGAAAAATTCCTGCTCTCTATTAAAAATGCTTCACCACAATGGAAAAGAAAGAGAAAAATATTCCTGTTTGAAACATAGTAAAGCAAAAGTAAAGCAAAATAGTAAAGCAAAAAAAAAAAAATCCATATTGGCCATCTTATAGATAGCTAAAAGAAGTAACTATTAGCTATCTATCATCTATATAGGGATGAAAAATTATTGAACTATTATGTATATAGAGATGATATATCATCCCTATATATGATAGTCAATAAATGTATTTATTATCTATCTATCCATGATATGGCCAATTTGGAAAATATTGTATATAGATATAGATGATAGACATATTTATCATAACCAATAATAATAGATTTATCCATTATTTATCTATATATTTTATGTTAATAATTATGCTGATCAGAGTCTTGGCTTCCAAAGTTTTATCTTTGTAATATTTTTGTCATTATAGGTGGTGGAGGAAAGGCAGCAAGCTCTCAGAACTCATGACATGATTGCTCAAAAAAACCTCCAAATAATGCTATAGGAAAACTGGAGCAGCAGAACCCACAAAAGAATTGGCTGAGATAATTTTCCAGCCAAAAACAGGTTAGAAGGTTGGCCAGGATGGGCAGCTAGGTGGCTCAGTGGATAGAGCACCGGCCCTGGAGTCAGGAGTACCTGAGTTCAAATCCGGCCTCAGACACTTAACATTTACTAGCTGTATGACCCTGGGCAAGTCACTTAACCCCAATTGTCTCACTAAAAAAAAAAAAAAAAAGAAAAGAAAAGAAAAGAAAAGAAAAGAAGGTTGGGCAGGAAGAGGCTGTTGTGACAGGGTGGGAGACAAGCCCAACCCTAAGGTAGTGCTGACATAGATCCAGTCCCAGGCAGGCCAAACCAAAGAAAGAGACCCCTAGAGCCTCTGAATCAGCTGTGGCTCCAGTGTCATCTGGAACTAGCCCAAGGTCTAGTGAGAGGGCCGAGTGCTTGGCCAGGGGGAGATCACAGGGATCTCTGCTGGTGCTGAGTCAGAATTTGGTTGTTTCAGTCCTGTTGGGAACAAGGAATTAGGCTTGAGTGTCAGTGGCCCAGGTGGAGATGGGGTGCAGGCTCATTGGAGCCAACACAAAGTATTGCTGCCTGTTTAATTAGCAAGTTGGCCTGGGGTTATCTATGGACCATGTAACAGGCCAGGCCCTCCTTAAATCAGACCACCTAAGACTCCCTGAAGCTTGCGATAGTACATACTGGAAGCAGAACCCCACTTTAAGAAGGAGTTAAATGTAAAGGAAAAGATGGGCAAGATGAGAAGACAGAGAAAGATGCGAACCATAGAAAGTTTTGTTTAGTGACAAGGAAGACGAAGGTGCACTCTCAGAAGAAGATAGCAACATCAGGGCTCCTACATGCAAAGCTTCTAAAAAAAAATATGAATTAGTCTCAAACCATAGAGGTTATCGAAAAGGATTTTGAAAATAAAGTAGGAGAGGCAGAGGAAAAATGGTTAAGTTAAGTTAAGAAAAGGCCTATCTACCCTAGAAGAAAGAATAGAGCTCAGCCTTGACTGCTAGCCTTGAGAAAAAATAAAGCTCAGTCTGGCCTGCTTCTTCCTCCAAGTTCTCTGCCATCATGAGCACCTCAGAGAGCCTAATCCTAGAGTAACTGTGTGTGGAAGCTTTTTGTGGATATGGAGGAGAGGTGGTCCTTACACACTGCTTAAAGCTAATTGGCTAGCATCAAAAAAATCTATTGGTTCACAGGACTTGAAGGTGGTCCCCTGTTGAGGTCATAGTTCATACCCTCTGAGAACACATCTTCATGAGGGCCAGGAAGGTGTGGTTTTAATTGAATTAACTTTAAGTGAGTTAATCAGCAAAGTCAGTCAATCCAATCAATCTTTTTTTTTTTTTAATTGTGAGGCAATTGGGGTTAAGTGGCTTGCCCAGGGTCACACAGCTAGTAAGTGTTAAGTGCCTGAGGTCGATTTGAACTCAGGTACTCCTGCCTCCAGGGCTGGTGCTCTATCCACTGCACCACCTAGCTGCCCAATCCAATAAACCTTAATACAATCAATTCCCTTAAGGGGGCCTTTGGGCATTCCCAGAACCCTATTATTTTCTTCCAGTTTCTTGTAAGGAAATCTCTCTTTAAAGTACCATATAAATGTAGTTTACTATAAAAAATGATGAGCAGGATAATATCAGAGAAACCCAGAAAGACCTTCAGGAGCTGATGCAATGCAAAATGTACTATATACAAATTAACAGTAGTACTGTAAGGTGATCTGCTGTGAATGAATTGAAAAATTCTAAAAAGTATTTATTTTTACCATTATATAAACTGTTCTCTTGTTTCTGTATCTGTTTATGTGAGTGTCCCTAAGTTTCCCTGAAATCATCTGCTTTATCATTTCTGCATTGGAAATGCAGGTCCAATAGGAATGTAAGTATTCAGAAGGTTTCATAGTGATATTTTAACAGACTTATGTGGCACATTTTTTCAACTATTCCCCAGTTCATTGGGACCTTCTCAGGTTCCAATTCTTTTCCATCTCAAAAAGAGCTATACATACTTTTATACATACATAAAGTATGTTTTACTCGGGATGTATTTCTCTTTTAATCTACCTTCCTTCTAATTCACCTTCCCCCCTTCTCCCATTTTTCATTTATTTTCCTGTTTAGTGAAATGCATTTTAACTAACTGTGATTACATATTTTTCTCTCCTTTGACCAATTCAGACAAAAGTGAGTTTCAAACTATAGCAACTTCCCTATTGTACCATCCCCCCACCCCAGTAATAATCTTCCCTTTCCTTTTACAATCAAGATATAAGAGATTCATCCCCAAACCTTCTGTCAAAATAGATTTTCTGTATGGTCACTAATGATTAGAGGGGAAAAAATTCATAAATCCCCATATGAGAAATTAATCAGCTTATTCTTGTTTAGTCCTTTGCAATTGTTCATCTATTTTCCTTTTATGCTTATCTTGCCACATGTGTTTTTACTTCAGAGTTTCTACACAGCTCTGTTCATTTTATCAAGAATTCTTGTAAGTCCCCTATTTCATTAAATATCCATACCCTGTGCCCTTTCACCCATAAAATTACATTCAATATTGTAAGGTAAGTTATTCTTGGTTGTAATGCTATACCCTTTGCCTTCTGGCATGTTGTATTCCCAGCTCTCCACTTCTTTATAGTAATGGATGCTCAATCTTGTTTGATCCTGACTGTGGATTCTTTGTATGTATTGGTATGTATTCCTTCTTTCTAGTTGCTCAAAGCATTTTTCCTTTGACCTAAAAGCCCTTATTTTGGCTGTAATATTCCTGGGAATCTTCATGTGGGGTTTTGTTCAGGAAGTGATATATGAAGAGATAAAGATGTGCAGTCTTAGAGGGTCAGTCATGTATAACATTCATGAACCCCACATCCCTTGTGGAAGAGGGGGAATTTTGATTTCTTGGAAACCTTCATACTGGAATCTAACTTTCTTGTCAGAGAAATAGATTAACTGGCAACAGCTATATGAAGTACCTTGTGAATAACCCCCATATACAGAGTTCTCAAGTTTGAAAATTTAAGAGTTTTATAGACTAGGGAGATTTCTTATTGTGAAATTGTTCTTAAAGAAAAAAATAAAGAGTATAGTTCCTGGCACCTTAGGTGTGTGTTGGGGAGGTGGGGAGGGGGAAAATGGCAGTGTAGATGAAAATAAATTACTTGGAAAATGTAGGTCCAATAGGAATGTGAGTATTCAGTAGCTCATAAAATATATTTATTCTTCTGGAGGGAATCTTATCCACAGGGTAGTCCTGACATGGAGATCTTATAGGACTCTTTTAGAAAGAGGGAGCTTCCAGAATGTAAACGAGTTGCCCTGATAGCAAACTCAAGTTCATTTACCTTCTAGGAGCCATTTGAGTAGTATAGGTGCTCTCTGATCTATATTCAGTTATGAATTATCATTATGCCTTTGCCATCTTCACTTTCTGGGAGATGAAATTGAGGCTATACCTGATAAGAATTTGTACCTTGAATACTTGCTTGGAAGTTGAGGACCTTTTTACCCATATTGTGGGAAACTTGGAATTGGATTATACCTTGAGTATAATTGTATATTTTCTTTGATCATCTCTAGTCAGGGACAAATAGCTAGAATGAGTGGGCAGTACTCTTCTCAAATGTCAACCATATGGACTCAAAATACGAAGGGGTTGGCGGGAGAAAAGGGGGAAATTGAGTCACAATTTACAAACTAAAGAAACTAGAAATTATAAAATTAATAATTTTTTATTATTATGTAGCTATTTGCCTATAATTGCTAATTTAACATTTATATACACAATATTGCTTTGGTCTAGCAAAGAGACTCTGCTCACAAAGGATTTCCTTGTCCTACCTTCTCTATACAAATGACAAAGTTTTCATTTTGGACTTGTATTTTTTTCTCTTTGATGAAGAATCTGAAAGCAAATTCATCTGGACAACTAGATAGAACAATTTCACAGTACTAGTTTCTGGTATGAGTATTAAAAATTTTTTTTAAATGCTGAATTTAAGACTTATAGGAGTCCTACTTTGTGGTAAGAAAGGACAGTGTAACATGGGCATTCTTGCCAGCATTCCAGTTTCTTTTTCAACTGTGCAACGAGTAAGGCAAGTACTGATCACAGAGAAGGTTAGCTACTAGCCATCTTTGTCATTAGTTGGAAACTCTTTGCCTGACAAAATGGTTGCCTATGTAGGGCTTTGAGTGCATTTTAATTTATATGCACTGAACTTCTGTTGCAGTTACAAAATCCCTTCACAAAAGGAGTTGCCAAAATATAACACAATTCAAAATTAACACAATTCAAAAAGAAGTCCTTCCAAACTGTGACTTTACAAAGCACATTTTACATATGACAATATATTAAATAAAAGGTTATTTTAGTCATACATTTTTTTTGCCAGCAAAGCTTCAGTGCCACACAAATGTTTCCTATTCAATTATTTACTTTCATTTTTCATCTTCCTGACTTTGCAGTGATAAGATTTCTTTTAACTCCAATTAAATTATTCCATTGATGTCTCATTTTCATTTGGTAAGGAAGTTTCCAGCCTGCTTTCCCACACAAGGGACTAACACCTCAGGTTATCACAATTCCAGTTGCAGTTTGTTCTGTTTGTGTCCTCTGACTACCTGTGCAGTGATGACAACAGACCTCCCCTCAAATTTTCCAAGGGGCAAGTTGCAAGATGCATAAGGTCAAGTTGAATACCAACCAAGATAAAGTTCTTTAAGACCTTAAAAAGACAGCTTCTTCAACTGCCCCTAGAAGACTAACCCAATTAAATACTTCTCCGCTAATTGATTACTCAGCCAGTAAGCTGTCACCTCTTTGATGCAGAAAAAACTTAGATCAAACAGTTCCTATCGCAGGGGAAATAAGTACATCATTGGAGAAAAATGCCAACATTATCTTTAAAGAGGAGAAGGGCCCTGAGAAGAATAAATAAGCGGTAGTCAAAGTTATCAACTATCCTTACCAAGAGCAAGCTTGTGACCAGTGGGGGAGAACACTAATCACCTTGATTAACTTAATGGCTGTTGATTTCCTTTTAGTTTATTGGCTTATTGTTAATGGTTTAAAAGCTTCAGGATTAGGATAGGATTTATAAATCCCTTAAGAGACTGGCAGGACATTTCCTGAACCCTTAATAATTAAGGACCCACATAATGAAAAAGTCCTTTAGGGGAGTAATTGCTTGTTTTTGCCTTTGTATTTCTAGTACCTGGCCCAGAGCTTTTCACATAGTTGATGCTTATTAAATATTTGTTGAAGTAAATCAAATTAATAATCTATCATTGACATTATTCATGCACAAAAGGGACAATTGCCTCTGTGACATTTTTTATTCTAAATACTTTTCCTGTAAGTCTCTTCACAGTCTATAACTCTCAGCCTTTACTATTACTCCTTAACCATTTTCTTTTTCTTTTTTTTTTCTTTTTTTAGGGAGGCAATTGGGGTCAAGTGACTTGCCCAGGGTCACACAGCTAAGGCCGGATTTGAACTCAGGTACTTCTGACTCCAGGGCCAGTGCTCTATCCACTTCACCATCTAGCTGCCCCAACCATTTTCTAATAATAAAAAGTCTTAATGATTCCTTTCTTTTTTAATTTCAAAGTCATTTAACTATATACCCACAACTCTCTATTGTTAAAAAAAAAAACAGAACAGTTAAACAAAGTACACTGACAAATTTCACCACACCTTATATGCATCCTCATGCCCCAAGTCCTCTATTTACCAAAATGGGAACAATATGTCTCATCATAATGAATTCATAATTAGTCTTTATGATTAATCTGAGTTAGGATCATTTTAGTGTTGTTTCCCCTCCCCATCCCATTTATATTATTATAATCAATGGGCAGCTAAGTGGAACAATGGGTGGAATGCTATGCCTAGAACCAGAAAGACTAATTCTAATTTGGTCTCAGACTCTTAGCAGCTGTGTGATCTTGCACAAGTCATTTAAATTCAGTTTTCTTCAGTTTCCTCATCTACAAAATGGGGATATAATAATAATACCTATCTGCCAGATTTGTTGTGAGGATCCAATTAGATCATAATTGCAAAGTGCTCAGCATGGTGCCTAGTACCTAAAAAGAATCTGTTACTGGGTAAGAAGTAGAGAGGTAGGTCAGTGGAATAGAATAGATAGAAGTTACACTATAGTAAATCAATATAGTAATCTAGTATATGATAAACCCAAAGATCCAAGCTTTTGGAACAAATACTCATTATTTGTTTTGTTTGTTTGTTTTTTAGTGAGACAATTGGGGTTAAGTGACTTGCCCAGGGTCACGCACCTAGTAAGTGTTAAGTGTCTGAATCCGGATTTGAACTCAGGTACTCCTGACTCCAGGGCTGGTGCTCTATCCACTGCGCCACCTAGCTGCCCCCAAATACTCATTATTTGATAAATACTGCTGGGAAAACTGGAAAACAGTATGGCAGAAACTAGTTATAGACCAGAATTTCACACCATATACTAAAATAAGGTCAAAATGGGTACATGATTTACACATAAAGAATGATACCATAACCAAATTAAGAGAGTACAGAATCATTTATCTGTCACATTTATGGGCAGAGGAAGAATTTAGGACCAAAGAAGATATAGAGATCAAAACAAAATGTAAAATAAATCAGTTTGATTATATCAAAATTAGAAAGCTTTTGTACAAACAAAACTAATATATCCAAGATTACAAGGGAAGCCAAAAACTGGGGTAGAATTTTTGAAACAAATATCTCTAATAAAGGCCTCATTTCTCAAATAGGTAGAGGACAGACTCAAATTTATAAAAAATATAAGTCATTACCCAATTGATAAATGGTCAAAGGATATGAACAGGCAGTTTTCAGACAAAATCAAAGTTATCTATAATCATATAAAAATTCTCTAGATCATCAGTGATAAGAAAAATGCAAATTAAAGCAACTCTGATGTATCACTTCACACCTATCAGAGTGGTAAATATAACAAAGTTGGAAAATATTGGATGTTGGATTTGGAAGGGATGTGGGAAAGCTTGGACACTCATCCACTGTTGGTGGAGTTGTAAAAAGATCCAACCATTCTGGAGAGTAATTTGGACCTATGCCCAAAGGGATTTAGAATTGTGCATACCCTTTGATCCTTGGGGAGGGAGAAGGGAAAGGAGATAAGGAGGGATAAAATTTGGAACTCCAAACTATAAATAACCCTTTTTTTTGGTGAAGCAATGGATGTTAAGTGACTTGCCTAGGGTCACACAGCTAGTAATTGTTAAGTGTCAGAAGCTGGATTTGAACTCGGGTGTTCCTGACTCCAGGGCCAGTGCTCTATCCACTGCACCACTTAGGCTGCCCCTCCAAAGTATAAATAAAAATGTTTGTTACATTTTTTAAAAGTTACGTAAATAAGAGCAAAGATGATGATGGTGGTGGTGGTGTGCATCGTGCTTCTGGCTCTTCTTTTATCACTTCATTCAAGTCTCAGACATCCAGGGCCATCTCCAGTCATCCTGATATATATCATGCCACTGGATCTAGATGTCTCTGGAGGAGAGAGTGAGATTGGTGACCTTGCAAAGCCATCCATCCCTCACTTAAATCCAATTCACTGCAGGTCATGACATCACCCCAATGTCATGGTCTTGTTTGATAAAGGACTAAAACCAATAACAAGAAGTCTACACAAGTCTTCCTATGTTTCTCTGAACTTTCAAATTAGTTGTTTCCTGTGATACTTTAGTCTTTTCACTGATCCACATATCATATCTTGTTCAATCATTTGCCAGGTAACCACTTGGGTAACTACTTTGTCTTTCATTCCCTGAAACCTCCAAAAGAACTGCATTATTTTAACTGTTTGCAAAGATTATATTTAGGCAGTTAACATATCAAGAGAGATTAGTTTCTGAATTTAACAATTATACTATGATGATGATAGTACAACATAGACCTGATGCTGGAGATGAAGGGAGAGTGCTTATCCTCTCCATCTCCATTAAGGAGCTCTGGACTTATGATTGCACAGATAGCTTAAGACCTGAGAGTAGCCTGGCCTCTATAGAAAGAAGCAAGGTTTTTGTTCTTTTTTTTTGTAATGAACTTTTTTTCTATGAATGTTTAATACAAATTACTCAGAAGTAAGCATTAACAAAGATAAAAATTGCATTAATAACATGATTTCTGTAATATTTTCCTGGGAGGTTTATACTGGCTGATGTTATGAGACAGCTAGGACAGGAAGACCTGTGTTCAAATCCATCCTCAGAAACTTCCTAGTTGTATGACCTTGAGTAAATGACTTAATGTCTGTATTCCTGAGCTTATTCAATAGTAAAATTAAGACAATAGTTCCTATTTCTCAGAGTTGTTGTGAGGATCAAATAAGATAATATATTTAACATGATTAGCAAAGTGCCTGGCATATAGTAGGCCCATTATAAATTTTTCTGTTCCCTTCCCACTTCCCTTCAATTCTCTTCAGTGTCACCAACATTTATTCAGGAAGTCACAGGCCCACTCTCTATCTCTTACTATGTATAAAGAAATCTAGGCATAACAGAGGATTAAAAAATAAATGAAAGGTGAAGCTAGATGGCACAGAGGATAGAGCACTGACCCTGGATTCAGGAGGATCTGAGTACAAATCCAGCCTCAGACACTTAACACTTACTAGCTGTGTGACCCTGGGCAAGTCACTTAACCCTAATTACCTCACCAAAAAATAAAATAAAATAAATAATAATAAATGAAAGTCACTTTAGGTCTTACTATGTGCTTATACTACATGCATAGGAAATATAATAATTAAAAGATGTAATGCTTTTATTTTATTTAATATTTGAGGAAGGTGGAAAAGAGAATCATTTATTAATTATCTATTATGTGCCAGGCACTGTGCTAAGTGCTTGACTAGGATTATCTCAGTGGAAAAAAATTAAAGATATAACGGAAAGAATTTAAACTGCACAAAATTATTAGAGAGAGAACAATTAAGTCTGAATTAAGTCTTGGTACTGATTATTGTTCAGCCATATTTTCTAGTTATGTCTCAAACTTTGTGACGCCATTTGGGATTTCTTGGCAAAGATATTAGAGTGGTTTGTCATTATGTTATCCAGACTATTTTATAGATGAGGAAACTGAGGCAAACAGGGTTAATTGACTTGCCTGGGTTCACATAGTTAGTAAGTGCCTGAGGTCAGATTTTAACTCAGAGGATGTCTTCCTGACTCCAGGACCATCACTCTAACTACTTCTCCAACTAACTGCCCTATTATGAGAGATCAGTGTGAACAGGAATAAGTAAGAAAGATTCACAGAGAAAGACACCTGGGTTGGGCCTTGACAGAGAAATAAAATCTAGCTAATCAGTGGACAAGGAAGGAGAGAGGAAATTATTGAAAATGGGAATGGAATAATGAAAGGCCCAGATGTTGGTGACAGTGGGAAGTCTACACGTTTTGAGGCATCATGCTGATGAAAACAGGACAGCCAAACTCTTACTCCTACTTCCAGTTTTGTTTGATTTTTCACTGAAATAAATGAATGTGGCTTGAGTCAGGATTCAGATGGATAGCTCAAAGTAATAAGGGAGTGTAAAAAGTCACTCACTAAGGGAGTTTTCACTCAAAATGTTGCCTCCAAGGGATGAGTTATTTAATTCTCCTCCAAGCATAAAGGAAAAAAAGGAGTATGTTCTAACTGTATGTTTGAGAAGGGTTGATTGGTCCATCAGTATCTGATATTCATCTTTCACTGAGCCTCCTACCCTTGTCACAGAACAGAGATGATTGTTGATGAGATTCATTAGTTCTGCTGCTCTACATTCCTTTTGTCACTTCTTTAGAGGCTTATTCAAAGTTGTTCTTAACATTTCATGCTTGGATACACAGTTGTGTACTAAAAAAAAGAAGTTAATAAAGACAAAAGTTAGATAATGAGGAGTAAAAGAATCAATTTCTTCCTTCACTGTCACAAGGTTTCTTCCCTTCTCAATCTCAACAACTCCACCCAACATATATGTATAGCATCCTTTTACCTAAGGAATTTATAATGCACCTAAAATATATACCTTCAGCATGGGAAAAGAAATCTTCAGGATATTTTGATTCAAGGACATTTTGAATAGACAATTGCTAAAAATTCATGAGAAGGGAAAGGAGTAAACAAGTAGAGGGATAATGAGAGAGAATGGGAGATAATAGGGACCCTTCCATCTGTCCTTCCTTCCTTCCTTCCATCTGTCCTTCCTTCTTTCCTTCCTTCCTTCATGGAGATTAACAGTCTCTCTTTGATACTGTTGCAAGTCTTATCTTCCCTCCATTACTTTGCTCTAACTCTCACATTGCACATATGTCTTATTGCTTATATTTTATAGTCTGTTTGCATTCTGCATTTGCCATATGCTCTCAGTTTCTCTAAGATAGCATTCATTTTATAATTTTTCTCCTTAGAGAAGGATGGAGGATTAAGAAGCAGCTAAGCATTAGGCATGAGTTATTTGGATTTATATCTCCATAGGAGGTCATCTGATATATACAAAGAGTGAGGGAGATTGTCTTTAATCACTTAGATTCTTCACAATTGGGGACACAAGTATAACCAAAAAATGTTTTATTGATACAGACTATTATCACTTTCCCAAATTATTAAAAAGTCTTCATGAAGTTAGATTAATAAAAATATGATATTAACAAATGAATCAGACGTTTGTGGTAGTAGGGGGCTTTGGTAAATAGAAGTCAGAAGATGTGCCTTTGATACATTAGATTAAGGCAATATTCCTAGCAATATATGAGTCCCATTCTTCAACCTTCCTACATCGAGGAGCAGAATGGGAATACTAATGTCCATTGTGATTCCTGAAATAAGATAAAGGAAGTGCCCCCCTTAACAGAAAGGTAAGGAGCAGAGACAGGAATAATCTAGTTGTATTTAATATATTTTATTTCATATTTTATTTATTTCATTAAATATTTCATTATTTAATTGATATTTCATTTATTTCATTTTTCATTTATTTACTAATTACATGGGACTGTGATTATACCATTCCTCAGGGGCCTTGCTCCTTTGGCACCAAAAGTGATACTGCTCATTAGGGAGCCTTCTTTGTCTTGACCATACTCCTCTCTGATATTGAACTGTGATCTAAATGTGGATATAGGCATGAAATTACCAAACAGCTTCCAGTTTTATATCCAGTGCTAGCATAGGAGTCCTCTTTAAGACTCTTTCTAACCAATGCCATGTCCCTTTACTATCTCTTGCTTAAGAGCTCCCAAATCTGTTGCTGCTTCTGTTTCCACCAACTAGTACCACCCACTAGTGTTGCATCCACATTGGCTCCAGAACAGCCTCAATCCCTGGGTCATAGATCTCTCCTTCCAATCTTCTAAGTTGTCTTGGACTCTTTGGCAACATAGTTAGGGGGGTGGGACTAAGATGGCAGAGTAAAGGATGTGCTCAGCCAGCTTCTACCAATATTCCCCTCCAAAAAACTTGAAAACACCACAAATCAAATTCTAGAGTGGCAGAAATAACAAAAAGTAAGGGCAAGACTTTCTCCTAGCTTCATGGATGAAATATCAGGGGTGGGACTATGTGGTGGTGAAAGCACCAGTAGCAGTTTCAGAAGCTCTCAAAACAGATAATAAGGGGACCTCACAAATGGTCAGAGATTAGAGTGGATGCCTTTACTACAATGAGACACAGGAGCAGAGGAAGGGTCTCGGCAATAATATCAATTGCAATCCCAAGGGATGAGAAGACTTTCCTGAGTAAGAAAAAGAGTGCAGACCAAGAGAACAGTGACCACACCTCTCCCCTGATTTCACCACATTGTAAGCACCAAAAATTTCCAAACACTAGGAAGTAGCTCTGAAAATAGCAGTGCTAAAATTCTGAATCTTGAGACAGTTCCCCTCTGCCCCCAATGTCAAGAACAGAGCCCAACTTTAACATAAATTTCAAAGACAAGAAATAGGCGGCAAGAAGAGAAAAAATAAATAAAGGACCTGACCGTAAAAACATTACTATGGTGGCAAGGAAGATCAAGACACAAACTCAGAAGACAAAGATATGAAAACAATGAAAAGAAAACCACAAAGAGAAAAAATATAATCTGAGGACAAGCCTAATAAGAATTCCTATAAGTAAAAAATTAAAATAAAATAAAAAGAATTCCTATAAGTGCTGAAAAATGTTTTTCAAAATGAAAATTATATAAAGAAATGAGACTAAAGAAAAGAAAATTATGTTAAAACAATTAACAGCTTGGTAAAAGAGATACAAACACATCAAAAAAAAAAAAAAACAACAACTCAGGGAGTGGCTAGATGGCACAGTAGATAAATCACCAGCCCTGGATTCAGGAGGACCTGATTTCAAATATAGCCTCAGATGCTTGACACTTACTAGCAGTGTGACCCTGGGCAAGTCACTTAACCCTCATTGCCCTGCCAAAAAAAAACCCAAAATCCCCCAAAACAAACCCCCCAAAACCCTTAAAAAACACTAAAAAGCATAAGAATCAATGGAGCTTTCCCTTCTTTTTAAAATTAAATTTTTAATTTTAAATATTTTATCTTTTTCCAGTTGAACATAAAAACACTTTGCAACATTTGTCATTTTTAAAATTTTGAGTTCCAAGTTCTCTTTCCTCTTTCTTCTCCCAACTTATTGAAAAGGCAAGTAATTTGACATATTATACATGTGCAGTCATGAAAAACATATTTCTATATTACTCATGTTATAAAAGAAAAGAGACTCTCCCAAAATACAAAAAACAAGTAAAAAAAAAAAGAAATGCTTTGGTATGTATTAGACTCCATCAGTTCTTTCTCTGAATATAGATAAGATTTTTCATCAAAAGGCCTCTGAAATTTTCTTGGAGCATTGTATTGCTAAAAATAATTTTCATTCAAAGTTGATCAATACAATATGGATTTTACTGTTTACACTGTTCTCATGGTTCTGCTCACTTTGTATTGTAAGTCTTTTCAGGTTTTTCTAAAAGCCTTTTTTTTTTTTAATAGTTGCGTCACTTCAGTTGTATCTGACTCATTATGACATCGTTTGGGATTTTCTTGGCAAAAAAACTGAAGTGGTTTGCATTTCCTCTTCCAGCTAATTTTATAGATGAGGAAAATGAAGTAAAGATAAAAAGCCTAGTAACTATGTGAGGCCAGATTTGGACTCATGAAGATGATTCTTTTGATTCTTTTGATTCCTGGCCCAGTGTTCTATCCACTTCACCATCCATTTGGCCTAGATGTTTCTGAAACCATCCTGCTAATCATTTCTTATAGCAGAAGTGTATTCCATCACACTCATATATCACAATTTGTTCAGCCATTCCTCAATTGATGAGTATACCCTCAATTTCTAATTCTTTGCTACCACAAAAAGTTTTTATAAATATTTTTGTACACATATGTCATTTTCCTTTAAAAAGAATCTATTTTGGATACACAACTACCATATTTGACTTTGTTATCTTTTTCTGAGTCTTTATTTTTATCTTCCTTTTCACCACAGTAACTTTGCATGGGCAGTTTCTTTTTGTTGTTGTTGTTTGCTCATTTTTCCACTCTCCTTTTTTTATTCTTAATTTTACGTTAAAGTTTGACTCTGGTGAAGGGGACACTACCACAAGCTTCAGACATTTTTTAGGATTGTTTTCAGAGCTAGTTCTGGGGTTCTATAATTTTTCAGTTCTTCTAAGGTAGAACATTCTAAAGGGTGGGATGGGGGGGGTGTCACAGCTCTCCTGGCCTGTGTTTTTGTCTGTGAGGTGAACATAAGTATAATTTTTTGCTTTGTTAACTCCCACTCCCCTGCGGCCACATCCTCTACTGTGCTTATCCTTCTCTTTGTCATGGAACTATGCATACAAAAGAGTCTTGCACCCAGTGCCAACAAAGTATAATCTGTAATCTCTGATTAGTTGCTCAATCGTTTACCATCTGTGTGGTAAGAGATCTGGAAGTGGCCCCGCCACTGATTTAGTCACCCCCAAGGTCCTCTTCAGGCTTGAAGAGGCACAACTTCTACAGCACTATGCTCCCCTATCACTTGAGTGAGACAGACCTTCAACATCGACTTTTTAAATTGTTTTGGGATAGAAAATTATTTTGCCTCATCATTTATTTTTTTTATTCCAATGATCCAGAATTCATTTTGAGGCATATTTTAAGTTTTTTGGATGGAAATTTGGATTGCTCAGGCAAGTCCTTGCCTTTCTTAAAATTATTAGTGTCTATCTAAAACTAAGAGGAAGCCTTATCTGCAATGAGAACACATTTGAAACCTTTCCAATAAGATAAGGATGAAACAAGGCTGTCCATTATCACCCCTATCATAAATTATGATGCTAAAATGATAGTTATAACACTAAGAGAAGAAAATTATTTTGACCAAATTAGAATAAGAACTCACTGGAAAAACAAAAACAAAAACAAAGAAAAACTATAGCTCTTTGCAGATGATATGATGGGATATGTAGATAATCCTAGAGAACCATCTAAAAATGGTTGAAAGAATTAACATCAGCAAAGTTATAGGTTATAAAATAAATCCACTTAAATAATCTATACACTACCAATCAAACCTAAGAGGAAAAGATAGAAACAGAAATTCCACTTAAACTAACTACTTGGAAACAAATAAACACTTGGGAATCTACCTGACAAAATAAACCCAGAGACACATTTAAAATATACTTCTCACCCAAATAAAAGACAGATCTAAATAATTGGACAAATATTGTTTGTGGTTAGGCTGAGCCAGTATAATAAAAATGACAATTCTACTTAGGTAAATTTACTTATTCAGTGTCATATTAATTAAACTGCTAAAGAATTATTTTATAGACCTTGAAAAAAATAACAAAATTCATCTGGAGGAATAAATGTTCATGAATATCAGGGAATCGGTGGGGAAAAAAAGTAAAGGAAAGCAGCCTAAGAGTACCAAATTTCAAACTATATTGCAAAGGAGTAATCATCATAAAAATCTTGTACTGGCTAAGAGAAGAGTGGCAGATAATTATTTGGAAGATCAGTTTCAAAGGTAGGGATATGTAGTTTGGAATATTTTTTTTTCTGGTTACAAGTACAGAGTAGTGCCAAGGAACCCCTTCATATGTAGTTGCAGGTAGGCTATTGTGCAGCTGACACTTGACTATGTGATTTGATTCATAGAACCTGGGAAGCTCAGGTAAGAAAAACTCGGGATCCCCAAACTGAATAATATATATATATTTCCTAACTTATTTTGAATTGTTAATGGGTAGGCCAGAAGAATTACATGGAAACTGCTTCAGCCTTGGCTACAACAAAGGTAGAATTTGATGTGGCTATATATCAGATAAAAGCAAGCAAGTTATTAATTAGGAAGAATTAACTTATTATCCAGGGTAATTTAAAGTAAACAAGTATCTCCAATCCCTCCAGTTCATCCACCTGAACAGGAAGACTACATGACAAGTCTTGATATCATTCGTGGTTTTAGGTATGCAGTTTATTTTTCTTTTTTCTACTTACCCATTGCCAATTAAAGGATTATAGAAAAAAAGAAAGCCCTCATAACAATATGCATATGAAATGAATGTAAAATATGAATCTATCTGTCAAAGAATATGCATGTTAGGCACTTTCTTTACTTTCCAGAAGAACCACCATAATTAAAAATCCACTGATGAGGGCAGCTAGGTGGCACAGTAGATAAAGTACTGGCCCTGGATTCAGGAGGACCTGATTTCAAATATAGCCTCAGATGCTTGACACTTACTAGCTGTGTGACCCTGGGCAAGTCACTTAACCCCCATTGCCCTGCCAAAAAAAAAAATCCACTGACAGTGCTTCCTTTCAATTTTAATATTCTGCCTAGGTTCTTCGTGATTCTTTGCCTTTGGAAGATACTAATTGCTGGTTGACTAGTTCAAATCTAGCCCCCTGAGCATTAACCATAATACATAGATCTTATAAAGGGGGAAAATGTATGTCTATATATCATTTTACATATCTATGTATATACAGTTAAATAGAGCTAGAGACACATAGATGAAGACATATGTGCAGTGCCCTTGATTCTTTGATACTAAAATGTCCATTGAATTAAATATATAGAATGAAAGGCACTAAAACAGTGGCACTTATTACATGCTTAATAAATATTTTGGTTTCAATTTATTGGGTGACAGTAAGGACTTTTTTATTTGTTGAACTGAGCAAGAGGGGTATAACAGTTCTATTTATTTCAAAATATATATTTTTATCAGATTGGTAATTTTACTGGTATATAGACCTCATGATGAGGAGGCCTCTGATAACTGCTTTGCAATCTATGTATTTAATCCATTGCCTGGGGGAATATGAGTTTGGATAAATAACTTGCCCACGATCATGTACCCAGTTTGTATGAGTGGTGGACTTAGAACCTAGTCTTCCTGATTTCAAAACAGGCTCTCTATACCCTATGCCATACCATCTTCTGCTCTAATATTATTCTACGTTTGATTTAGTTTTCATTTTAGTCCCAAGGCATCATTTAGACTACATGAGTCCTACATTTCACACCAAGCTTATAGACTTATAATAACTTCCATCATGTTTTACATATACAAACTTATAAAACTTTTTGGGGGGTTAGAAGAGACAATAGATTTTTGGGTTTTTAGCTTCTTTGGATAGGATATATTTTAAGGCTGTGGGACCACCAAACATATCATTAACTTCCCATGCAACATGATAATTAACTTGGGACCATTGTCAGCATTTATCTGTTCACAGTGCATCTGAGTTTAGAGGTCAATCCAAGAGAGCACAATTTGAGTCACACCATCCCATTTTTACAACCTATCTAAGTCCAGGAGTTTCCTTCAAGAATAAAAGATGATAATGATTTCCCATGCCTAATTGAACAGCTTCCTAAAATGAATATGTTCGATAAAAAAACAACAACAACAATACTAATTACCACTTCTTCCCTGCATAGTAGTATCTATCACGGAAATGGGAGAAGTACATTAACAGAAGCACTTAACAAAGGACCCTTTCATGGCTATATAGCTAACACACTTTCAGTGGATACACTTTACACAGTTGTAATACAAATGCACTTTCCTACCTTGCAAAGAAGAAGACAACAGTTATAAAAGTTATTCATAGCAGCCTTTAGGATTCACTGCCTTACTCAATGTTTTATTCATGAAACCTCATAAAGCTTCCTTCAGTTAGAAGAGAGTACCACAGTCCTACATCCATGCTAGGTGTAGTGGGTAGTTTTGTTTGTTTCATTTTTGTTTTTAATGAAACCCTTTGCTAATTAGCCCAGTTTAATGGTACATTTCTAGAGATCTTTCTGTGGTCACTCTCCCAACTCTCATTTTTCACTGGCAAGCTGGGTCCCTAAAGAAGTGAGTACTACCTAACCTCCTAGTGCTAGGGATAGACCTGAGGGACTAGAGTTGCTAGTACTGTCATTCACATACCACTTTAAGCGTGATTCCCATTTCAGACAGTGGATATTTAGCTTTTTAGCTAAGAACATTTCCTAGGGTGTTATAGAAAGAACAACTGGGACAAAATTATCTCCCTAACTAGGGGTGCATTACCCTCTCAAAAGTACACAGGGTCCCTGAGGAGGGAGAGTGGGCTGAAACTAAAAACAAAAACAAAACTAAAAAAATGTTACTGAGGCACACATCTATGTGGAATTTTTCAGTTATTAGAAGCCTTTTCTTCACTCATACATTTTTCTTTAGATGTAGCTCTGTGCTAGACTCTAGATTGGTGACTTCCTAGAGTACATATCTGTCATTCTCTTTACCTTGTGGAGTCACAGCTCACAGAAGCTGGTTCCTCTCTTTCTATATTGGTCTGTGTCTGTTTATCTTCTACTGCCTTTCTGTCTGGATGTGTTACCTTCTATTCAGCCAGTCTCTAGGTCAGTGGAGGGGGTCGGGGTGTAACACTCCTTCAGGGCTCACTTTCTCCCTCTCCTGCTGCCCTACAATACATGCATAAGAGTTTATCTCTTTAAGGATCTCCTGACCATGTGGTCCTCCATCACACTGCTTTGCTGTTGAACTGCCTTCTGCTTACTGTGAGCTCCTTGAAAGCAAGGAACATCCTCCGACCTTCTTTTCATATCACCAACAATTAGTGTAGTACCTGACACATAGTAGGTGCTATATGAATGTTATTGCCATTATTATTATATGCTTATTGATGATTGCTGGTGGAAACTCTAAGTATATGAAAGCTCCAGAGGCCTGATTTGTTTTTTGATTATCTAATCAGCTAGTCCCTTCTTGACTCAATAGGAGGTAATCACATCTTATTACGAGATTATTGGGCAGGAGTCTGTCTACTCAATCTAAACTACCTCTTGCCCTTATACTGATCTCAATGACATTAATGGAGGAAAGAGTATAGAATATTTCACTTACATTTGCAATTGAGGAACTGACTAGTATCAATGACTAGATACTGAGTGCTCAGTGTAAAGATGAGACAGCTCTAGGACTTGAAACCATTTTAGAAATAAGAGTTATATGTGATCTCATTAAAAATTCCTAGGATAAAGCTTCACAGTAGCTGAACTTTACATTTTGCCCAAATAATAACTGTCCGAGGATTAAAAAGAGGCTGAATGGATGTCTGCTTACTTACTCTGGAGTTATCTACTAAATAATGCCAGGCCTGATGAGTCATGCAGATTTTCATTAGAAGTCCCATTTCCGGGGGCAGCTAGGTAGCACAGTGGACAAACCATTGGCCCTGGATTCAGGAGTACCTGAATTCAAATCTGGCCTCAGACACTTGACACTTACTAGCTATGTGACCCTGGGCAAGTCACTTAACCCTCATTGCCCCCCCCCCAAAAAAAAGAAGTCCCATTTCCCAAAGACAGTAGAGCTCTAAGGGAACCATCAAAAATAAGCTAACCCTTCATGGTTAATTCTGCAATCTCCCAGCAAGCATTTTCTAAGACTGTTGATATCTCTTTTGACAATACCCTAATCTTTAATGAGTTCTTGATAAGATTTGCTTTACATCAACCTGTCATATCCTATGTGGTAGAAATATCTATTTCAGAACCCATTGCAGCAAAAGTTAAAGAGAAAAATGCAAAACTGTTTTTCAACTGGTCTTTTCTATTTCAAGGACAGAAAACACCAATGGCAAGTTGTAGCAAATGCAAATGTTGGTTTTGTTTTTCATGAGTGTGTATATATATATATATATATATATATATATATCAGTCACTTTCATCCCAGTAGATCAGGAAATGTTTCATCATGCACAGAAATAATTTCACAATTTTCTCTTTCATCACTTATATAATGCATTTCCTTTTCAGAGAACATTTATTCTGACAGCTGAAAAGGGACATTGAATAAAGCTATGGATAATGGGCCCTATACACACACACACACACACACACACACACACACACACACACACACACACATAAACTATTGGAAAGTTCCCTCTCACATCCTCTACTACCTCACTTTCTACTTCTCTTTCACTTAGAAACTGATAAATTTCATAAGATGTGTGTATGCGACAGGAGAAAAGAGAAGGGAACCAGAATTAATTTATTAAGTTCTTATTATGTGTGATGCACTGTGCAAAATCCTTAAAGAATGTTATCTCATTTGATGCTTACAAATCATTGAGATAGGTATTATTATCTCCATTTTACAATGAGGAAACTGAGGGAGACAACAGTTAAATGATTTTCCCAGGGTCACACAGTAAATGTTTTAGTTTGGATTTGAACTCAGGTTTACTGACTCTAGGTTCAGTAGTCTACCCACTGTACCAGCTGCCTCCTTAGTGATCCCATGATATAATAAATAGAGCAACAGATTTGAATAGGAAGATCTAGGTTCTAATTAGATTTGATGCTTACTACTGATTTAATCATGGGAAAGCCACTTAATCTCTTTGAGTTTCAGTTTCCTCATTTATGAAATGAAAAGGATTGAGTCAAAAAATATAAATCTGTATTGGGCTTCACATCTATTTAGAATTGTAAGAATTTCAAAATAATTTCCTCATAATAGCCCTGTAAGGTATCATAAGAATTATTATTCCTCTATTAAGGCTGAAGAAATTAAAGGTCAGAGAGATATGAACTTTGCTCATACGGCTGGAAATTGATGGACCTAGGGTTTGAACCCAAATTTCCTCATTCCAAATCTTTCCACATTGATCAATGAGTTGAATACAGTAGACAACATCATATGAATAATAATGCTATATTAACATCTAATACTGTATTTGTGTCTAATTATTCATTTAAAGAGTCAGTCTAACATTGTGGATACAATATTAAATTTTGAGTCAGGAAGACCTGATTTCAAAATTTACCCTGAAATTGTCTAATTGTCTTAACCTCATATATATATATATATATATATATATATATATATATATATATATATATATATATGTGGCATTGAAGATAATTGGCTACAGGTGATTTTGTTGTTGTTGTTGTTTTTTGTTTTTGCAGGGCAATGAGGGTTAAGTGACTTGCCCAGGGTCACACAGCTACTAAGTGTCAAGTGTCTGAACTCAGGTACTCCTGAATCCAGGGCTGGTGCTTTACCACTGTGCCATCTAGCTGCCCACTACAGGTGACTTGTAAACTACTTCGGTAAAGTGAATTCTCACAAACATGTGTGATTTTATACATCTATGATTTTAATATATGCTCTCTCCATTTATACCTATTGATAAAATTTTTACATCACCTATATTTTCAAATATAGATCACCTGTTTCACCTTCCCTGAGGGCTATTCCTTAAGTTAATTTTTAAAGAAAAGCCATAAAATTAACCAGTCCATCATTTTAGTCTGACAGTATATGTAATGTTTAATACCAATCATCACCACCTCTGCAAAGAAGGGAGGAAAGTACTATTTTAAAATTTCTTCTCTAGGTCTAATTTTGAGTGTAGTTTTATCATACAGAGCGTATTTATTATTCTTTCCTATTACATTATTGCAGTCATTGCATATATCATTCTTTTTGACTCTGATTTTATCACTTTCCTTCAGTTCATATAGGTCTTCTTTTGCTTCTCTATTTTTTATATTCATCGTCCTGTTGAGTCATACCATAGTCATTAGTCATTTGTTTCCAGTCCTTTGCAGTGAAAAATAATGTTGTCACAAAATGAAATATCCAATATTTTGGTAAATATAGAACTTTTCTTGTTATCTTTGACCTAGATGTAAATGTCTAGAAGTGTGATCTCTAGGCTAAAAGGTTTGGTTATTTCAATTTCCTTTCATTCAGTTACATTATCTTTCCAAAATATCTGAAACGATTCATAGCTTCAAATAAGTATACTGATGTATGTGTTTTTCAATAGCTTTTGCAACATTTATTATTTCCACCTTTTGTCATCTTGAACTATTTTCTGATGGTGAGTTGCTATCCCATTTGTGTGTGTGGATTTCCCTTATTACTAGAGAAATATTTCTTATGGTTGTTAATAATTTGCAATTTTTCTTTTGATAACTATTTGTATATATCCTTCAAAAATTATCCATTTTAAATTCGCATATATTTTTGCTCCAGTCATTTAAGTTTGATTATTGTGTCTGAAGTTTGAGTAGGCCCAACTCATATTTAAGTGATTTTTAGAAATGCCTCTAGGAGCATAATAATTATTTATATTCCAAGATGGAAACTACAACTGGTAGAGTTAGTCAAATGATTCAATTTATCTATATATGCCAATAAATATCTTCAGCCACACTTGACTACACTAAGCAGTACTACCCAGATAAAGAGAAGTGAGGGAATATGCCTTTATATAGGTCCTGCTATGTTCCAGGTGTTAAACTAAATATTTACAAATTTACATTTATTTACACTTACATTTATATTTATGTAGGTCCTCCTATGTTCCAGGAGTTAAAATATTTATTTATATTTACATATATTTAAATTTGCAACCATTTATCTTTTATTTACCTATTTATCCATTAATTCATTCACTTTCATTAATTCATTCATTCATGCATCTGTTTGCTCTTTTATTTATTTTCATCCACATTTCTGTTTATTTATTTATTTAGTTGGTTATTTATTCATTTATTCATTCATCTATTTATTTAACTTTTTGATTTGTTTGTTTTTTATTTATTTTTTCCTTAAAACAACTCTGAGAATAGCGCCTACTTCTCAGAGTTGTTTTAAGGAAAAAATAAATAAAACTGATGCAAAGTTTAAATGATTTTTCCAGGGTCACATAACTAGAAAGTACTTGAGGCTGCATTTGAGCTGAATTATTCCTGACTCCAGATCCAGTGCACTATTTATTGTGTCACTAGCTGGTTCCAATGAAGAGACTAAGATGTCTGCATTTTATAATACGAACTTTGCTTTTTATTAACATTAAAACACTAATCTGTTCCTTGAATTACTTTTTTTTTTCATTTTATCAGACTTTTTTTTTCAAATTACATGTAAAGATAGCATTCAACATTCACTTTTGTAAGATTTTGAGTTCCAAGTTTTTCTCCCACCATCCCTTCCCTTCCCACTCCTGAGGACCATGATATAGCAATCTGATATAGGTTATACATAACAATCATGTTAAATACATTTCCACATTAGTCATATTGTAAGAGAAGAGTCAGAAGAAAAGGAAAAACCTTCAAGAAAGAAGAAACAACAATAACAACAACAAAAGCAACAGCTAAAATGAAAATAACATGCTTCTATCTGCATTCAGACTCCACAGTTGTTTTTTCTTTTGTATGTGGAGAACATTTTCCTTCTTGAGTCTTTTGGTATTATCTTGAATCATTTTATTGCTGAGAAGAGCTAAGTCTATCACAGCTGATCATCACACAGTATTGTTGATACTATGTACAATGTTCTTTTGGTTCTGCTCATTTCACTCAGCATCAATTCATTTAAGTCTTTCCAGTTTTTTTCTGAAATCTGCCTGCTTATTATTTCTTACAGCACAATAATACACCATTAATTAATATACCACAACTTGTTTAGCCATTCCCCAAGATTGGCATCCCCTCATTTTCTAGTTCTTTGCCATGTTCCTTGAAATCTTACTTCATAAAAGCTCTGGGTGAGAAAAATGTAAAATTCAGGTTTCTTAATTATATCAGAAAAGTTTTATGATGTGATTAAATATCTTTGAGAAAATGCACCCATCATGTTATCTAATAATTTCATTAGTCCACCACATTATACATGATTATATTTGTATGAAGAAAAACAAAATGCAGTCCATGTGCACAACCTAAAAATTATATCTTCTTTGAGCATTCTCTTGGTATTCTGAAATGGGATAGTCTATAGGACATTGGGGAAGCTAACTTTCCTCTCTCTGCCTATGGGATGGCTCTGTGTTTTAGGATATGGATACTTTGAAATGATGGAATAATCCCCAGATTAGGGCCAGAGCCAATGGAAGTCTTCAAAGACTTAGTCGATTTTTTTTTTTTTGGTGAGGCAATTGGGGTTAAGTGACTTGCCCAGGGTCCCACAGCTAGTAAGGGTCAAGTATCTGAGGCTGTATTTGAACTCAAATCCTCCCAACTTCAGGGCTGGTGCTCTATCCCCTGCACCACCTAGCTGCCCCCTTAGTCGAAATTTAAAAAGGAGATTTATTTATTACCTCTTCCTTTCACCCTCCCTACATGTTACTTGAGATTTCTAGTATGGGGAGAGAAATGACTGACTTTTGTCCATAATCTCACCCATGTGGCACATATTTTAGATGAAATTGTGCCTGGGCCCCAGGCTGCTGTTTCTGCATTGTGTTTCCTTTTTTGAGTGCATTAGTATCAATCTCAAAATAAATGTGTCCAGGCTTAAAGATGACTTTGTCAATCTGAGAAGTCTCCAGGCATATTGGATCCTTTGGGTGGAGTTGACTGGAGGTCAGCACAGTTTCTTTATTGGAGAAGATAATTGCCACCTGGAGGGTGACTGGAAGTTGTTTGGATAGTGCAGAAGTAAAGTGAAATAAGGCCATGAATATTCACTGGTCTCATAAACTGCTTCATGAGGTTTAATTATCAGTCTTCTAAGAGATAATTACAATAATAATAAGTTATGTTACTAAATCCTGTTTTATCATTTTGCTAATGGGTGTTGTTAGTCTTTTGATTTCTTTAATATTTTTTGCATATGTGATATAATTGCCCCATATCTGATTAATTTTATACATTGAATACCATTTTAGTCCCCCTGTTTGGGGAGACCTATACATTGGCTAAAATCTAAAATTCTAAATATTTTGTCCCTGGAATACTAAATTTAGTGTTTAATGAGCCACAGTCTAAGAACAGGGAACCTAGCTCCACTCTGTCTAGAGGCCACATCCCCCAGGGAATAAAAATTATCCATATTACTAACCTGGGTTGAGAGGAGAGAGGAAACTTAAGGAACAAGAGTAGATTATGGTTTCTCAGCCTCATAGATACTACTCTTGTTGTCAGTGTCAGAGTTGCAACAATAATCTAACCAACAGTAATGACATCACATATCTGCACAGTTGTTTGCAAAAGTCTTTCACTACAAGAACACTGTGATATAAGACCCACATCTCAAAACTGTCAAAAATGTAGCCTACAGATGACATGCTGCCAAGAACAATCATGAATCAAATTAAATATATTTGGGCAAAATTTAATGAAATAAATAAATGTAGAATAAAGCATAAATAATATTACATTTTAAAATGGTCAATGTGAATTCCATAGGAATTTCTTTTAATGTATGGATTAGATGCACAGGTTTCTATTTGAGTTTGACACCACTGATATAGGTAATATAATAGTTAATACTTCAAAATATGTATTAGATGAAACATATCTGAATTTCAGAAAAGTATAAGCAAAGTGCATGACACTATACTCATCAACTAGAGAGACGGGTATAGCAGAAGGTGCATTAAGGTGGATTTGGAACTTGCTGAATGACTAAATCATATAAATAGTAAGTATCTGAGGCAGAATATGAACTTAGGTCTTCCTGACTCCAAGTCATGTATTCTATATACTATATAGCAGCAGAAGTCAAAATGATCTCTAAAATACCTTTGAACACAGATTCCATGTGTATTTTAAACACCATTTTACAGATAAGGGAATTGAGACTTATAGAGGTAAAGTAACTTACCAAATATCACACTGCTAGAAATATTGGACCTGAGATTTACAATCATATATTTTGAATTGAAATGCCATGCTGTTTTCACCAAACTATGCTGTAACTACCATTTGATAGCCCAGTAAGAAGGGAAGATTCAAGGTCACATTATTTTTCCTAGATGAGAAAATTAAATTTCTGGGATTAATATGTGTGTTCCTATTTCAAATACAAAATAGCCCCAACTTGCACTAATTTCTACCTGAATTTGAAATCAAATCAAATCAAATGACTCAAGAGAATAGACTACAAAGCCTATCAAATCAATTCTTCAGTGACGTTGCTTGAATATCTTCATCCATAACTAAAACCTGTTGGATTCAATTGTTAATTCAGACTTGCTGACACTTGTGTGGGAGGGATGGTGTCTGAAATCCAGGCTTATGCTTTGCACCCCTTAGTTAAATGTCAATCATACTTTCCAGTACGAACTCAGCGTTGACTAGAATTTCACCTTTACGGCAATGACTGGCAGCAAAGGATGCTTGCTTGTTTCCATTTGCTCTTTATTTGATGGAATGCCAAAGAAATAAGGAAGTTGGTCCAGTGGTTTAGAAATTATTTTAAATGCTAAGGCTACAAACATGGCTTTGCCTTTGAAAGGACAATGACATAAACTGCATGTATCATTCCTTAGAATACTTGTATCTGTGTTACTGGATACCCAAGTCTTCTAATCCATTTTGTCTAGAAGGTAAAATGACTTTTATCCAGCATTGTGACCACATTTTCCCTGCTTGAGGATTTAATACAGAAATATTGCCATTAGTTCACAAAGTGACTTGTTGGTACAGGGCATTTTAGGAGAAAAAATCAGAAAACAAGAAAGATGCAGGATATGGCTAAAAAATAGTTATGGATAAAATAGATTATACTTTTTTATGGATTATTGGATTATTTTATTATACTTATTAATGGATTATTCTTTTTTTGCGGTGCAGTGGGGGTTAAGTGACTTGCCCAGGGTCACACAGCTAGTAAGTGTCAAGTGTCTGAGGTCGGATTTGAACTCAGGTACTCCTGAATCCGGGGCTGGTGCTTTATCCACTGCACCACCTAGCCGCCCGAGTAAATGGATTATACTTTGAGATAAACTGTTACATTCAAATGGGAGACAATGATACACCTTAAAGAAACTACAACATTCTGGGGCAGCTAGGTGGTACAGTGAGTAAAGCACCGGCCCTGGATTTAGAAGGACCTAAGTTCAAATCCAGTCTCATACACTTGACACTTACTAGCTGTGTGACCTTGGGCAAGTCACTTAACCCTCATTACTCCCCGCGCCCCCAAAAAGAAAAGAAAATAGTCCATAAGCCAAGACTAAAATGGAAGAATTGGTGAGTGACTTTTTTGTTCACAGATGACTATGCCCTTAATGCATCCTCTGAGGCTGAGGTGCAAGGGTATGGATCAGTTCTCTACTTCTTGTGCTAATTTTGGCCTGACAATTAACACCAAGAAAACAGAAATTCTCTACCAGCCTGAACCACATCATTCATACATGGACCCAATGGTTCTAGCAAATGGAGAAATTTTGAAGGCTGAGGATAAATTCACTTACCTTAAGGATACATTTTCCAGTGATATACACACAGATAATGAGGTTGGTACACTCATTGACAGAATTAGTTCAGTGTTTGGGAGGTTCCAAATGAAAGTGTGGAAAAAAGAGGTATTTAACTGCCTATCAAACTGAAGGTCCACAGAGCCATTGTACAAACCTCATTATTGTATGACTGTGAAACGAGGACAGGATACCAATGCCATTCCATAAAACTGAATCACTTCCATTCAAATTCTCTTAGGAAGGTTCTGAAGATCACCTGAGAAGATAAGGTACCAACACTGAAGTTCTTTTTCAAGCTGAACTGCCAAGCTTTTAAATTATATTGCAGGAAGTGCAGCTCCAATGGGCTGGCTACATTGTTCTAATGCTAAACATATATTTGCCTAAAAGACTATTTTACAGAGAACTCATATAAAGCAAGTGCTTCACATAGAGGTTAGAAAAAGAAATACAAAGATATCTCACTCAAGATCTCTCTGAAGAACTTTGGAATTGATTATGAGACATGGGAAACACTGCTACAAGGTTGCCCAGCATGATTTACCTACATCAAAGACAGTGTTATGTTCTATAAGCAAAACAGAATTGAAGTAACTCACAAGAAATGCTAGATGTGCAAATTTAGAGACATTTCCACCTCAATTGTTCATATAGATTATTTGTGCCTAACCTGTGGTAGAGCCTTCTGAGCTCATATTGGTTTGATCAGCCACAGTTGGAGACCCTAAACCTTGACCCTGATATAGTGATGCCATTTTTACATTTGTGCTCTTTGAGCACAAAAGACAACAACCAACCCACCAATCTCTCTCTCTCTCTCTCTCTCTCTCTCTCTATGTATATGTATATGTATATGTATATGTATATGTATATGTATATGTATATGTATATGTATATGTATATGTATATGTATATGTATATGTATATGTATATGTATGTGTATGTGTATGTGTATGTGTATGTGTATGTATGCATGTATGTATGTATGTTCTTATTCAGTAGTTTCAGTCCTGTCTGATTTTTTCATCACCACATTTGGGGTTTTCTTGGCAAAGATACTGGAGTGTTTTGCCATTTCCTTCTCCAGCTTATTTAACCCATGAGGAAACTGGTACAAACAGGGATTAAGTGACTTGCTCAGGGCTATACAGCTGGTAAGTATCTGATGTAGGATTTGAACTTAGGTCTTCTTAACTCTAGGTCAAGCACTCTATCCATTGCACAACTCAGCTGCCTAACTATATTTACCAATATATCTATATACATAGATATCTATCTATTTATTATAAGTGAGACTAACAAAAACCTTGAGAGAGTTTCTAGGTACTTAATAATCAATTTATTAATTAAGCTAACTGATAATCAATAAACTGATGGTCAATGGTTTCTTTCAGTAATGAAAGACAAAATCAGGGAGATCCCCAAATGTTTAAATACATTTGGAAAAAGTGGTGTCCCTGAGAAGTGAAAATCAACCTTAATTTGTGAAGAATTAATGAGGGGGTGAACTTTCCAGTGTGAAGATAGGCTGAAAGCTTTTTGCCCCTCCTGCTGAGAATGTGGTTTGATCAGGAAATGTAGCTACCTCATCCAATTTGCACAAAGGAATCCATCTCTACCTAGATGATGGATTTTCTCCTTCATTAACTTGGTTGCCCTAAACTCTAATGGAGGGGTCCAAGGGGGTAAGCTTCATTCTTTAGGGCTAGAAATTATCCTAATTTAATTCTATTTACAGTATAAATAGAAGCCAGGTCTTCTAGTAGGGTGCGGTCCTGCCCAAGTTGGAAGAGTATGTTCCTGGAAGATTTGGGCAATCTCATGTATTAGCAATCTCATGTATTAGCAAAGACTGACTGACTGGCCTTCTGGGGCTGGTCCCTGACTGAGAAAACCAAAAAGCCTGGATCCCAATGAATAACAGGCTACTAACATAATAGGAAATAATTTCTCACACAAGTGAAATTACAAGAGGCAGAAAAGTATGGCCAAATTAATTGATAGGTATATCTTTAAAAAAATGTATCTTTGAAAGCAATGAAGGAAGCAATACTGAAGTCTTAAGAAAAAGCTGAAATAATGTAGGTAGGAGGTAAATAACTAGGTTTTCAATAGAGTAGTAGGAATAGGATAAAAGAGGCAAGGTTGGAAGATTTCTGAATATTTGCCTAGCTGACAACAACAAACATTAGAAAGAGGAACTGCTTTATTTTATCTGATTGGTTTCATCCATCATCCATACAGATATGATGTTGGTAGAATATAGGGAGGCTACAGACCAATTTCATGTTCACTCAGATCCTCAGTGACTGTGAATTATCTTGGTTATAATGGTAACTCAGAAACAGCCAGGATATCAATAACTCAAGTTTTCATAGCAAAAGAAAAGTTTGTAGTGAGGTTATTTTATTTCTTTTTTTAAAAAATCATCCTGTTCCATGTCTCTCTGCAGACTTCAGATCTCACATCTACAACTATCTTTCAGACATCTCTAACTTGTAGACCAGTAAACACCTTAACATAAACATGCCCAAAACAACACTTATTAGCTTTCCCTCTAAACCTCCTGACCTCCTCTCTCCCTATTACTATAGAGGGTGATGCTGTTCTCCCAATCCCTATGGCTTACAACCTAGGCAATATGCTGGATTCTGTGTTATTTAAAATATTGTGGGACTAGGCTGGGATTTTATAAAATATTGCTACGTAGAAATTAAAAGCTATTGCAACAGTTTTTGCAGAAAGTATTTATTATTAAGATCACATATTACTAAATTATTGACCATGTGTCCAACAGACTTCCCCACTAGTTATAGGCCTTACAGACTTGAACAATCACATACCCATCATTAAGAATCCAAGGAAGGTGGCCAGGCCCAGGATAAGAAAATAAGAGAAGAGCTTAAGAGAGACCCTTGTATCCCCAGGGACTTTTATCCTCTTTCATGTAGAGGTGTGTCACCACACATTGATCTAAGCTAATTGGTTAGCATCATTCAGTTCTATTGATTGATGTGACTTCCAGGGTGGTCAAGGTGTTTTTCCTCCCCTAGCTAATCAGAAAGGAAAATCTGCATTCCTTATTCCTTTTGTTAAGCTATCCAGACTGGGGAGGAGGAGAGAGCAGCTTCTGGGTTTCTCCAAGAAGCCCACCACTAATAATTATTTTCTCAGAATCCGTCACAATCTGTCAACCCAGTATCCAAGCTGGTTGCAAAGGTCTGTCAGTTTCACTTTTGAAGAATCTCTGGAATACAGTCCTTTCTCTCCCCTGATACTGCCATCATTCTAGCCATGTTGTTCCTCATCACCTCACTCCTGGGCTACTGCAGCAACCTGATACTGGGTTTTTCTGCCTCAAGTCTATCTGCATTCAAATTCATCCTCTATTCAGCCAACTTGTTCAGTCCTTTTCCTAAAGCCCAGGTCTAATCATGTCATTTTCTTACTCAATAAATTCCAGTGGTTCCCTACTACCTCTATGATCAAATACAAAATGCTCTATTTACCATTCAAAGACTTTCATAACCTACCCCCCTCCTACTTTTCCAGTCTTTTTACACTTTACTCCCTGTCATGTAGTCTTTGATCTAATGACACTAGCCTTTCCATTCCATCACTATGCTCTTTGTATGTTCTCTACCTATTCTTTTTTTTTGAGGCAATTGGGATTAAGTGACTTGCCCAGGGTCACACAGCTAGTAAGTGTCAAATGCCTGAGGCCAGATTTGAACTCAGGTACTCCTGACTCCAGGGCCGGTGCTCTATTTACTGCACCACCTAGCTGCCCCTCTACTTATTCATTATGTCAGAAATATTCCCTGGCCTTGATTATGCCTGCTGACTTCCCCAGTTTCCTTTACATCTCACTCGAAATACCACCTTTTACAGGAAGTCTTTTCCAACACTTCTTAATTCTAGTATCTGGCGCTGTTATTTCCTATTTATCCTGTTTATGGTTTGTTTGTATATATTGGTTTCCATGTTGTCTTCCCCATAAACTGTTAACTCCTTAAGGGCAAAGGCTGTTTTTGTTAACTCTTTTTGTATCTAAATCACTTAAAACAATGCCTGGATCATAATAACCATCTAATAAATGTTTGGTGTTTGATTGATAAATAGGAAAAATAGTTTGTCCATTTCAGAGCAGCTTAGAAATAAATTTAAAGCATATATGTTTTTATAACCATACCTACTGCATATATCATTGGACTAAAAATAGAAGCCAAAAGGTCAGAATAGTCTGTTATCCACCTTGTTTATTTTCCTTCTTCCCTTCAATAATAAAGACTTTATCAATTTTTTTAAAGTAAATCATGCGGGGGGGGGGGGCAGCTAGGTGGTGCAGTGGATAATGCACTGGCCCTGGATTCAGGAAGACCTGAGTTCAAATTCAGCCTCAGACACTTAACACTTACTAGCTGTGTGACCCTGGGCAAGTCACTTAACCCCAATTGCCTCACAAAAAAAAAAAAAGTAAATCTTGGAGCAATAATGCAACCAAAAGTGAAAGAAAACATTGACATGTGCAGAAGCTTCACTGTGTTCACTAAGAAATATCTGATATTGGGGGCAACTAGGTGGTGCAGTGGATAAAGCACTGACCCTGGATTCATGAGGACTTAAATTCAAATCTGACCTCAGACACTTGACACTTACTAGCTGTGTGACCCTGGGCCAGAAACTTAACCCTCATTGCCCCCCAAAAAAAAAGAAAAAGAAGAAATATATGATATCAAGGGATATCCCCTCAAAAACATAACATTGTTACTTGAGAATAAAAGATTGTTACTTTTTATAAAGGACTTTCAAAGTACAATATAATTTACAACAATCAGCTTTCTGGGAAGAAAGTTACAGTGTATATATTCTAACAGGTACTTTTCTGTACCTTGATTTAGTGTTTTCAAGCAATAAGTGGGCTCATGTATTGGAATTAAACCAAAGGATTAATTACTATGTCAGAAAACACAATCAGAAAAGGAAAAAGCCTATTGTTGTTTAAAAAAAATTCCTTTTCAGAATTTTCTAATTTAGTATTTAATTGGATATTTTTAATTTTTTTCTTTTTCTAGCCTTTTCATTTCCATGCCCAATTCACTGATCTCTTTCTCTACTTTATTCATGTAAGCAATTAGAGATATAAAATTTCCCTAAGAATGGCTTTGGTTGTATCCCATAAGTTTTGATATGTTGATTCATTGTTGTTATTCCCTTGGATGAAGTTATTGATGGTTTCTATGTTTTGTTGTTTGACTCACTCATTCTTTAGGCTGATATTAGTTAGTTTCTAATTAATTTTCAGTCTATCTTTCCATGGTTCTTTAGTACATGTAATTTATATTCCCTCAAGAGGGAAGATGATTTGGTCTCAAGAACAAAAAAGTCTTCTTGGAAGAGCTCAAAAAGGATTTTCAAAATCAATTGAGGGAGGTAGAAGAAAAATGGGGATAGAAATGAAACACAAGACAATTTTAAAAAAGAATCAGCATCTTGGAAAAGGAAGCACGGAGACTGACTGAGGAAAACAATTCTTTAAAAAAATTCATTTGGCCAAATGGAAAAAAGGTGTATAATCTAGCTGAAGAAAACAATGCCTTAAAAATTAAAATTGCACAGTTGGAAGATAATGACTCAATGAGACATCAGGAATAAGTCAAACCAAATCCAAATAATGAAAAACTAAAAGAAATTGTGAAATATCTCATTGGAAAATCAACTGACCTGGAAAACACATGCAGGAGAGATAATTTGAGAATTATTGGACTGCCTGAAAGAGTCTAGACACTATATTCCAGGAAATTATCAAGGAGAACTGCCCTGATATTATAGAATTAGAGGATAAAATCATCATTGAAAGAATGCACTGATCACCTCCTGAAAGAGACACCATAAGGAAAACTCCAAGGAATATTGTAGCCAAATTCCAGAATTATCAGGTTAAGGAGAATGGGAATGGGATGAACTCTCCCATAAAATTGAAGAGAATATCAGAGTGGATTAAAATTGAGAATCCCACAATATGTTGCTTACAAGAAACACATCTGAGGCAGAGTAAAGCTAAAAGGTTGGAGCAAAATATATTATTCTTCAGGGGATGTCAAAAAATCAGGGGTAGCAAATCTTATCTCAGACAAAGCAAAACCAAAAATAGATCTATTTAAATAGATAAGAAAGGAAACTATATCTTGCTAAAAGGTATGATAATGACATAATATCAATACTAAACATGTATGAACCAAGTGGTATAGCATCCAAATTCTTAGAGGAGAAGTTAAATGAGTTACAGGAGGAAATAGAGAGAAAAACTATACTAGTGGGGAATCTGTACCTTCCCTTCTCAGAATTAGATAAATATAACCACAAAATAAATAAGAAAGAAGTTAAAGAGGTAAATAGAAAATTGGAAAAAGTTGGATATGATAGATATCTGGAGAAAACTGAATGGGTATAGAAAGTAATGTACCTTTTTCTCAGCAGTACATGGCACATAATCAAAAATTGAAAACCTCATAGTCAAATGTAGAAAGGCAGAAATAGTAAATGCATCCTTCTCAGATCATGATGCAATAAAAAAATACATGTAATAAAGAGCCATGGAAAGGTAGACTGAAAATTAATTGGAAATTAAATAATATCAGAAGAGGAAATAAAATTCTGAAATAGGTCCATTTTAGAAAAATAAATTGAACAAGGCATTAATGAACTCCCTAAGAAAAAATCTCCAGGTCCAGGTTGGTTTAAAAGTGAATTCTACCACACATTTAAAGAACAATTAATTCCAATACTGTATAAACTATTTGGAAAAATAGGTGAAGTACTACTTTTATGACAAAAAATATAGTGTTGATACCTAAACCAGGAAGAGCCAAAACAGAGAAAGAAAATTACAGACAAATTTCCATAATGAATATTGATGCAAAATTCTTGAATAAAATACTAGCAAGGACATTAAAGCAAGTGATCACCAGGATAACACACTATGACCAAGTGGGATTTATGCCAGGAATGCAAGACTGCTTCAAATTAGAAAAACTATTAATATAATCAATCATATCAATAACAAAACTAACCAAAGACATATGATTATCTCTATAAATGCAAAGAAAGTGTCTGACAAAATACAACACTAATTCCTATTAAAAACACTAGAGATGTGGGGCAGCTAGGTGGTGCAGTAGATAAAGCACCAGCCCTGGATTTAGGAGTACCTGAGTTCAAATCCAGCCTCAGACACTTGACACTTACTAGCTGTGTGACCCTGGGCAAGTCACTTAACCCACATTGCCCTGCAAAAACCCCCAAAACCCCAAAACCCCAAAAAACCAAACAAAACAAAAATAAAAACACTAGAGATCATAGGAATAGGTGGAGCTTTCCTTAAAATAATAAGCAGTATCAATCCAACCATTCTGGAGAGCAGTTTGGAACTATGTCTAATGGGCTACAAAGTTGAGCAAACCTTTGACCCAGCAATACCACTATTAAGTCTTTTACCCAGGGAGATCATGGAAAAAAGAAAAGGAACCACATGTGCAAAACTATTTAGAGCTGCTCTTTTTGTGGTGGCAAGGAATTGGGAATTGTGGGGTTTCCATTAATTGGGGAATGACTGAAGAAGTTGTGGTATATGAATGTAATGGAATGCTATTGTGCTGTAAGAAATGATGAGAAGGCAGATTTCAGAGAAACTTGGAAGGACTTACAAAAATGGATAATGTGTGAAATGAGCAGAACCAGGAGAACATTGACAGTATCAACAACATTATGTGTGGATCAACTGTGATAGACTTAATTCTTCTCAACAATACAATGGTCCAAGATAGTTCCAAAGGACTCATGATGGAAAATGTTCTCCAAATCCAGAAAAATAAAAAAGAAAAGTGGAATCTGGGGGCAGAGCCAAGATGGCAGAGAAGAATCAGCAAGCTGCCTGAGCTCTCCTTTTCCCTGAAAAAGAACATTAAATCAAGCCTCTGGACAGATTCTGAAACTATAAAACCTGCAAAGAGACAGATAGACACAGTCTTCCAACCAGAGATAATTTAGAAGACTTCAGGAAAAGGTCAGTCTGACTCAGGCAAAAGGGAGGTGCAACACAGGGCAGCAGCCCTGCGCTGAGGGGGTCGGGGCAAGTCAGCAGGAAGCTGTGGGCCACAGCAGAACAACTGATGCCCCTGGAACCCGGTTCAAAATTCTGATGGCCCAGTAGGACACTGGAAAAACCTACCTGTGCCAGCTGAGAAGGCAAGTTGCCAGCTGTAGGGCCAAGAACAGGACAGGCTTGACCAGGGTCACTGATCTAGTGCACTCAGACAGGCAGTGCAGGGGGGAGAACTGCAAACACTATAAAGGCCTCAGAGTACAAAGCCGGTCACTCAGCACCTATATACCCCTGCACAAGAAGCCCAAAACAGGGACCTTGGTGCCCAGAGAGCAGACCTCAACTTAAAAAATAAACAAATAAGCTGCAATAATGAGTAAGAAGCCAAAAAGAGCCCTCTCCATTGAGAGCTTCTGTATCAATAGGGAAGAAGCCAACACAAACTCAGATGAGAACAATACCCTCAAATTGCCTACATGTGAAGCCTCACGAGGGAAGGTGAATTGGACTCAAGAACAAAAAGCCTTCCTGGAAGAGCTCAAAAAGGATTTTAAAAATCAATTGAGGGGGGCGGAGCCAAGATGGCAGAGAGGAAGCAGCAAGATGCCTGAGCTCTCCTTCTGTTCCCTCAAAACGAACATTAAATCAAGCCTCTGGACAGATTCTGAAACTACAGAACCTGCAAAGGGACAGAGAGACACAGTCCTCCAACCAGAGATAACTTAGAAGACTTCAGGAAAAGGTCAGTCTGACTCGGGCAAAAGGGAGGCCCAGCGCAGGGCAGCAACCCAGCGCCGAGGGGGTCAGGGCAAGTCAGCAGGGGCTGCGGGCCACAGCCAAATAACTGAGGCCCCTGGAACTTGGTTCAAAAATCTGGTGGCCAAGAAAGACAGTGGAAAAACTTACCTGCACCGGCCGGGAGGGCGACGAATGGGTCAGGCAGGAATGGACGCCAGGAGCGGGCGTCTGGCTGGCCGAGCACACCCAGACAGGAAGTGCAGGGCACGGGATCTCCACACACCATAAGGGCCTCAGAGTAAAAAGCCGGTCACACAGCACCTATACCCCTGCACAAGAAGCCCAAAACAGGGTCTCTGGTGCCCCGAGAGCAGACCTGAACTTAAAAAATAAATAAATAAGCTGCAATAATGAGTAAGAAGCAAAAAAGAGCCTTCTCCATTGAGAGCTTTTGTATAAACAGGGAAGAAGCTAATGCAAACTCAGATGAGGACAATACCCTCAAATTGCCTACATGTGAAGCCTCACAAAGGAAGGTGAATTGGTCTCAGGAACAAAAAGCCTTCCTGAAGGAGCTCAAAAAGGATTTTAAAAATCAATTGAGAGAGGTAGAAGAAAAAATGGGGAGAGAAATGAAAGCAAAACAAGAAAACTATGAAAAAAGAATCAGCAGCTTGGAAAAGGAAGCACAAAGATTGACTGGCCAAATGGGAAAAAAAGTGCATAATTTCACTGAAGAAAACAATACTTTAAAAAATTCATCTGGCCAAATGGAAAAAAAGGTGCATAATCTCATTGAAGAAAACAGTGCCTTAAAAAATTCACTTGGCCAAATGGAAAAAAAAGGTGCATAATCTTACTGAAGAAAACAATGCTTTAAAAATTAAAATTGGACAGTTGGAAGATAAGGAATCCATGAGACACCAGGAATCAGTCAAGCAGAATCAAAAGAATGAAAAAATAGAAGAAAATGTGAAATACCTCATTGCAAAGACAACTGATCTGGAAAACAGATCGAGGAGAGACAATTTGAGAATCATTGGACTGCCTGAAAGCCACGATCAGAAAAAAGAATCTAGACACCATATTCCAGGAAATTATGAAGGAGAACTGCCCTGATATCATAGAATCAGAGGATAAAATCCTCATTGAAGGAATCCACCAATCACCTCCTGAAAGAGACCCCAAAAGGAAAACTCCAAGGAATATTGTAGTCAAATTCCAGAATTATCAGGTGAAGGAGAAAATACTCCAAGCAGCCAGAAAGAAGCAATTTAAATATCATGGAGCCACAGTCAGGATTGCTCAGGAACTGGCAGCTTCAACATTAAAGGACCGCAAGGCTTGGAATATGATATTCCGGAAAGCAAAGGAGCGTGGATTGCAGCCGAGAACCTATTACCCAGCAAAAATGTGCATTTTCTTTCAGGGGAAAAGATGGACATTTAATGACATTGGGGACTTTCAATCTTTCCTGGTGAAAAGACCAGCACTGAATAGAAAATTTGATCTCAACATACAAGACTCAAGAGAAGTTTAAAAAGGTAAACAGAGGGGGAGAAAAAAAAGTTACTCAATTAGGTTAAACTGTTTATATCCCTACATGGGAAGATAATACTTATAACTCTTAAGAATTGTAAATGTATTTGGGCAGAGAGAAGAACTTTACATAGAGGGTATAAATATAAATTGCCTTTGATGTGATGATACAAAATAAAATTTTAAGGGGTTAAAAAGGAAGTCTATGGGGGGGAGAGGTAAGGAGAGGTGGAATGGGGTGAATTATATCATATGAAGATGTGAAAAAAAAACCTATTACAACAGAGAGTAACAAAGGAGGGGTGAACATTGTTTCAACCCTATTCTCATTAGATTTGATTCAAAGAAGGACTAACATATACCTTCATTAGGATAAAGAAACTTAACTCATTCTTTAGGGAATCAAAAGGGGAAGGGAAAGGGGGAGACTGATAGAAGGGAGGAGAAAAGCAAGGGAGAAAAGGGTAAAGAAAAGAGAGGGGGGTGATAAAAAGGGAGGGCACATTAGGGGAGGCAGGGGTAAGAAGTAAAACGTCAGTGAGGAGGAATAGGGTGAAAGAAGGGGGGGGGAGTACAAAGGGGGTAAATAGAATGGAGGGCAACAGACAGTCAGTAATAATAATTGCGAATGTGAATGGGATGAACTCTGCTATAAAACGGAAGTGAATTGCAGAGTGGATTAAAAACCAGAATCCTACAATATGCTGTTTACAAGAAACACATTTGAATCAGAGAGATACACACAGAGTAAAGGTAAAAGGCTAGAGTAGAATATATTATGCTTCAGCTAAAGTAAAAAAAGCAGGGGTAGCAATCCTTATCTCAGACAAAGTGCAGGCAAAAATAGATCTCATTAAAAAAGATAAGGAAGGAAATTGCATCTTGCTTAAAGGTACTATAGATACTGAAGTAATAGCAATATTGAATATGTATGCACCAAGTGGTATAGCATCCACATTCTTAGAGGAGAATTTAAATGAGTTACAAGAGGAATTAGACAGTAATACTATACTAGTGGGGAATCTGAATCTCCCCGTCTCAGAATTAGATAAATCTAGCCAAAAAATAAATAAGAAAGAAGTGAAAGAGGTGAATAGATTACTAGAAAAGTTAGACATGATAGATGTCTGGAGAAAATTGAATGGGGATAGAAAGGAATATACCTTTTTTCTCAGCAGTACATGGCACATTTTCAAAAATTGACCATGTATTAGGGCACAAAAACATCATAGTCAAATGTAGAAAGGCAGAAATAGTAAATGTATCCTTCTCAGATCATGGTGCAATAAAAATTACATGTAAGAAAGAGCCAGGGAAAAGTAGAATGAAAATCATTTGGAAACTAAATAATTTCATTCTAAAGAATGAATGGGCCAAACAAGAAATCATAGAAAAAATCAATAACTATATCCAAGAAAATGACAATAATGAGACAACATACCAAAATCTATGGGATGCAGCCAAATCAGTGCTTAGGGGAAAATTTATAGCTCTAAATGCTTACATGAATAAAAAGGAGAAAGAGGAGATTAATGAATTGGGCATGCAACTTAAAAAGCTAGAAAAAGAACAAATTAGAAATCCCCAATTAGACACTAAATTAGAGATCCTGAAAATTAAAGGAGAAATTAATAAGATTGAAAGCAAAAAAAAAAACTATAGAATTAATCAATAAAACTAAGAGCTGGTTTTATGAAAAAAAAACAATAAAATAGATAAAATATTGGTTAATTTGATTTAAAAAAAGAAAGAAGAAAACCAAATTACCAGTATCAAAAAAGAAAAAGGGGATGTTAGCACCAATGAAGTGGAAATTAAATCAATAATTAGGAATTATTTTGCCCAACTGTATGCCAATAAATTTGACAATCTAAATGAAATGGATGAATATTTACAAAAATACAAACTGCCCAGGTTAATTGAAGAAGAAATAAAATCCTTAAATAAACCCATATTAGAAAGAGACATTGAACAAGCCATTAATGAACTCCCTAAGAAAAAATTGCCAGGGCCAGATGGGTTTACGGGTGAATTTTACCAAACATTTAAAGAACAATTAATTCCAATATTGTACAAATTATTTGGAAAAATAGGTGAAGAAGGAGTTCTACCAAATTCATTTTATGACACAAATATGGTGGTGCTACCAAAACCAGGCAAAGCAAAAACAGAGAAAGAAAATTATAGACCAATTTCCCTAATGAATATTGATGCTAAAATCTTAAATAAGATATTAGCAAGGAGATTATAGCAAGTGATCACTGGGATAATATACTATGACCAGGTGGGATTTATACCAGGAATACAGGGCTGGTTCAACATTAGGAAAACTATTAACATAATCAACCACATCAATAAGAAAACTAACCAAAATCATATGATTATCGCAATAGATGCAGAGAAAGCTTTTGACAAAATACAACACCCATTCCTAATAAAAACACTGGAGAGTTTAGGAATAGGGGGAGCTTTTCTTAAAATAATAAACAGTATCTACCTAAAGCCATCAGCAAGTATTATATGCAATGGAGATAAATTAGAGGCCTTCCCAATAAGATCAGGAGTAAAACAGGGATGTCCATTATCACCCCTATTATTTAATATTGTACTAGAAATGTTAGCTTTAGCAATCAGAGAAGAGAAAGGAATTAAAGGAATTAGAGTAGGCAAGGAGGAAACAATACTATCACTCTTTGCAGATGATATGATGGTAAATTTAAAGAATCCTAGAGAATCAACTCAAAAATTACTTGAAACAATTAACAACTTTAGCAAAGTAGCAGGATACAAAAGAAATCCACATAAATCATCAGCATTTCTATACATGACCAACAAAATCCAGCAGCAAGAGACAGAAAGAGAAATTCCATTTAAAGTATCAGTAGATAAAATAAAATACTTGGGATTCTACTTGCCAAGACAAACTCAGGAACTCTATGAACCCAATTACCAAACACTCTTCACACAAATCAAATCATATCTCATTAATTGGAAAGATATCAATTGCTCATGGATAGGCAGAGCTAATATAGTAAAAATGACAATACTACCTAAATTAATTTACTTATCGAGTGCCATACCATTCAGACTACCTAAAAATTATTTTATACAGCTAGAAGAAATAATAACAAAATTCATCTGGAAAAACAAAAATTCAAGAATATCAAGGGAAATAATGAAAAAAAAAATTCACAGGAAGGTGGGTTAGCGGTACCAAACCTGGAGCTTTACTATAAAACAGCAGTCATCAAAACTATCTGGTACTGGCTAAGAAATAGAGTAGAGGATCAATGGAATAGGCTAGGCACAGGGAACACAGTAGTAAATGACACTAGTAATGTAGTGCTTGATAAACCCAAAGACTCCAGCTTCTGGGATAGGAACTCAGTATTTGACAAAAACTGCTGGGAAAACTGGAAGATAGTATGGCAGAAATTAGTCATAGACCAATATCTTACAACTTATACTAAAATAAGGTCAAAATGGATACATGATTTAGACATAAGAGGTGATACCATAGGAAAATTAGGAGAGAAAGGAATAGTCTACCTTTCAGATCTGTGGAAAGGAGAACATTTTATGACTAAACAAGAGATAGAGAATATTATAAAATGCAAAATGGATGATTTTGGTTATATTAAATTCAATAAACAATTGTACAAACAGAAGCAATACATCCAAAGTTAGAAGGGAGGCAAAAAGCTGGGAAACATTTTTTTATGGCCAGTACTTCTGATAAAGGCCTCATCTCTAAAATATATAGGGAACTAAATCAAATTTATAAGAATCCAAGTCATTCCCCAATTGAGAAATGGTCAAAGCATATGAACAGGCAGTTTTCTGATGAAGAAACAAAAGCTATCTTTTCTCATATGAAAAAATACTATAAATTTCTAATGATTAGAGAGATGCAAATTAAAACAACTTCGTGGTATCACCTGACACCTATCAGATTGGCTAAAATGACAAAAAAGTAAAATAATAAATGTTGGAGAAGCTGTGGAAAAATTGGAACACTAATGCATTGTTGGTGGAGCTGTGAACTGATCTAACCCTTCTGGAGAGCAATTTGGAATTATGCCCAAAGGGCAATAAAGCTGTGCATACCCTTTGACCCAATAATACCACTTTTGGGTCTTTTTCCCAAAAAGATCATGGAAAGGGGAGAGGGACCCACATGTACAAAATATTTATAACTGCTCTGTACGTGGTGGCAAGGAATTGGAAGTTGAGGGGATGCCCATCAATTGGGGAATGGCTGGACAAGTTGTGGTATATGAATGCAATGGAATACTATTGTGCTGTAAGAAACAATGAGCAGGAGAAGTTCAGAGAAACCTGGAGGTTCTTACATGGGCTGATGATGAGTAAGATGAGCAAAACCAGAAGAACATTGTACACAGTATCATCAACATTGTGTGTTGATCTACTGTGATGGTCTATATTCTTCTCACCAATGCAATGATAGAGAAGAATTCCAAGGAACTCATGATACAAGAGGATCTCCAAATCCAGGGAAAAAAAAAAGAACTGTGGAGTATAGATGTTGAATGAACCTTAATTATTTCTTTTGTTTCTGTTTCTCTTGTTTTTCTATTTTAAGGTTTTTCATCATTGCTTTGATTTTTCTCTTATAACATGTCTAATGCAGAAATATGTTTAAAGTTATGTATATATACGTATATGTATGTATATATATGTATATACATATGTGTATGTGTGTGTGTGTGTGTGTGTGTGTATATATATATATATATATATATATATAAGCTATATCAAATTACCTGCTGTCTAGGGGAGGGGGGAGAGAGAGAGAAAAATCTGAAATTAGAAAGATTGTATAAACAAAATTTGAGAACTATGTTTACATGTAACAGGAAAAAAATAAAATACTTTATTTAAAATAAAAGAGGGGCAGCTAGGTGGCACAGTGTATAAAGCACAGGTCCTTGATTCAGGAGTTCCTGAGTTCAGTTTTTGACAAAAACTGCTGGGAAAATTGGAAGATAGTATGGCAGAAACTAGGCATAGACCAGCATCTTACACCTTACACCAAATTAAGGTCAAAATGGTTTCAAGATTTAGACATAAAGGGCAATACCATAGATAAATTAGGAGAGGAAGGAATAGTTTACCTCTCAGATCTATGGAGAGGAAAACAAATTATTTCCAAAAAAGAGATAGAGAATATTATGGAATTCAAAATGGAATACTTTGGTTACATTAAATTAAATAGTTTTTGTACAAACAGAAGCAATACAGCCAAAATTAGAAGGGAAGCAGAAAACTGGGAAAATTTTTACAGGTCTAATTTTTAAAATTTACCAAGAACTAAATAAAATTTATAAGAATCTAAGTCATTGCCCAATGAAGAAATGGTCAAAGGATATGAACAGGCAGTTTTCTGATGAAGACATCAAAGCTATCTATTGCCATATTAAAAAAAATGCTCTAAATCCCTATTGATCAGAGAAATGCAAATTAAAACAACTCTGAGGTATCACCTCACAACTATTAGATTGGGTAATATAACAAAAAAAGGAAAATAATAAATGTTGGAGATACTATGGAAAAATTGGAACACTAATGCATTGTTGGTGGACCTGTGAACTGATCCAACCGTCTGGAGAGCAATTTGGAACTATGTTCAAAGGGCTATGGGACTGTTTATACCCTTTGACCACTGCTAGGTCTGTATCCCAAAGAGAACATAGAAAAGGGAAAAGGACCCACATGTACAAAAATATTTATAGCAGCTCCCTTTGTGGTGTTAAAGAATTGGAAATCTAGGGAATGCCCACCAATAGGGGAATGACTGAACAAGTTGTGGTATATGAATGTAATGGAATACTATTTTGCTATAAGAAATGATGAGCAGGAGGAGTTCAGAGAAACATGGAAGGACTTCCCTGAATTGATGCTGACTGAGAGGAACAGAACCAGGGGAACATTATACACAGTAACAACAACATTGTGTGATGAACAATGGTGATCAACTTGGCTCTACTCAGCAGTGCAATGATCCAAAACAGCTTCAAAGGACTCATGATAGAAAATGTTTTCAATATCCAGAAAAAAAGAACTGTGAATTAAGAATGCAGATTGTACCATACTGTCTCTACATTTGGACTGTTTTTTTTTTCCTTCTTTTTTGATGTTTTTCCCTTGTACTCTGATTCTTTTTCACAAGATCACTAATGTAGAAATATGTTTCATTTGATTGTACATATACAACCTATATCAGACTGCTTTCTGTCTTGGGAAGGAGGGAGGGAAGGAAGGGTGGGAGAAAAAAAATTGAAACTAAAAATCCTTTGTAAACAAATCATGGAATCTCTTTATATGGAACTGGAAAATAATAAAATTATTTTAAAAAAAAGAAAGAAAGATTGAGTCTCTCTGTCTTTTTGTAGGTTTTATAGTTACAGAATCTTTAGACACACTATTTAATGTTGTTTTGGGGGGAAACTTGGGAGAGCTCAGGCAACTTCCTGGATTCTCTCATCAACTTTGGCTCCACTCCCAAAATATTTCTTTTCAAAGGAAATTCATGCCTTAGGTAGTCAGCCTATAAGGTCCCTTCCAGTAATTCAATTCCTTGGCATCAAATACTATGAAGTGATCTCTGACCATGTGAACTGAAAATGATCTGTCTGATTGAATTCTACTAATACTCATTCTATAGTCCATTAACTTACCTCTTGAGGAATTTTTTCATGTTGTGTATATGCTTTTGCAACATGGTTTAGATCCTCACTTTCTCAGGGCCAGAGTTGCTGTAGCTCCCTACTTAGGGTTCTCAGATCCCCTGAGGGGCTTGGGGTGGGGAATCTCTTTCTCTGCTGCCAATGGTTCAAACCTCAACCAGCTGTGTTCTTCCAATTTTAAGGAGCTGACTAGCATCCCAGTTCAATTTAACCATTTAATACCAGGTAGTTTTTACAAAGCTATATTACTCCAGAGATAGAGCAAATAGTCATATAAATAATTTCTTCAATATCTAAAATACTTAATCCATTCATACCATATCAGTAGGAGGTGAATATTAGGTTCAAAACTTATCTCAGTTTCTACAAAACTAACAAGTTTCCCCCACCCTCCCAAGTTCATGTTCAAATACTGCATGATTGTAAACTGAGCCTCTGGTACAATTATTATTGGACTGGCATCATGAAGATCACTCCCCAAGTCTTTCCTTATTTTTCACAGCATTGATGCTGTCCTGGATGCAAAACAAGGACTATGGAATCACATAATATCAAGGGAGAGTAAATTCACTTCATACCTCTAAAAGATTGTTGCTGATTTGGCTGCCAACCCCAACTCTAGAAAAACAGGATGCTGAGAAGTCCTCTGGATTTTTTGAACTCACAAGTTTGTAAGTTTCACTACTTTTACCTGTCTCTGAGCTCTCCAAAGAATGAGACCAAGAGAAATTAGTTGAAGTTTATAGGACTATTTTAATGCCTCTGCAGCCGACCAAATAGGTTCTTCTTTAACATGTGATTAGCCATTTAGAACAAGTTAGAAAATGACAATATGTTCCACAATACATCTCTCTAAGTCACTTCCCTATCAAGTACTCATGATTTTCTGAGAAATGGCTCCCTAGCATCCTCCACATGGAGAGATGCTATCTAAAGGGGGGCATCTGGATATACTCCCTGCCCTCATTATACTTTATTTCACCTGGTGGACTAAAAGCTCTATTAAAGCAGGAGTTCTTTTTGTATCATAGATCCTTTTGGCAGTCTGGTGAAAACTTTGGATTAGTTCTTACAATAAGGTTTTTAAATGTATGAAATAAACTAAATAATATTAAAAAGGAAACCAATATATTGAATTAAAGATACATTTTGTCTAAATTATACAGACCCCCCGAAATCTGTCATCCATGGACCTTGAGTTAAAAAAAAACCTTGCTTTAGAGCAAGGGCAGAAACTTGGATTTCTCTTTATCCTTGAAGATGCTTAGCATAATATTTTACTCATAAAAGATGTTTAGCCAAATATATTTAAAATTGCTATATTAATTTTAAATGTAGTCAATACATGAATGACACTACAGTACCCAAGATAATAGTAAAATATTTTTTCTGTACATGTAGAATAAAGCATTCAACTTCTCATTAAATATCCCTTTACAAAAGCTAATTGATATTAATTTGTTAAATAATTGTAGGGTAATAATCACTAAGTAAGTCAGTGCTATAACATACTAATTGCAACTAGTGATTATTATTAGGGTGAACACACTGCATTGGACCATTCAGATGACAGTATTAGAAGATAACTGTTTAAGGGAAACCCCTAGAACCTTGAAGAAGAGATCTACCAAATCTTGTCCATGAAACCCAACTTGCCAAGTATCCAAAATTAAACCTTTTAATTTGTATTCAGCCAGACAGAAAAGAGGCTAAGATATTCCTTTAAGAGTTTTGGATAGGGGTAAAGAGTGCTGGATAGGGGTAAAATTTAAAAAAAAAAGGCACATAATAAGTTAAATATAAATTGCTGTAGGTACTACCTGCTTTTGCTCTAAAGTCCATGTAGGGGATTGTATCATTTTGAATGTTCATAAAGGCTGAGTTCTCGTTCATTAAAAACCCATTATATAAGCATAGATGGTGGGGAGGTTATATTTCTAATATCACTTGGCAAGGGTAAAAACACTCCATGGGTGAATAAGAATGTCACTTCCCTCAAAGTATAATGTACCTGTGGTACTATTTGTGTGCATTAGGGGATTTTAAAGAGAATAATAAAATGGAGAAAAGGCAGATCACTGACAGAATTTTAACTATAATGTCAAGCGAGGCCACTAAGACTGAAAATAAGTTTTTTATATCTTTTTACTTTTTTTGTTTTTATATAACCAACATTTCTAAATTTTCCCTGCCCTAAAAACCAATCATTATGCCAAAGAATTTAAAATGTGAGGGAAAAAAAAAGTTTATCTAAACTAAACAAAACAGTTAAATTCAGCATTGTATCCAACATAATGTATTATTACAGTGTGATTATTGTCTAAATATGACTATGTTTACTACAAAAATTAGGAAGATTTGGATGGTCTAAGATAATGTCAGATATGAAAAATAACGAAAAGAATACAATGACTATAAAAAGTTAATGGATGGGATAATAAGAATGAAAAGAATTGAAAATCCAGTGCTATGAAAATATCCTTACCAAGTTTTCTCTCAAAGAAGAGATATAAGCATGTACTTCTCTACCCCTTGCAGAGTTTGAGAATGATGTTATAGAATATTGCATATACCATTGGATTCATTGTTGTCTAGTACCAGAGATCTAAAAATAAAGTGTATGTCCATCATTCTCAAACTCTGCAAGGGGTAGGGAAATGCATCTTCATTTCTCTTCTTTGAGAGCAAGCTTGGTGAGGATATTTTCATAGCATTCAATTTCAATTTTTTAAATTATTATTATGCTGAAAACCTTTCTCCTTTTTCTCCCTGCCCCCAGGGCAATGAAGGTTAAGTGACTTGTCCAAGGTCACACAGCGTGAGGCCAGATTTGAACTCAGGTCCTCCTGAATCCAGGGTCGGCGCTTTATCCACTGTGCCACCTAGCTGCAACCCCTGAAAATCTTTTCTAATTGTCCAAAAATTATGTTTAAATTGAGTTTTTTCTCAGGTAATTCATGTTCTTGGCTTTAATCAAATACTAGGATATTGGGTTCAATTATTTCTTCTACCATATGCATAGAGCAAAAAGTCATGATTTGCTCTTTTTTTGAACCCATACAAAGTAGTTTAGATAAATACTAAATAGTAGCTTAACTTTAGGTCTATAACTGACTTTCCTCCTTAATTATTGCATGTTTCATTGCCTTGAAATTAATTTTATTATTATTTATTATTATATTGTTGGTAACTTAATTAGTATAGACAAAGCTACAAATCACTTTATGTTGTATTACTGTTTTTATTAAATTGGCATGACCCAGACATAAGTGATCAATAGCCTTACATTTATTTAAATGCTCTTTGTATTTCTTCAAGTTTTATTTTGTAATTTTACCTTAAAGTCTTCAATGTGAATTGCTTCACTAGTTTCCATAGATTTTATGCATTTTGTAGTCATTTTAGAGTGGGAACTTCCTTTTTCATTATTTCCTTCTCTCTTTTGTTATTAGTACATAGAAATATTTATTTTGGGGGGAAAGTTATTTTGTTTCCTACTATTGAACTGAAGCTCTTATTTATGTCTGTTAATTTCTTTTACTGATTAGCTGATTCTGTCAATTGTACCCAGATGGCTCTGGGGGGAGAGAGCGAGGTTGGTGACTTGGCACAGCCCTCCCTCACTTAAATCTGATTGCTGCAAATCATGGCTTGCATGGTCCTCTTGGAGAACCACCACCACCACTGCCAAAAAAACCAACAACAACAACAATAACAACAACAACTCCCTTTTCTGAAATTAGTTTATGATTTTCTATTATTTTGAATATTTTTCTCAGTATAAAATCCTTTATTTCTTTTAAATTCTTAGTTTTATAGGCATGTAGCTGTACAAAATATATTTTGTGACTTAAAATAATTCTTCACTATATTATATAATCTTATTAATTTTAGTTGGTTTATTTGATATTCCTCTCTATTCTTGTAAAAATTAGGTTAGGTAAAATTTGATCAGTTTTACTATCCTATTCCAGGAAAATATATTAGATCTAATGTATTTTTGTTCTCCAATTTAATGTATTTTGACTTTTAGCATGCAATCTGTTATAGGTTATATATGTACAGTCACATTAAACATATTTCCACATTAGTCATGTTGTGCAAAATAATCAGAACAAAAGGGAAAAACTTCAAAAAAGAAACAAAACCAAACCAAACCAGGAAAAGTAGTATGATTTAGTGAAGGACTGATGAGATTAAACCACACCTAGATAATGGAATTTGCCTTAAGCAACTTGAGTCAATGTCAGTTGCATTTTTTTCCCTGATGTCATCCTTAAGTTGATTTTAATGTAGACAGCCTTCAAGTCATGTCAACCAATGGAATTGAGGGATGTTAATCAATTAGTTTTGATTAATGTATATTGACTTGTCTCTATCAAAAGTGGATAAAGGGGCCAGCTAGGTGGCACAGTAGATAAAGCACCAGCCCTGAATTCAGGAGTACCTGAGTTCAAATCCGGCCTCAGACACTTGACACTTATTAGCTATGTGACCCTGGGCAAGTCACTTAACCCCCATTGTGCTGCCAAAAAAAAAAAGTGGATAAAAAAAGCATTTGGAAGAGACCAGGAGAGTTCTAGGTCTTCTAGGTATTCTGGAGCTTCTAGGGCTTCTGGAATATCTTCTGAGCTGCTCCCAGACCATGTCTCTCCTGACTTCTGGAGGCCTGGGTCTTTTGGAGCTTTTTTTTTTCCTGTTGTTCTAACTGCCATGCTGAAGTTCTCTCTGTGCTTTCTCTACCACATGGCCTGAGATCATTAAAAGTATAATATTAATAAATGAATATATGCTTATCCAGAACTGGTGTCTATAGCAATAGAAAGTAACATTCAAAAATACACCAATATTTGAAGAGCTAATTTCTAGAGGATATAAAAAAAAATTGTTTTGATTGGCTTGAGAATGAAGATATGACAAAAATGAGTGGAAATTACAACCAAGAAGATTTTAACTCCACACTGTGGGGGAAAAAGAAAATCAAAAGGAAAAAAAAAAACTTATGAACACATAGAAAGGATACAATAATTTAGTAAACAATTACTATGTTCCAGGCACTGTGCTAAGCATTCTATAATATTTTTTTTTTCTCATTTGATCCTCACAACTCTGAGAGGTAGGTGCTATTAACCAAATTTTACAGTTGAGGAAACTGATGTAGATAGCATTTAAGTGCCTTGCCCAGTGTCCCATAGCTAATGTCTATGGCTAAATTTGAAATCAAATCAGGTCTTTCCATCTCCAAGACCAGCACTCGATTACTTCCGCACCTAACTACCTCAAATAGAGTTCTTAAAAAGGAAAATAGAGGGCAGCTAGGTGGTGCAGTGGATAAAGCACTGGCCCTGTATTCAGGAGGACCTGAGTTCTAATCAGGTCTCAGACACTTGACACTTACTAGCTGTGTGACCCTGGACAAGTCACTTAACCCTCTTTGCCTTGCAAAAACAAACAGAAAAAAAAAAGAAAGAAAAATAGTCAAAATTAGAATGCAATGAAGGTGTTTATATACTGGCTGTATTATAGTGATGAATCTAGAATTAGGAAGACCTCAATTCAGATCTAGCCTCACATGCTTACTAAATGTGTGACTCTGGGCAAGTCAGTTAATTCTCATATGCTTCATCTTTTTTTTTTTCAACTTTGAAATCAGTATAATAATAGTACTTGTGTCAGAAAGTTGTTTTTGAGGATTACATGAGATAAAAAAGTAAAAATCTTTCTTAAAAAGTGCTATATAAATATTATTCCTATTCAAGTACATCTTAGGTTAGATAATATCTGGAATCCTTTTCAATTCTGATATTCTATTATTCTGTTTCCTCTTTTTTAGTAAGATAAATTATGAGAGTTTGGAGACCTAGGCTTAAATCTCCCTTTCTCAGTTTTTTTATCTATAAAATGGGACTGCTAATCCTTCTAATATCCACTCCATGGGTAGATCAAATGATTTATTGTATATAAGGCACTATGCAAACCTTAAAAGTCTTATATAAATGTCACTACCATTATGAAGATGTACAATATGGCATAGTAAAAAGATTTCAGGTCTTAACAGTCAGCTGAGGCCAGAGTCTGAATCCCACCTGTGACATTAGTGGCAGTTTTATAATAGCCATATCATTCTCAATTTCCTCATCTGGAAATTTTTTGGGAAAAAATAATACCTATAATATCTACCTGAAAACATGATGGAAGTTTCCTTTTTATCACAGGTTTGATTTCGAACAAACAAACAAATACCTCATGGGATGGTTCAAAATGCATTAATGGGGGGCAGCTAGATGGCACAGTGGATGGAGCACCAGCCCTGGAGTCAGGAGGTCCTGAGTTCAAATCCGACCTAAGACACTTAATACTTCCCAGCTGTGTGACGCTGGGCAACTCACTTAATCCCAATTGCCTCATTAAAAAATATGCATTAATGTAAAACATTGCTATATAAATGTCAGCTCTTATTATAATTTCTTCTTCAGTTCTTCTGGCAGTCTAGAGTACAGAGTGGGATGAGAGCTTATTTCTAAATACCACCTGGGAGAAAACCCTACTTCTTCATTCTTGCATATTCAAAAGGCTGTTCTGGTATTTCAGCCAAGCTGTTGTCTGGTGATTTGAAGCTATTAACCCTAACTCTTGACTTCTGGGCCCACTTCTCAGTACTTCTGTCTTATGTTAAGGAAAAATTAGGGGCTCTTAATAAGGGCAAAGGGGTGGAAAAGTGTGGAATAAGTATCAAGGATAATGAATCATCCAATTTTGAAAGAATTTATAGTGGTGGGTTGGAGGAGGTGTGGGGGCAGATAAAACTGAAAGGTTGTTTAAGACTTCTTAGAGCCTGGAGTACCAGGTTAAGAAGGTTTGGAACCTTTTTGTATGCAATGAATAGTCTTGGAAAGTTATTGATCAATGAAGTGATGAGAATAGACTTATGTTTTGAGAAGATTACAGCAGCAAGAAACCATTTCCAGTCTTCCTTAATGAATTTTTTTTTCATTATCTCCCAAAATAGAAGTAGGACTGGAACAACACTCTCTGTACATTGAACATTTTTAGTCTACTACAGGGTGGGCCAAAAGTCATGAAGGGGTTTCAATATTTAATGACTCCTTTATTTTGTGTTTTTAATTTATAATAGCATAACATCACATTAAGTATATATATGAGAAACCCCATTTAAAAATTCCTGAGACTCAGTGTTGGAGAAGTATCAAAGCTCTTTATTTATACATTCCCACACAAATGGGCCAGATCCTTAATGGAAATGGTGGCAAGCGTGGGACTCTGGAGCCCTTTTATCTCAACCAGGCTGGCCCTTCCCCTTCCCCAGTCACAAACTATGTGCCATGGCACTGGTGCCCAACGCTAGCCAATTGGAATGCAGTACAATCAAAGGGGCAGGCCTCTAAACTCCTCCCCGACATGACCAACCCTGGGTCTCTTTCATCATGTGATCCTGATTGCTGGGGAGGGGGGAGGAAAGGAGCCATTAGTAGGGATACTTCTCCCAGCTGAAATTCACCTCCCAGACAACATCTATCAGCTTTTGAGGGGGGCCCATATTTTCCCACAATATAGGGAATAAATTTACATTATGTGTGAAAAAAATCAAATCTTATAAATGACAAGCAATAAAGAAAAATAATTTTAAAAAGTTATTAAAATATCATGACTTTTGGCCTGCCCTGTATTTACCCTTTCCTTCCTACCTTATTCACAATTCATTTTTTCTTACTTTTTATCTAGAGATCCACTACTGGCCATATATATCTATAAGGTAAAATAATATAGGAAAGTCCCACACATAAATTATCCATAGCAACTGGAACCAAAACAAAGTGAGTAACCAATGATCATGATATCTAAATTAATGTGTGATGAGAAACTTTAAATTTGAGGAAAAAAGAGAAACACAGGGAGAAGAATACCTATACAGACTGTAATTAGCAGAACCAGGAAAAAAATAAAATTCACATTAATCACAGTAATGTAAAGAAAAGAAAAACTAACCTGAGGGTAAATGCTGTGTAACTATAATAATCACTCTTTAACCTATATAAGAGGAAATATACCTCTCTCTTTCATTGAACAGGTGGGAGACTATGAATATAAAATATTAATATGCTATCAAATATTATTGTTGTCAGTTGTTGCTAATTAATTGGTAGGGTTTTTTTCTTGGCTACAAGGGGAGGTTCACACTGGATAGTACAGTAGTGGTGTTTAGCAAAACACAACCATTTTGATATAAACATAAAAATCAATAAAATATTAATATAAATTTATTCATTTAATTTGGCCTTTTCCTTCAGGCTTATTTTCTACTATTTAATGGATACTAATTAGTTAGAATGTTACCTCTCCCAGAATAACATACTTCCTTTTTTTTTTTTTAATAGGAACTTTATGAAAACAAAGTTCATAGTACTAGAGTTTAAGGGACCTTAGAAATTATGTGATTGAAACCCCTTATCTTATAGATGAGGAATCTGAGATATTTAAGAGATTATTTGACACACTTGCCCAAGATCACATAGGTAGTAAGTGGTAGAGTCAGGATTTTTCCTCATTTCTTGTGATTCCAAGTTCAGCACTACTCCCACAATTGCATACCGTCTCTATTTTGTTAAAACTCTGGCTGCTGCTATTGATGCTGCCTCCGTTCTGCTATAGAAATCTGAAGTTCATTGGCAGGTAGATTGATGAGTTCCCCCCCCCACACTTTTTTAGGGGTGTGGAGGAGGATCATATTTAATGTCACATAGCCAGTCCTTGACTCCTTCTTTGTGGAGGATCTCTCTAATGCTTCCCCACCAGAAGAGTCATTAAAACATTTCTATATTTCTAGAATCCATTTCTGTTGCTGAACCACAGACAGGAAACAGTTGTGGGATATTTATTGGTCTTTCCAGACACATGCATATGAATTGCAAGAGTGTCATGACCAATATATTAAACTTCATTTAAGGATAGTCATTGGAGACAGCTCATAGCTAGACCAAAGGTGCTGACTTGGTGTACTTCAAACCACTAACTTCCTTCCTATAACATCAGTAGTGGTGGGAGACTTAACAGAGAATTACCAAACCACTCTGTCTCATTTACATATATTGCTTCCTGGGGCCTATACAGAGGTTATCATAGGGTTTATGAGAACTGATGCAAATGCTTCATTTTAATGAAATTAATAACATCTTTCCCCCCCCTTAGGAATTGTCAAAAAAAATAATAAAAAATGTATTCCCATCTGTTTTCAGATACGATCAGTTCTTTCTCTGTAGATGGATTGCAATTTTCATAAGTCCATCAGGGTTATATTGGATCATTGCCTTGCTGAAAATAACCATAAGCTTCCCAGCAGATCATCTTACACTATTGTTGTTATGTTGTATACAGTACCTTTCACTCTGATTCAGTTCATGTAGGTCTTTCTAGGTTTTTCTGATAGTATCCTGTTCATCATAACTTGTATATAGGACCTTAAACTTTAATTTTCTTCACAATAGCCCAGCAAAGTACGTACCATATGTTTTGCCATTATAATCAATCATCATAACTATTTCCCTCCATGCTATTCCCTTCCCATGATTTTTACTCTATTTTCTATCTTCTTTAACTCTATTCCTCATCAAAAGTGTTTTACTTCTGACTGTCCCCTCCCCCACTCCGCACTCCCTTTTGTCACCCTTCCTTCCTTATCTTCTTCCCCTCCTACTTTCCTGTAGGATTTAAATAGATTACTCCTCCCAATTCAGTGAGAATGTTATTCTCTCCTTGAGTCCACTGTGATGAGATTAAGGTCTTGGAGCTAATTCTGTGTTCTAAATTTTTGTTCCTCCTTCCCTGCTCAACCCTCCCTATGAATTAAAACAATTTAATATGTCATACTTATGCAGTAATGCAGAACATCTTCACTTTCATCGAAAGTGTTTTGCTTTTTACTGCTCTCTCCCACAATTTGCCCTTCCCTCCTTCCACTCTTCTCTGCCCCCCCTTATCTCCCTCCCCTCCCTCAGGGCAAAAATATATTACTATACCCACTTGAGTATGTATATTATACCCTCTTTGAGCCAATTCTGATGACAGTAAGTTTAACTCACTGCCCCACTCCTTCCCCCTCTTCCCCTCCCCTCCACAAGATTTTTTCTTCTTTCCTTCATGTAAACTACCTCTCCTCAGAACATCTCTCCCCTTCCACCTGCCCTAGTCTATTCCTCCTACACCTCAACCTTATTTTAAAGATGTTATCATGGGTTAGCTGGTGGCACAGTGGACAAATCACCAGCCCTAGACCCAGAAGGCCCCAAGCTCAAATCTGGCCCCAGACATAAGACACGCCACAAAGAACAAAACACAAATGTTTTACAGATAACATCCCTTCATATTCAGTTCAGACCTGTGTCTTCTGTGAATTATTTACTGAGAAAGTTCTTATGAGTTCAAAGTATTATGTTCCCATGTAGGAATGTAAACAGTTTGATATTTTAATATCCCTCATGAAGTCTTTTTCCTGTTTATTTTTTGATGCTTCTCCATGTTCTTGTATTTGAAAGTCAAATTTTCTATTCAGATCAGGTATTTTCATCACAAATGCCTTGAAGTCCTCTTTTTAATTGAAGTCCTATCTTTCCTCTGAAAGATTATACTCAATTTTGTTGGGTACATGATGCTTGGCTGTAGTCCCAGTTCCTTTGCCCTCTGGAATATCATATTCCATGCCCTGCAGTACTTTAATGTATATGCTGCTAGATCTTGTTTTAGCCTTATTGGAGCTCCACAGTATATTAATTCCTTTTTTCTAGCTGCTTGCAATATTTGCTCATTGACCTGTGATCTCTGGAATTTGGCTAAAATATTCCTGGAGGTTTTCCTTTTGGGATCTCTTTCAGCAGGTGATCAGTGGATTGTTTCAATTCCTATTTTGCCTTCTGCTTCTAGAATATCAGGGCAATTTTTCCTGACAATCTCTTGGAGGATGGTTTCTAAGGTCTTATTTTTGTCATGGTTTTCAGGTAATCCAATGATTTTCAAATTATCTCTCCTGGTTCTGTTTTCCTTGTTAGCTTTTTTTCCAAGGAGATATTTCATATCACGCTTTATTTTTTTATTCTGTTGTGTTTTCTTTACTGTGTCTTGATTTCACATAAAGTCACTAGCTTCCATTTGTTCAATCCTAATTCTTAGGCAATTACTTTCTTAAGAGAACTTTTCTATTTCTTTTTCCATTTGGCTTTTCAAACTGTTGACTTTTCTCATGATTTTCCTGCATTGCTCTCATTTCTCTTTCCATTCTTTCCTCCATCTCTCTAAGTTTTCCTTCTATTTCTTTTCTCTTCAAAGTCCCTTTTGAGTACTTCAATGGCCTGAATCCAACTCATATCTTTCTTGGAAGCTTTGAATGTTGGAGCTTTGACTTTGTTATTATCTTCTTCTTCTGAGGGTGTATTTTGGTCTACCTTTCCCCGAAAGTTTTTGATGGTTTGTTGCTTTCTCTTCCTCCTCCTCTTGGCCACCTATTTCTTAGCTTTTAACTCCTTCTTAAAGTATAGCGCTGCTTCCAGGACACACTGTTTGAGCTACAGCATGGCCTAAGGGGTGATTGGGCATCTTCTCAGCCTACCTGACCTGTGTGTAACCTTAGCTGCTTTTTCTTTGACCTGGAAACAGAAGTCTGATTGAACTCTGATTCTGTATGGTCAGAAGCCTGGTGTGCCTGTGCCCTTCTCCCACTGGACCACCACCACTCAATTCAGCCCACTGGCTCAGAACCAGGGCACTTTGACCCAACTTCAGCAGAGACTGCCTCCACTTCACCCTGGCCTACCACCAAACCTGCTCACCAATCCATGATCAGAGCCTCAGAAGCTGCTGGTGATGAATACTCAGAGGCACTATGGAAGCACTGTTTGTTTCTGGCTGGGGCAGGACTGCTTGCTGAGCTGTTCAGTCTGATCAGTAGGTGATCACAATTGCCCTTTTTTGCTGAAAAATAGTCTTATTCTGTTCTTTTGTGCATTAGGCTGCTCTGGGTTTTTTTGTTTTTTGAGGGTTTTTTTAGCCTCATTATTTGGGAATGAGTGGACACATTTATCTGGAGCTTGTGGGAGTCACAGCCTCTCCTCTGCCATTTTGGCTTCACCTCAAATTTAATAATATCTTAAGCCATCTTGGGTAAAATCTCTTACTAGGAGTGTGAGGTCATATATATTTCACACAAAGTAACCTGAAGTGGATTAAGTCTAATAAAATATGTGCACATTTAGGATTCAACACTATATATCATATACAGTGTTTGGAAAATTAGACACATTTCTACTATTTTTTCTGACTCTACAGTCAACATGTTATTTAAGGACAAATTTGATGCAAGTTATCTGTCTTTCCTCCCACTGTTTTTTCTGTATTCTATTCATTTAATTTTAACATTCATACTGGAAAACAAAATAACTGATGTCATCAGATGACTGTGACTGTATATTAGTGTTTTTACCTTTTTCCTGAAATTTCATTGAAATGCTGTGTTCCTCCTCTCTCAGACATGACTGCAGGTGAGAGTATAACAAGAATGGAACTATGAACAAATTCTGTGCAGCCATTTTTGAGTTTTTCTATATGCATAATGGAGGAGTAATGAGAAGGAAAAGAACGTCTCATTTTCCAAGAAGACAGTAATTTTTTTTCCTATTGTTACCCCTATATTATAATGAAAAAACAGTCCCCTAAAAGTATAATTTCAATTTATCTCTATTATATGGTGTTCTTATGTAAATATCCTTGAGTCACTTAAAATGTGTGAAAATGCCCACATTTCAAAGCATATTCCTACTTATGTTTGATTAGGACTTCTCCACATTTGTAAGTTCTTTGAAAACAACTTATTTTTATTTTTATGTATTTTTAAGCTTATTGATAAGTTTATAGTTTTATATCACCATAATTTCTCTTTATCTCTTCCTCTACTCCATATCCAAACCTCTCTCATAATATAAGAGAAAAATTTTCATGAAAAGATGGAGGAACATTTCATCATCTGTCTTCTGGAAATTATCTTTCTGTTTCTACTTTATTCGCACTACATTATTTCATGTCATTTTGGTGGTTCTACCTTTTTTTTTTTAAGGATAATTACTACTTCTTGGGTTATACCATCCTGGTGAAGACACTGAGAATTTGAGAGCTTATCAATTTTTTTTTCTGCTTTCATTATCCCATTTTCAACATTGAGTTATAAACATTCTACATTATAAACATTTCCAAACATCTTAAAACATCCCTACCTTAATCTTTTATCACTATTTGTTGTTTTCCCCAAGGAAGTATATTCAATATAATCTTTTGGGGGAGGACAGGGAAATGAGGGTTAAGTGACTTGCCCAGGGTCACACAGCTAGTAAGTGTCAAGTGTCTGTGGACAGATTTGAACTCAGGTCCTCCTGAATCGAAGGCCAGTGCTCTGTCCACTGTGCTACCTAGCTGCCCCGTTCAATATATTATTTACTGTTGCGTCCTCTTCCTTTTGTGGAGACATCTTTTAAGTCCCATCTGTGGTACACCATCAGTCTTAGCAATAGAAGGAACATTAGAGGCTATCTATCTCATCTGCTCACATATTTCATTTAATAGATGACGGGGATATCACCAGGAGATTGTAGGTGATTGCTGTAAGTTACAGACTTGATTTTGGATATATGTCCACAATTTGTTTCTCCTCATAATATTCCTTTCACGTTACAATAGTTTTCTGATCTCCATTTTCTTTTTTTGTTTCCCGAAAAGAGGTGGTAAGAAACTATACCCAATGTTAGGTCATTGCATGTTTTTTCAGGGCTTTAAGGTGAGAATTTATTTTTTTTACATTTTAAAATAAAGTTTAAATTTAAATTTGTAAAAAACATTCTTAGTCTTTCAGAGTACAAAACCAGGAGTCCAGCTGAATTTCACCCTTACAGTATCATTTACTGAGTTCTATTATATAGGATTAAAACAAAATAAAACTTGCATTATGAATTAGAAAATTATCAATGAAGATAAACATTCTCATATACAAAGAACGAAAAGAGGGTTTCATATGAGACTATTATATATATATGCATACATATGATTTTTGTTTTAATTTAATTTTATATTTAATTTTTCCACCAATTAATTACATGTAAAGCTTTTTTTTTGGAGTTTCAATTTTTTCTCCCACCCTCCCTTACCTCCCCGCTTCTAGACCAGTAAGCAATTTTATGTAGGTGATACATTACATTAGTCATATTGTAAGAGAAGAACCCAAAGAAAAGGAAGAAAAAACAAGAAAGAATAAACAAGAACAAGATCAAAAAAGCAACAACAATAGTGAAAATAGTAAACGTCAATCTGCATTTAGACTTCATAGTTATTTTTCTGCACATGGAGAGCATTTTCTACCATAAGTCTTTTGGCATTGTCTTGGATCATTGTATTGCTGAGAAGAGTTAAGTCTATCACAGATTTTTATCACACGATATTGTTGATACTGTGTACAATGCTTTCTTCATGATGCTCATTTAACTCAGCATAAATTCATGTATGCCTTTCCAGGTTTTTCTGAAATCCCCCTGCTCATCATTTCTTACAGCACAATAGTATTCCATTACATTCATATACCACAACTTGTTTAGCCATTCCCCAATTGATGGGCATCCCCTGAATTTCTAATTATTTGCTACCACAAAAAGAACAGCTATGAATATTTTTTTTTGTACTGTGGGTCATTTCCCTCTTTTTATCATCTCTTTGGGATATAGACTTAGGAGTGGTATTGCTGGGTCAAGGGTATGCACAGTTTTAAAGCGTTTGGGGCATGGTTCCAAATTGATCTCCAGAATGGTTGGATTTGTTCACAGCTCCACCAATAGTGCATTAGTGTTCCAATTTTCCCACATCTTATCCAAAATTTATCATTTTCCTTTTTTTCCATATTAACCAATTGGATACATGTGAAGTGGTACCACATTGTAGTTTTAATGTGCATTTCTCTAATCAGTACTGATTGAGAACCTTTTTTCATATGGCTGTAGATAGCTTTAATTTTGTCATATAAAAACTGCCTATTCATATCCTTTGACCATTTCTCAATTGGGGAGCAACTTATATTCTCATGTGGTAAACCCAGCATTTCTCTATTTTTCTGCGTGTTCTCTTCTGCTTTTTTCTGCATAATTTTAAATGTTCTGTTGAAATCTTCATATTATTGTAAGGTCTAAAATTCTAGCTGTGATGTCTAAAATCTAATGAGTGGTCACCTTAAATGAGAAATGTATGGCACCAATCTTTGGCATTAAGTATTTATTAAAGTATATTAGGGTTAGTAAAGAGAAACACATGTATAAAGAATGAGATCTGTCTACTCTCCCTGTTCTGTCTGCCCCTCCCATAAGTCGAAATCTGGAAACCAAAATCCCTCGCTTCTCTGTGGCTTCTCCCAGAAGCCCCCTGTGAATTAGGAAACAGGGCTGTCCACACACCCAGCTCCAAGCTAATTGGCTGGTAATACTGATTGACCAGACCCACAGGCAGCAGACACAACTTCCAGATGCCAATCCTATCTTTGAAATCACAGAAAGGTCACTTCCACACACTAAGTCACATATTTTCTTTTCAGGCCAGAGCTATCACAATGTCCCTCCCAGCAGGGGGTGTCATTGCAAATCTCACATTTATTTATTTGTTTATTTATTTATTTATTTGATTGTGTAATTATTTGTTTGTTTGTTTATTTATTTATTTATTTGTTTATATTTATTTTTTATTTTTTTATTTTTGTGGGGCAATGGGGGTTAAGTGACTTGCCCAGGGTCACACAGCTAGTAAGTGTCAAGTGTCTGAGGCAGGATTTGAACTCAGGTACTCCTGAATCCTGGGCTGGTGCTTTATCCACTGCGCCACCTAGCCGCCCCCTATTTATTTATTTTTAGTGAGGCAATTGGGGTTAAGTGACTTGCCCAGGGTCACACAGCTAGTAAGTGTTAAGTGTCTGAGGCCGAATTTGAACCCAGGTACTCCTGACTCCAGGGCCGGTGCTCTATCCATTGCGCCACCTAGCTGCCCCTCACATTATTTTTAATCACTCTCTCTACCTCTTCTTTCTAGGCCCTACCAACTACCACTCCCCCTTCCCTTGTTATTGTCTGTCCTTTACTCTCAAAGAGGATCATGATGTTTGTCCTTCCATGCCCCTCTAGTTGTCCTTTTTATTTTTTGTCATCTTTGCCAATCTGATGAAAGTGAGGCAGAATATCAGAGTTGTTCCACTGTCCTTTTCTTTACTTATTTGTGATTCATTTCTCTCTTTGGCCATTTATCTATGGGGGAATGACTCTTATTCTTAGAAGTTTCTATTAATAGCCGGCACATATTAAATAGGAAATTTTTATCAGAGAAGTTGACTACAGAGTTTTTTTTTCACCCTCCAATTGTTTCCCTTCTAATTCTAATTTCTAACACAATTGATTTGATTTCAAATATTTTTCAATTATATGTAATCAAAATCTTAAATTTCATCTCCTGTAATGTCTTCTAACATTTTTCAATAATTGTTCTCCTAAATTGAGGGGATGTCCATCAATTGGGGAATGGCTGAACAAGTTGTGATATATGAATGTAATGGAATTCTATTGTGCTGTAAGAAACGATGAGCAGAAGTTCAGAGAAACCTGCAAATCTCCTATACACAATTTGCTATTCCCGTCAAATATACAACAAAATCATCATCTACATTTCTTTTTTTTCCCTTCCCCCATGTGCTAGAGATGGATACCATTAGACACAAATAGTTGTAAAGGAAGATTTAGGAGTACTGGATCTTAAATTGTATTATAAGGCAGTAATTATCAAAACTCTCTGGTACTGGCTAAGAAACTGAAAGGTAGATAAATGGAATAGAGGAGATATATAATTAAAAGCAATGAATACACATAAGAACCTTGTATTTGAAAAGTGTAAAGACTTAGGATTTCCAGATAAGAATTCATTATTTGTTAATAATTGTTGGGAAAAGTGGAAAGCAGTATAGCAGAAAGTAGGCATGGGCCAATATCTCACACCAATTACCAATATAAGGTAAAAATGGATATATGACCTAGATAAAAAGAGAGATTTTTACAAGAACAATAGAAGAATGTAGAATATCTGACCTCTTATAAGTAGCTTGGTTTTTCCATCTGGAATGTATTGTGGTATTCAGTTTGAAATTTTCATCTAAGTTTAATTTCTCACAGATTGTTTTTTTCAATTTTCTCCATCATCATCATATGAGTAAATCCTATCCCAGTAATTTAGGTCCTTGATTTTTATCAAACTATACAATGGAGAGTTTCTGGCAAACATATTGACTTCAGGTATTGAAATAAATGGCCCAATAGAGGCAAAGGAAATTTGTCAAACATAAGGGAATAATGCATACTGATAGTTCTGAGCTCAGTTCTTACTCAGTTGAATACCAACACTTTTACTTCTAGTCTATGAAGTTGTCTATATTTTTAGATTATTTTTGACATTAAAGAAAATTGTGTTCCAAATTCTCTTTTCTTTTTGCACCTCCTCCATCCACAGAGAATATATTAAGTATACAAGAAATTCATGCAAAACAAGTTTCCATAGTCGATATTTTGCAAAAGAAATAAAGTAAAAAATACTTCAATTTTTACTTAAAATTAACAATTTCTCTCTGGAGTTAGAAAACCTTTTTCTTCCTGAGTCCTTTGGAATTAACTTGGATCATTATATTAATCAGCAAAGGTAAGTCTTTCACAGTTGATCATCATAAAAATATTGCTGTTATTGTCTACTATGATCTCCTGGGTTCTATTCACTTCACTCAGCGTTTCTTAGGTTTTTCTGAAACTATCACACTCATCATTTGTTATAGCATAATAGTATCTCATCACAATCATTTAGCATAACTTGTTCAGCCACTTCCCAGTTGATAGATATCCCTTAATTTCCAATTCTATACCACCATAAACACACACACACACACAGAGTTATTATCAATGTTTATGTACAAATAGGTCCTTTTACTTTTTCTTTAATATCTTTGGGATGTAGATCATGTCATGGCATTGCTGTGTTAAAGGCTATGCAGTTTTATAGTCCTCTGAGCACAGGGGGCAGATAGGTAGAGCAGTAGATAGAGTCTTGGGCCTAAAGTCAGGAAGACTCATCCTCCTGAGTTCAAAACTGGCTTCAGACACTTACTAGCTGTGTGAATCTAAGCAAGTCACTTAATTTTGTTTACCTCACATCTTCATCTGAAAAAAAAGAGCTGAATAAATAATTCCAAACCATTCTAATATTCTAGTGCCAAGGAATCCCCAAGTGGGGTCACAAAAAGTCAAACATAACTGAAAAGACTGAACAACAATAAGCATTGTTCCAAATTGTTTTCCAAAATGGTGAACTAGTTCACAACTCTATCAATACTGAACTCCTGTGCCTATTTTCCCAATTCTCTCTAGCATTTGTCCTTTCCAATTCTGTCACATTATCCAATCTGATAAGTGTGAAGCAACACTTCATATTTGTTTAAATTTACATTTCTCTAATAAATAGTGATTTAAAGCATTTTTTTCATTTAACTATAGAAAACTTCAATTTCTTTTTCTTTATTTTTTTGTGAGGCAATTGGGGTTAAGTGACTTGCCCAGGGTCACACAGCTAGTAAGTGTCAAGTGTGCAAGGCCGGATTTGAACTCAGGTCCTCCTGAATCCAGGGCCGGTGCTCTATCCACTGTGCCACCTAGCTGCCCCAATTTCTTTTTCTGAAAATGGCCATTCATAACTTTTGACTATTTCTCTATTGGAGAATGACTCATTTTCATAATGATGACTTAGTTCCTAATATATTTGAGAAATGAACCTTTTTTTTCCAGAGAAACTTGCAAAAAAATTTTTTTGAAGTTACTTTATTATCTATGGTAACTTTTTATCAAAGTACAGTTTCACTAATTATCTCTTTAATTAGGTTTGTTTTTGTTTTACTTTGTCTAATACCATAATTGCTACACCTGCCTTTTTTGCATCAGCTGAAACATAACAGATTCTGTGCCAGCCCCTTATTTCAACTCCATTTGTGTCCTTCTATTCCAAGTCTGTCTCTTGTAAATAACATAAAGTTACATTTGGATTTTTAAAGCATTTTGCTCTCCACTTCAGTTTTGTGTGGGAGTTCATCATATTTACATTCAACATTAGTATAACAGTGAATTTCACTCCATTCTGTTTTTATCTGTTTTTAATCTCTTGTCTCTGCCTCTGTCTCTGTTTCTGTCTCTCTGTCTCTCTCTCTCTCTTTATTTCTCAGTCCTTGTCTCTCTCTTTCCTCAAAATTTGTTATGCTTCTGCCTCTCTCTTAATCTACCCTACCTTTTATCACTCTCTCTTTTCTCTTATCCTCCTTGCCTCCTACTTTTCTGTAGGATACTAAATATGTATCTCTCTCCCATTCTCTCTCTCTCTTTCTCTCTATAATGTATCTATTTATCTATCTATCATCTATCTATTCTACTCTCTTTAAACCAATTTTGATGAGAGTAAGAACATTTCCCCCAACCACTTTCATTTTCCTCTCCACTATAAAGTCCCTTACCTATGTGCCTCTTTTATGTGAGATGATTTTCCCCATTCTTTTTTGTTTTCACTTTTTCTCTCAGGGCATCCTTCTTTCTCACCCTTTTCTTTTCTTTTCTTTTTTGACATTTTTCCAACATAGACTCACATCCATGTGCTCTATGTAGCCTCATTATAATTTTCCTAATATTGATATAGTTCTCAGGAGTTACATTTATCATCTTCCCATATAGGAATGTGAACAGTTTAATCTTATTCAGTCACTTGAAATTTCTTTTTCATGTTTAAATTTTATATTTCTCTTGAATTTGAACATTTCTATTCATCTCTAGTTTTTTTCATCAGGAATGCTTGAAAGTCCATCATTTCATTAAATATTCTTTTTTTTCCTTTAATGATTATACTCAGTTTCTCTGAGTAGATGGTTCTGGATCATCATCCTATCTCCTTTCTCTTCTGGAATTTTCTGTTCCAAGCCCTCCACTCCATTAAGTTAGTAGTTGCTAAATCTTCTGTGATTCTGACTGTTGCTTAATGATATTTTAATGGTTTTTTTTGTGGTTGCTTGTAGTGTTTTCTCTTTGACTTGGGAATGTTGGAAGCATTCATTTTGGAATTTTTTTTCTTTTCAGGATCTGATCAGTGGATTCTATAAATTTCTATTTCACTTTCTGAATCTAAGATATTGGGGAAGTTTCCCTTTTTAACTTCTTAAAGTATGATGTCTTTTTAAAATTTTTGATCATGGCTTTTAAATAGTCCAAAAAAGTTTAATTTTTCTCTCCTCAATCAATTTTATTTCTTTCCTTTTTTTCCTTTTTTGTTTTGTTTTGTTTTGTGGGGCAATGAGGGTTAAGTGACTTGCCTAGGGTCACACAGCTAGTAAGGGTCAAGTATCTGAGGCCGGATTTAACCTCAGGTCCTCCTGAATCCAGGGCCAGTTTTTTATCCACTGAGCCACCTAGCTGTCTCCCAATCTATTTCAAGGGTAGTTATTTTTCCAATAAGATATTTAACATTTTCTCCTATTGTTTTCTATTCCCTTGGCTTTGTATATTTCTTTCTTTCTTTCTTTCTTTTGGGAAAATAATAAAATACTTTATTATTAAAAAAACAAAATAAAACAATTTTTTTAAAAAATGTACACTCTTGCTGCCCCTATAAGATTCCATTTATTTCTCAGCTCCCTGAAACCTGGCTTCAGACCTCCTCACTCAACTGAAGCTTCTTTCTTCAAGGTTAGTGACACTTTTTTTTTTTTCAGGCAATGGGGGTTAAGTGACTTGCCAGGGTCACACAGCTAGTAAGTTTCAAGTGTCTGAGGCTGGATTTGAACTCAGGTACTCCTGAATCCAGGGCCGGTGCTTTTAACCACTGTACCATCTAGCAGCCCCGGTAGTGACACTTTCTTGATGGCCAGTTATTTGTTCTTTGCTTCATCCTTGATCTCTCCACAACTGTTGATGGTGCTGATCATTCCGTTCTAGATACTTTTTCCTTGCTGAGTTTTCAGGGCATGGCTTTGTGCTGATTTTCCTTCCACATGTATGACTGATCTTCAATCTCCATGTATTACACAGTGCACAGGTGTGAGTGTGTGTATTCTAGGATCTGCCCTAGGTTAATGATCCTTTTATCTGTACACAGTCTTTCTCTCTCTGTGATCTAACCAACTCCCATACTTTCATTTTTTAATTGTTTTAAGCAACAAACATTTATTTTATTTTTTTCCAGTTACATGTAAGGGCAGTTTTCAACATTCATTTTCATAAGATTTAGAGTTCCAAATTTTTCTCCCTCCCTCCCTCCCTTTCCTCCCCCCTCCACAAGATTGCAACCAGGTTATATATGTTTCCCTTCCCTTCCCCATGATATTTATTCTATTATCCATCTTATTTGCTACTATCACTCTCCAAAAGGGATTTTTTTCTGTCTGTCCCCTCCCCCACTCTGCCCTTCCTTCTTCTGCCCCTCCTCTCTTTATGCCTTTTCCCTCCTGTTTTCCTGTAAGGTCCCTCCTTGAGGCAGCTCTGATGAGTTTAAGGTCTTTGATTCTTTTCTGATGATTGTGAAATTCATTTACTGCCCTGTTCCTATCCCATCTCTTCCCCCACACCATAAGCCTTTTCCTGTTTCTTTCATGTAGGATTTCACCTCTGCCCTTCCCCTTCCCCCAGTTCATTCCCTTCACCCCTCAATTTAACCATAAAGATGTCACCACCTAGCTAGGTGACACAGTGGACAAAGCATCACCCCTGGACCCAGGGGGATCCCAGCCAAAACTCATCCTCAGACACAAAAACAGTTGCCCACTGTAAAACCCAGGTATGTCCCCCATCTACAATTTTTATGGTTCTCTAGGGTCTTGTATTTGAAATTCAAATTTGCCATTCAGTTCATGTCTTTTCATCACAAATATCTGAAAGTCTTCTTTTTCATTAAAGTCCCATTTTTTCCACTGAAAGATTATTCTGAGTTTTGTTGGGTAGTTGATTCTTGTTTGTAATCCCATTTCCTTTGCCCTTTGGAATATCATATCCCATGCCCTCTGGTCCTTTAATGTAGAAGCTGCTAGATCTTGTGCTATCCTGACTGGGGCACCACAGTACTTGAAATCTTTCCTTTTGGCAGCTTGCAATATTTTCTCCTTTACCTAAGAGCTCTGGAATTTGGCTATAATATTCTTGGGAGTTTTCCTTTTGGGATCTCTTTCTGGAGATGATCGGTAGATTCTTTCAATTTCTATTTTAGCTTCTGCTTCTAGAATTTCAGGGCAATTTTTCCTGATAATATCTTGGAAGATGATGTCTAAGCTCTTTCCTTATTCATGGTTTTCAGGTAGACCAATAATTTTCAAATTATCTCTCCTGGACCTATTTTCCAGGTCAGCAGTTTTTCCCAGGAGATATTTCACATTGCCCACTATTTTTTATTCATTTGGATTTGCTTTATTGTGTCTTGGTTTCTCATAAAGTCACTAGCTTCCATTTCTTCAATCCTCACTCTTAGGCAATTATTCTCATCAGAGAGCTTTTGTACCTCCTTTTCCATTTGACCAATTTGACTTTTAAAGGTGTTGAATTTTTTCTCATGTCTTTCCTGCATCACCCTCATTTCTCTCTCCATTTTTTCCTCTACCTCTCTAACTTTATCTTCAACGTCCTCTTTGAGCACCTCTATGACCTGAGACCAATTCATATTTTTCTTGGAAGCTTTAGATATAGGGCCCCTGATGTTGACATCTTCCTCTGAGGGTGCACCTCAGTCTTCCTTGTTACTGAATAAACTTTCTATGGTACTCACCTTTATCTGTCTGCTCATCTTGCCTTTCTTTTACTTGACTTTTAGAGGCTGCAGTATCCCAAGCTTAAGAAATCCCAGGTGGTATGATTTAAGAAGGATCAGGTTCTCCACTTGCCTGGCCTGTTCCCTGGTCCTTAGATGACCACAGACCAATTTGCTAATCGACCAGCTTTCTGTATTGTGGTTGTTAGCTCCAATGAGCCTGTACCCCTCACCCACCTGGGCCACTGCTACTCAAGCCTACCTCCTGATTCTCAGCAGGGGTGAAAAATCCAAGTTCTGCCTCAGCACTAGCATAGACCCCTGTAGTCTCCCCCTTGTCCAGGGCTCAGCCCACTCATCAGACTAGGAGCTTAGTTCCAGATGACACTGGTGCTTCAGCTGATTCAGAGTCTCTGGGGGTCTCCTTCTCTGGTGAGGCCTTCCTGGGACTGGATCTGTGTCAGGGTGACTGTGGGGTTGGGCTCGACTTCTGTCTCATCACAGCAGCTCCCTTCTTCTGTCCTTCCAAGTCATTCTTGGTTAGAAGATTATTTCATCACATTCTTCTGTGAGTTTTGCTGCTTGGGGCATTTTCCTATGGAGTTATTTGGATGTTTTGGAGTAATCGTGTCATGAGTTTGAGAGGTCACTGCCTTTCCTCTGCTCTTCTGTATAATATTTCTTGATGTCACATTGAATCATTAGTTTCTTCATGCCCAATTCCATTTTTTAAGGAATTATTTTCTTCAATAAGCTATCATGCCCCTCTCTCCATTTGGCCAGTTCTGCTTTTTCACATGTTCTTCAGTGAATTTTTTATCTTTTTTGCATTTTGTCCAATTCTGTTTCTAAGGTATTATTTACTTTATTCTCTTGTGTGTGTGTGTGTGTACTCCTTTTTACCAAGCAGTTAATTCTCTTTTCATAACTTTCTTCTGGTTATCTGGGATCCTGCTTAAGATCTAGAATCATAATCTCTGAGAATTAGGACAATCTTATCTACCAGCTATGTCCTTCAGAGAATTTCTGACTGATTTTGTGGGCTGGTCCTTGAATGAAGAAATAAAAAGCCTGGATCATAATTAATGATGAGTTAGTAATATAATGAACAATGATAGTTTCTCTCACTTCACACCACAAAGCCTTCTCCAACCTAGGTTGTACATGTAAGACTAAAGTTTGCCTGCCCCAATATATTTTTGTGTCCTATATTTTAGTTCCCCCTTAACTCAAGTTACCTCTGCTTTACAATGTTCCTGTTCAAAGTCTTAGTTGTTTTTATGTCCATTCTTGGGAATCTGTTTCTTTCTCTGGGTTGCAAAAGGTTGTGCTGCTTATCCTTGCAAGACAGTCAGTCCTTTGCTGCTTTATCATTCACTTTCCCTTTCCCTTTTCAACTCCTACACCATCTTCTACTATCTCTGTGAGAGAAATGAAATAATGTCATACCAGAAAAATTCTGTTATCTCAGATAAACAAGACAGGGAGGGAGTCTGGGTAAGGAAGGAAAATTACAGAACAGAGATCTCAATGCTGAGAGAGAGTCTTGCAGGCAACTAAAAGTAAATATGGAAAAGAACTTCAAGGCCAGTAGTCTAGCTAGTCCAAGTATGCCAAAGATAAAAGCTAATTTGCCCTTCACTTGCTTTTTATGCATATTAACAGCCAACATCCCAAAAGTGGAGACGGCTGTCATTTTCAAACATGCAATATATGTACCAGGAGCGGGGATGTGTTAAGGGAAAATATGTAGAGGAGTTCTGGGAAGATTTTACACTTCTTAGTCCTCAGCCAATGAGACAAAGAAGGGACAAACTTTATGTTAGATTTAGGGATAAAAAGAGAAGTTTGCTGTGGCAAAGTGCACCACTTTTCTTTATAGTGTGTGCCCATTTGTGCAAGAATATAATAAAGCCTTCATATATTCACCAAAAGGGAAAGTCCAGTATTTTTTATTTCTGACATTCTAGTTGGCATTTTCACAATTCTTCACTAAAGAAAACAATTTCCTTTTGTGTCTTCTTTTGGATTTCTTTATCATTTGTTTTAATGGAACCATTTTCATATATTTGTTGAGGTATCTATGGGATCACTGAGTTTCTCTAAGGCCTTTTACGTTACAATATTAATAATAAGCCCCATCTAATAACTATTTTCCATGTTATCAATCATCCCTTATTCAATGAGTGACTAAAATTCAACTTTCAAAATATATTTAAATATTATTCATTCCACCTCTTGCCATTTCCTTTGCCCTGGCCATACCTTGTCTAAATATGTATATTTGGAAAACATCCTTTACAAGTTCCTTTTCACTCACCAACCCAGAATTCAAGAACAATAGTAGGCATTTATTTATTTTATATTCCTGTTCAGTGTTTTCTCAGTTGTCTGTATTTTGCGTCTGTCCACATGAGTACTGTCAACGTTATACTTTTCCACTGACATTTGGAATTGGATGAAACTGTGAAAATGAAGCTTGTAGAAGGTTGATCCAGATGTGTAAAGTGAAAGTGCATTTGTGTGAATAGTCAATATATTATCTGACAGGAAGTCCATGTCATATGATAAGTTCTAGCTATTGAAAGGACACTTTGATAGCTATTGTGGGGAATTATAAAGGGATCATCAGTCATAACCATTGCTTTTAAGGGTTAAATGAATATCCAAAAGAATTTAAATGATAACCAATGTGAACAAAATATAGGAAATAAAAATAGATACATTGGCATCTCTGTTAGTGTCTGTCTCTCTCTTCACTCCCACATTTATGTGTTTTAATGGTTAAATACTGTGGATAAAATAGTTAGATTCATAAAGGACTGAGAAAGGTGGTCAAAATTTTATCTTAGAATTCATACAGTGAATATGAGAATGTTAGTATGGGACTGTTATCATAATACCAGGGTAGAAAGGGGTCATTTATCATAGCTGGTATACATACTGCATGTCTTCTTCACTCATTTTTCTCTAGAAATGTGGAAAAGCATGGAATGCCTATTGACTTTAATTCATTTTCAGATGAAGAAAATTGTATAACATATAGACATTGAAAGTTTTGGATCAGAGAAGTTATCTATACATGGATCATTGTATTTACAGTTACAATGGAACTTATAGCCCACATAATCCAATCCTCTTTTTTTTACAGGTTAAACAACTGAGGCATAGAAAGTTGAAGTGAATTGCCCAAGGTCATACATAACCACAATTTAACTGGAAAACCTTTTCAGGCAATGCTTATCTTATTATATCTTCCTAAAATATGGTGCTATTAAAAAGATTTTTACTTTAATAATAAGAAAATTACATTCAAATTACCTGAATGAAATGTAAAATTCATCAATTTAAATGCAAATATCAGCTGTGAAATCCTAACTCCTTTAGAGTAATTTTCTTTATAAGCAAAACAACTGATTTTCTGTTATTTATGGAATTTTCACCTGTTCATTTCTCAACAACTTATTTTTAAATTTTAACCTTTGAAGTCACACAAACATATATGGGACATTTAATTTAAATTAATTCGATGAGATGATTCACTTAAGATATCTTAAGATGTAATGGTTGCAATGCCTGAGGCATATTAAATATCTCTGCTAAGCAAGACAAGGAAGGTAGAGGTGCAGAGGACAGTAGAAAAAATGAGGAACAACGTGGATATAAAATGAGCAAACCATGGAAGAGTCCAATGATTTTGTTTTATTTTTGTGTGTGTGCTAAATAACAATGACAAAAATCAGTTCTCTTAGTATTAAAATACTTTTAGAAGATCCAACTTTCCTGCTGGCTACTAATTGATCAACAGAGAAATAGACATTTTCTTACTTTTCTGGGAAAGGAGGTCCCTACCTAATAAGTTTCTCACAATTAATATTATAAATTTAAATTCTAAACCCTTAATCATATATCTGAATGATATTTTTTGGTTTTTTATTTGTTTTTTGGCTGGGCAATGGGGGTTAAGTGACTTGCCCAGGGTCACACAGCTAGTATGAGTCAAGTGTCTGAAGCCAGATTTGAACTCAGGTCCTCCTGAATCCAGGGCCTGTGCTTTATCCAGTGTGCCACCTAGCTACCCCCAAGTGATATTTTAGAGATTACCTACTCGCAATCTCTTATCTAACAAATAAGAGTGTGTCTCTTGACATAAGCATGTCAAGCCCTTCCCCATTCCTCCCTTTAATTCTCTGAATCCAACAACACTGCAGAATAAGAGAATAGTTTGGATATTATTCATTCCTAAACTACAAGTAATTGAAACTCTGATCTGAAATCCTGGAGACCTTATTTCCTGAGTTATCAGTGGAGAGGATTTAAAGATATGAGAAGAAACCATGGAGAAGCTCACAGTCACCTAGTCATGGATCATAATATAATAGCTCTGCTATTAGTATTTTGCCCACTTTGTGCTATTTTGTACTGATGATTCCTTTTGCATATAGTGCTCTTCAGGCAGTCTGACTCCCTTGTTGCCTGTCATTTATTAAATGACATTCATGTTTTTAATTCAGCTTTCCTAGCTGAATTCTGTGATTGAAGGAAGGCCCTGCATATATTAACAATTAGCATTTATATAGCACTTTAAGATTTGCAAAGCACTTTGCAGATTTTATCTCTTTTTGTCATCATAAATACCTTGGGAGATAGGTGCTGCTATTATTCCCAATTTACAGAAGAGAAAATTGAGGTATAGGGAAGTTAATTGACAATTCCAGAGTCACACAGCTAAGTGTTTGAGGCAGGATTAGAAATCAGCCATTACTGAGTTCAGACCCAACATTCTATTCACAGGGTCACTTGGCTGCCATGTAAGACATTCTTGGTAAATTATTTATGTATTTAGTGCACTGCAAGAGTGACAATTCTAGGGTAGGTAGGTGGTACAGTGGATAGAGCACTGACCCTGGAATCAGGAGTACCTGAGTTCAAATCTGGCCTCAGACACTTGACACTTACTAGCTGTGTGACACTGGGAAAGTCACTTAACCCCAATTGCCTCACTAAAAAAAAAAAGTGACAATTCCTTGGAAATCAAAGGTATGCCCATCAATTGGGGAATGGCTAAACAAACTGTGGTATATGATGGTGATAGACTATTATTGTGCTATAAGAAATGACAAGCAGAATGACTTCAGAAAGGCGTGGACAGACATGTATGAAATTAGGTATAGTGAAGTGAGCAGATCCAGGAGAAAGACATTGTGCACAGAGATGACAATATTATTTGATGAAGAACTGTGAATGACTTGACTATTCACAACAATGCAATGATTCAAGACAATCCCAAAGGACTATTGATGAAATATACTATCTACCTACAAAGAAAGAACTGATATTGATGAAACATACTGAAATATGATATTTTTCACTTTCTTTTAATCAAGTTTGATTGTGCAAAATGACTAATTTGTAATGTTTTACATATTTGTACATGTATAACCCATATCTGATTGCTTGCAGCCTCAGGGAGGGCAGAGGGGAGGGAGGAAAAGAAGGATAAAAATTGGAACCCAAAACTATAAATAAAAATATTTATTATATAATTTTTAAAATAAAAATTTAAAAAGTGACAATTACTCATCTCATATAGGTAATTTCAAAAATAGTATTAGACATAGTTTCAGAAATAGTTTTAATTAGTCTGACTTAAACCCAACTCCCTTTCTCACTACCAAATGACATTTATATAAGTGTTTACGGATACAGGGCTTTAAATTACAAATTACCTTACATATCTGATCTTTTTTGAAACTCATAACAATCCAGAGCTTAAGTACTATAAGTATTTTAAATCCCATTTTACAAATGAGAAAACTGGGATCCAGATAATTTATTTTTAATTCAATGTAACCGAAGAATAAGTAGGTGAACTGATAATTGAATACAGGTCTTCTGATTTTGAAGTGAGGGATCTTTCCATTTTGTCACACTTCCTTTCATCAAGAGAATAAGATAACTTTCTTATTCCACTTGGAAGCTTTCAATCTATGGATCATTTTACCTCATTTTAAAAGTAAGAAAACTGAGGCTTCTAGAGGTAAAGTGATTTGCCCACAATCTATCAAGTACTATATTTCAGATATGAGATTGAAATCAGAGGCCTCTGACTCCAGAACTAGTATTCATTCCATTGTACTAAAATTCCACCTTTAGAGATCATGGATTTAGGATGATAATAAGACTATTCAGAAGACTGAACCACCTTGAACAACTAGATGGATTAATATAGTGTGGAAATAAAGGTTCAAGGGCATCTTGTAGGGTTTTGAATAAGGAGGAGCCATAGACATTTTAAGTTTAATGGGAATAATAATAATAATAATAATAATAATAATAATAATAATAATTATAATAATTATAATATAATATTTGAAGGTTTGCAAAGCAACTTCCTTAATATGACCCTGTGAGAGGGATAGATGGAGCATTAACTGCTTTTTACAGGTGAAGAAACAGACCCTTCTTCTATACCATTATAAAGGGTTCTCAGTTGAGAAAGAGGGGTGTGTTCTACAATGCAACCTCAGTTAATGTAAATCGCAAGATGCTCTGTCTCTGGGAAGGTAGTATCTAGACAGATCTATGACTTTTCTGCAATATAATAGGCAGAAGCAGCAAGAGAGGGGCTGCTTTTTTTTCTATCTTAATATCCAGATGCTTTCCAATAAGAATGAACCTACAGTTCTTTTATGGCTCATAAAAGGCATTTACAACTATGCTTAGTCCCTTTCTCTTATTTATTTTCCTAATGTCATAAAAATTAATATGCACACAAACCTCATCTTCATATTTCACCTATTCATTGTGTATTTTGGCAAGTCTCCTTTGGAGATGCAATCACAATAAACATGGCATTGTATCAGAAAAATGCCAGCCATTGCAAGTTGCTACATGGCTGCATTAACTTAATTAGACTATTTAAGAAGAGCTTACTTTGATGTACAAACACTGTTCCTCTAACTTCCTGAGCTAAGTCCAGAAGTAGAAGCAAAGCGGCTCCTTTTAAATTTCTAAATAAAAATGAAGAATATTTTAAATTTTTAATTGTTCTTTTAAATCAAATGCCATAAGTTAAAAAAATTAGAAAGTTACATTCAGTTACAATATGTGATAAATCCGAGTATTTTATATTACAAAGCATATGAAGCGAATTAAATGACTATTTTAATCACAAAAATGGGGTCCAGCTGTTTGCCCTTCACAAAAAATCAGGCACATGCTCCAGTGACTGAAGAAAGTTTGCATTAATATTAACAACCTTCTTCCTAAAGTCTTCTTCTGTTTTTCTTTCTCCTTTTTTCCCCACTCTTAATGGCTTTAAAACAAACCTTGTAGGTTTGCTGGCCACTTTACTTACAACATGCTTCTACTATCCATCCCAGAGATGGTCTCAATTGAAAGTAGAGAATCCGTTTTGAAAGGTCTCTGGAAGCGGGGTGAGAGAAGTTACGCAGGTTATAAAGTGATCACAAACATGTGAGCTGGCATTGATTGTTGGCACAACTCTCCTCAGTTATATATTCAGACACTATCTGCCACTCAACCTAAAACAATTAGAAACTTTTGGGGGACTAGGGAATTACTAAGTATCTTCCTCCCCAAATACCTCAACTCTTGACTTTCCATAGTTTCTGTTATAATTTTGTTTTCTTGAACCCTTTTCCCTTATCTTACCCTATTACATTTTTCTTCTCAATAAAAACTGAAAATTGAATAGATTTGGTTTTACTCTTCTTGCTTTTGTTGGTAATTCTCTTGGTGTGATATGGATCTTTTCTTTCTAGTAGAGGATACAAATCATGCTGTCTTTTCAAATGAGAAATAATCATGCAAGTTTCTTATGATTTGGAAAAAAATGGAGGCATAAGTGATATCAGCAGGTAGCCTTCAGCAGAGAAAAAAGTTGTGTGATCAGTATTTTGATGCAATGCAGTGCTGTGCATTCTGATGCTAAGGTAAGGCACGATGTTTAGAGGAGATGGGGTGAGGTGGGGGGGCATCTCTTGCACATCAGGGAATGGGAGAATCAGCAGCATCAGCAGGTTTCTCCATCTACTGTTAATGTTGCTAGAAAATTCACTCTGAGTAGTTTCCTCCAATTTACAGTGCAGAAATTTGAGCTTCTGCTATTGTAGCCAAGGGCATAAAATTGCATCACATTTGCTTGAAGCAGATCACGTAGAGGCTATGTCTTCTCAGCAAAGTGATGTGGAAAATTAAGTGTTTATTAAGTTCCTGTTATGTGCCAGTCAAATGATAAACACTTCTTTCCCAATGGTTTTAAGTATTTTCACTGCTCAACAGAAGGTACTTTTTTGTATATTTGTAGACAACTTCCCTGTCCCACTCCTGGCAGTTCTCAAGAGCTCATAAGGTAGCTGGATGGCCCCAAATTATATATAACCCTAGGTGCATGATGTGGGACATACTTAAAAATTGTTAAAATTGGAAAGTCTTTCAACTCTACTCTGAGCATTCATCTTTCATTAGGGAAGAATCCTTTTCTCACCATACTGACAAATCATAAAATTGAGCTATACCCAGTCTTGTCTAGGCATGCCCAGATCTCCTAACATGGACACACTCTTTGTCCCTATCATGTAGGTGTGTATAGCTTCCTTTAATTAGATGCAAAGCTGGAAAAGAATTTCCCCTTAAAACTGATCAGACTGAGATAATCATTCTTTTTTTTTCCCCTTCATGTTCTTGCTCTCTCTTGCATGCAATTTCCTGTTGTGAGGGTGAAGATCACAGTCCTCTATAGTATGGGCTCCATGAACTGAACTTGTGTGAGGGGAAGTACTGTGCCTGATTTTCTTCTCTTTTATGCCAGCTCTGAGAAATGGGCCTGGCTGTGTTTGTTTTTTGTTTTTTGTCTTTTTTTTTTTTGGTACTGTTTTTCCGTCTCTGTTTTAAGTGCTTTGGGATGCCTTACAGGACTTCAAAGTTCAAGTCATGCCTACCTTGGAGCTAGGATTCCAGTTTGGATGTTGCAGACAACCAGCTGAGCATGGAAGTCCTAAGAATCTAGGATGCCTGGTATATTCAAGCCCAACATGGTGTTTTGGACTTAGAACTGGGTCTGAGCTAAACTATGAAATTAATCCTCTTCCTTTCCCTAGAGATGGATGTAGTATGATGTGGGGATTTAGAGATTATATCTGTTATATGTTGGGCTGTAGTAAATTTGTGTATTTGTGATTATACGTTTTGAAGCAAATATTGTTTTTTTTGTATAAACTAATATGCATTTTACTGGCTAAATAGAATTGAGGTGCAGAGAATTCTCCTTATACTTGGAGAAATATCATTGTCAAAGGCTGCAACAACTGACAAAGGGCCTAAATACATTTTCTCAATTCATGTTAAGAGTCTTGGAGAACCCTGGGAAGCTGGGTCAAAATCTATTGGAGAATATGGAGGAGGGGTTAAATGCAATCTGCCTGGCCTTCTGGACTGTGAGGTCTAGAGTAGTAAGTATTACATGTGAGGGCTCATTTAGGACCAAATTAGGTCCTTCTTTTTCATGGGAATTCATCGAGAGATTGTCTGCCTGGGACTGTTGATGTTAGATAAACCTAGACTGTGAGATCCTAGAAAAATCTGATATTTTACTTTTTAACCTGTAAACACATGGTATGTAAACATACAGTTGATTTTTTTTCCTTCTGAGTATACAGTCTCTCATAAGTTTATTGTAACATAATTTTGTAAACTTTTCATTTGTTGATTCCTTGGCTGTTTAAATAAGGATAATTTTTATATTACTGAATTCCCTTTAAATATTGATTACTGGGACAGCTAGGTGGTGCAGTGGATAGAGCACCGGTCCTGGATTCAGGAGGACCTGAGTTCAAATCCGGCCTCAGACACTTAACACTTACTAGCTGTGTGTCCCTGGGCAAGTCACTTAGCCCCAATTGCCCCGCCAAAAAAAAATGATATACTGATACTGATACACAGATGCTATACTGAGTACTGTACAAGTATTGCTATTAAGTTTATTGTGAGAAATCTCGAATTGCTAAGTTGATACTGTCCAGCAGAAATATTCATATTGCTCCTTTGCTCCTTTGCAATTAAGTAGACCTAGACAGCTTACCTTTTGTGAAAGCAAAATGCTGTATAACTTCTTTCTTTTTAATTTTTAAAATTAATTTTTTATTATTATTATTATTATTATTATTATTGAGGGGCAATGAGGGTTAAGTGACTTGCCCAGAGTCACACAGCTAGTAAGTGTTAAGTGTCTGAGGTTGGATTTGAACATTTCTTTCTACTTTTTTAACTAGACCTATTTATCTTACTGTGTTTTTTCTTGGGGGGGCAGTTTACAATTCCATTTGGTTTACCTTGGTTGTAAGGATCCATGGGAGAATTTCAGGTGCCCTTTGGGGTAAGGGACTTAGAGAAAATTGCCTGGACTTCTATGTGTTTTGTTTGTGATAGAGAGTACCCTGGGTAATTTTGGTGTGCTTTGTGTAGAAACAGTCACTTTTTTATACAATCTCAAATTGGATGAACTAATGCACTGAGGGAATCATTGAAAAGTTTCCTCTCAGTTACCATTTCATCAATAATTAAGGGGTTCACTAAGTCAACCCTGGATCCCAAATCTTTGTGGGGAAAGCTCCATGTAGTTCAAGAAGGTCAGTATGGACCAGGTTTCTGTTCAAGATAGTAGCCAATTTTTGTTCATTTGTTTTTGTCTTTGCTCTTTCTTTGGCATAAAGATTGAAAAATGTCCTACAAGGCTAAAGCTAAGCAAGCAGAAATAATTGCTATCATTTTTGTTTTGTTTTGTTTTGTTTTTGTTAGGTGAGGCATTGGGGTTAAGTGACTTGCCCAGGGTCACATAGCTAGTAAGTGTTAAGTGTCTGAGGCTGGATTTGAACTCAGGTCCTCTTAAATCCAGGGCCAGTGCTCTATCCACTGTGCCACCTAGCTGTCCCAATTGCTCTCATTTTTAAAACACTTTTTATATTCTTAAATCTGAAAAATTTTGTATTTGGTGACAATTGTGATTTTTATCTGTATATGCGGGATTGGGTAAGATCCTGCAACATTGGCTATTTTGAGACTACTATATAGCACCAAAGAAGCAAATTAATGGATATTCTTAATATATTATGTCTCCCCAAAGCCCATAGAGAACTGTTCTGAATTTAGCATGAGGATCTGATTTTGGGACTAAGACTGTTAAAAAAAAAAATAAACCCCTGCATATTTTCCAGGAACAGTAAATTTTAAGTGAGAGATGTGTAAGGGGGATCAGAACACACAGATCTCCTAATGTGGAAGCTCTCTATATCCCTTATCACATGGCTGGATGTAACCTTTTTTTTTTTTTCTCCTGCATAGGTGGAACAGGCTGCATCTTTAAAACTGACCATCCGAGATAGTCATGGTTTTTCCTATGCTCTTTCCTAAATGTTCCTTCCTACTATATCCAAACAGCATGGGTCCCAAGAATTGAAATGGTGAAAGGGAAAGAACTTCTTTCCCCTGTCTTCCTTCTCTTTTACCCCATCTTTGAGAAATGGGCTTATAGAATGTTTCTCTTCTGTTTTGTTTGTCTTTTGTTTTAGGTTCTAGCGGTGAGTCACAAGACACAGGAGTTTGAGCCATGGTTACCTTGGAGCCAGGATTCCAGGCAGGATGTTGCAACCAGTTAGCCTCAAAGGGAAGCCCTGAGAATCCAGGGTCCCTGGGACCCCAGCTTGAAAGATGTTTTGGACTTAGAATTTGGGATGAGTTATTATAGAAACTGAATTAAGCTGTGAACCTAATTGCCTTGCCTTTCCAAAAGACTTAGGTGATATAAAGAGAAGAGAATCAAATCCCAAGGATTAGAGATTAAGTTTTAACATTTGTGATCATACTTTTTGAAGTAAATATTTTGAAGTAAATATATCAACTTGCATTGATATAAATCCCTACCTTAAGATTCCTCTAATATTGACAATAGTTCTCCAAAGTTATCCTCAACCTTTCCTTCCTTGTGACCATCTGAGGCTAGAGGAAGAGAAGGAGAAAGGAAATGGAAGTTGCAAACACAAACCTGCCATATCTCACTAGGAGCTTCCAACCTTTCACAAGTCTTTGCGTTCATGGCTATAGGGAAAGAATGGAATGGAATATTGGGGCTTCTAGCCTCTGCTTTCCTGCCTTTCTTAAAAGAATGGGATGAGATAGTCTGCGCAGTGGCCACACCAAGGTAAAAAAATAAAGTCTTAGCAGATGGGCTAAACCAGATTGAGGATAATCAACAGGCCTCAAAGCTATTGATTACTTAGCATGATATCCACCCCAAACATGTGATGACTTTCCCATAGGTTCGGTAGATGAGAACAACTTGTTCCAATGGCCATGAATTGGGCACCATGGGATGCTTTGAGCTAACTCAAATATCAAAGATGTCAAGATCATCCGCTGAATTCCACGCTACTTTTGTCTTGCCACTGGACTTCAGTGACTTTGAAAGAGAAAGGCTGACAACTTTGTGTAACTGAGCCTCACTTAAACGCAATTAATGTGAAAGTCAAGAAATCACCCATCATCCACTATTTTACTAAAGCATTGTGTTGTCATAGATCCTCTTCAAAAAAAGGACCACAGACAACAACAAAAGAATGCTATAGAATATTAGACTGGCGGTCCTTTTCCAATTGAAGCTCAAAAAATGTCCAGTGGGCAGGGTTGAACTTGAGTACTTTTGCAAACATCTTACCTTCCTTCCAGATCTTTTGCATGACTTTATTCCAGTCTCAAACTTATGCCTTGGTAGTCATTATATATACTATATCAAGTATTTTGAAGAACTGTACGTGATTCTCTTTCTATCTATTTCCTACTTCCCATATCAGATAATTTAGTTGAATTACACACCTACTTAAATACTAAGAACTATGATAGGCTGGCAGAATTGCCAGAAATAGAAATTTAGGCAAAACATTTCCCTGATATCATGAAACATAAAGTCTAAAGGAATATATTATAGCTAGCATGACAATGCCCATCATTTATATACCAATTCAAGGTTTGCAAAGAACTTTAAAATTATTATTTGATGTTCTCCTCACAACAACCCTAGAGTCAGGTGTTTTACTCTTATACAAGGTAAGTGTCTGAGTAGAGTTTGAGCTTCTTGAAGCCAGGTACGGTACTATATCCACTACATGATATAGCTGTTTCTTATTAGACCTCATTGGACCAAGTAAATTGAATAAGTACTTGATGATAGTAAACTTTTTTAAAAATTTCCTTGTTTTGTAATAAATATATTGTTAGTAATGTTGTTGAAGTCACTGAATATTTCTCAAATACTCTCTTCTCAAAATTCATGCCTTTTCTCTCCTCATCCCATCTGTGAAGATTAATGATCTAATTTGCCCTGATTGTGTGAACATACTTCATTGACAGACTTTTGTAGCAATCTGCTTACTTTTTGAAGCTTTGATGATGACTCTTCTTAATTGTTTGTATATAGGACTGGAACTGAATCTCTTAAGTATGTAGGAAATGGTGAAAATGGCATGATCCCTATTTTATGGTTTGATTTTACAGCAGTTTATTGGGTATACAGGAGACTTTCTCTTCCTCCCTAAACCAAAAAGTAGAGAGAATCACAGACCTTTCCTATATGGTATAAATAGTTTTGTTGCATAAATATATATTATGATTATGATAAAAATGGAAGCATATACAATAGTTTTAGAAGTCAAGTATTTTTCAAAATAATTCAAGCATTGATCTATTAAGATGGCCATCTGGACAGAAATTTAGCTATTTCTCCAATTTGGATTCATCCTTACTGCCACAGATAAAGTACCAAATGAGAATTTACAGCTCATCGAATAAGCAATTGACAGACAAAATGGCAGATTTAATGTTGAGATATTTTTAATAAGATAATAGGAGAAAAATAATTCCCTTTTATAGAGTAGAAAATCACTCACTATAATGTTTAAGGTTCAAGACATATGCAGAATGCCACTTAAACACTGAGTTCAAAGTCTGTTAATCTGCACAAGGACTGTTGACTGGCATATTTTTTCAGTTAGCTTGTAGATACAGAAAGAAGTGGAGCACTAGTAGGTTATTTACCACATTCAGCTAATTAATATTTTGATAAATGAGAGGTAGTAAAGTATAATGAAAAGAATACTAAAATTGGAGAGGACCTGGATTCAAATCCTAACTTAACAACTATGACCTTGGACATCAAATCATCCAATATCTATTTTTTCATCTCTGAAAACAGAAGGTGTTGAATGAGAGAAGTATAAGGCCCCATGCATTACAAAACCCTATGTCACTTTGAGATTTAGCTCTATGTAGTGGTAAACGTGTAGGATAGGAGCTAGGAAACTTTTGTTTGGGCCTCAAATCTATCATTATTTTGCTATGTTATTGTGGATAACTTATTTATAGTTTCTGATTTCAAGGTCCACTTTTATAAACAGGAATTGAATTTGCAAAGGTCACTTCAAGCTTCAACAATCTATGTTGTTGTTTAGTCATTTTTTAATCATGTCTTATTCTGTCACCCTTTTGGGGGTTTCCTTGGCAGAGCTACTGGAGTGACTTTCCATTTACTTCTCCAGTTCATTTTACAGATAAGAAAACTGAGGCAAAAAGAGGTTAAGTGAGTACCCAGGGTCACATAGATAATAAGTGTCGTTGAGGCTGCATTTGAACTCATAAAGATAAGTCTTCTTGACTCCCAATCCAGTGGTCTATCCATTGTGTCACCCAGCTTTCCAGGGTCGCAGTACTGCTGCAAAATATTAGAGACCTCTCTCCAGAGACTTTGTTCCATTAATCCACATTCTTTGAATTGTCAATCATCTATGAATCCAACTAACTACTCTATCATTCAGTCTATAAATTACCAATAAGGATATCCAAAAATACTTTGTGAAATGCCCAAGAAATTAAAACTTGGTTCCTCTCATATTATTCTCATGTGAGACAATCTCAAGAAGTACAATTACTGTTGTCTATTCAGAAATCTAGCCAAAACTAACATAAAATAAAGTCTTTTGAACCATAATACATTGAGGCTTGACTTTCTTTTTTTTTAAATTATGGAAAAATCAACTGTTACACAAGCTACCAAAGGGATACTTTATAGTGCTAGGTGAAATAATAAAATGCATTTGGAGGAACAAAAGATGCAAAATATCAAGGGAAATGCTGGGAAAAGATAGAAATGAAGGGTATTAAAGTAGCATTTCCAGAATTCAAGTTCTATTGTAAAGCAGTAATCACCAAAATCATTTAATACTGGCTAAAATACAAAAAAAAAGTCAAATTAAGACTAAACTGACTAGACATAAAAGAATCAGAAATAATTTTAACTCAATAACCCAGTATTTGATAAACCCCAAAACATATATTACCTATGAAAGGATTCCTTATTAAGAAGAATTGCTGGGAAAACTAGAAAGTAAGCTAACAGAAATTAGGTTTGGATCATTATCCAAAAAATGGAAGGAAAGAAATGTGACAGAATGAATAGAGAAGGATGGCACAATCTTGTACAAACAGTGTCAGGACAAAAATGGTAAGTGTTGGAAATTCTGCAATAAGACAGCTACATTAATGGACTATTGAGTAGTACAGCTGTTCTGGAAAATAGTTCTATCAAATTTTGCATACCCTTTGACCATGTCCAGCCATCCTGATCTATATCTTGCCACTGGACACACATGGTTCCAGAGGAGGGAGTGAGACTGGTACCTTTGCATAGCCTTCCATCACTTAATTCCAATTTACTTGCAAGTCAAGACATCACCTTCGTGATGTCATTGGTCCTCTTTGAGAACTAAGGACAAATGATAACAATACCCTTTGACCTAGTGATAACACTACTATACAAATACTTCAAAAATGAAAAAAAATCTATAATTTATTGATATATTTCTACAATAAAATTCACATATTCCAACCTATAATATTTGATGATTCAAATTTGCCGAATGCAACACCTTTTCCAAATCAATATTGTCCCCAAATCTTAATTTTTTAATAGTTTATCACTGAATGGTACATGTAAATCTGTATAAATGTCTAGAAATGGTAGCTATAATTATTCATATGTGCCATTTAGAGAAAGTCGTGTTACCCTTCTAATTTGGATGCATTACCAATTTATGTTATCTAATTTTCACTGGACCTTAACTGCAGGTAGGCAATACTTTTATTTTTCCATAGTTAGGATTTGTTTTTATCTCACTCCCTTTAACTCCTGTTCCAAACATTTCTTCTCTCTGCAAGCCTTCCATACTGCTTGCTAATGCAAATTTCAAAGGTAAAGAATTTATCTTACACTTGCCTGAGAAAATAGAAGCCATACCCTGTGAATTGTCTCTACTCTCCTACAACTTTCAGTCCTTTGACATAATTTTCCATTCTCTCCTCCTTTGGGCTAGTCTTTGATGAATAAGTGGCCCTTCTCCTTACCCAGGCCAATACCTTCTACATGTACCCTAATTCTGATACCCTTCTCCTTTCTCCTGAACATTTCCTATATAATCATCCCTGTTCTAGTCTCCATCTACTGACTCATGTTAGTCACAAACACTTTCATGTCTCCCTAATAATAAAACAAAACAAAACCCTAATAAGATCCAACCATCTCATTAAGCTATTGGTTTATATCTTTCTTCTTTTACTTAGCCAATTTCCTAGGGAAAAAAAGCTATCTATGTCCATTGTCTCCACCTTATAATCCCCCAATTCATTTATCATCCCTATGCAAATTGTTATTAGTTATAACTGCTCTCTCAAAAATTGTGAAGCTCTCAGTGACCTCTCAATAATCAAATATGATTGTCTTTTTCTCAATCCTCATATTTTCTAGCCTCTTTGTATTATTTGACATTACTAAGCACCCTTTCATCCTAGATACTTTTTTCCTGAGTTTTCCTGATACTGCTTTCTCTTGGTTTTCCTCCCATTTTCCCTCTACTTTTTCACAAATTCCTTTGATGGATTATCATTCAAATCATACTTTTAAGTGTAGGGGTATCCCAAAGCCCCTAGCAAATATTCTTAGGACAGAGTTATGCAATTTCAGTCCCTTAATTGAAAAAAAGATCACAACAAGGTGATCAAAAACTAAAAGAACTTCAATGTCATACTATTGCCCTTGGGGAAAACTGAAGCTTTCAGCATAATTTCTACACCTCTTTCACATATGGATTCCACTTACCTAGAGTCAGGGAGACCTGAGTTCAAATCTAGTCTTACTATGTGATCCTGGGCAAGTCATTTAATATCTCTCTGCCTCACATTCCTCAATTAGAAAATGGAGGTAATTATAGTGCTAAACTCTCAGGGTGGTTGTGAAGATCAAATGAGATAATATTTGTAAACTTAGCAGAGTGACTGGGACGTAGTAAGTGCTTAATGGACAAGCTACTAAAGCAGTTCTAAGGTTAAGAATCTGGGTAATTTTTCTATATTTCTTTTGGAGAAAGGTTTTTATAGGTAGAAGGAAAAGCAATAAAATGTGTTTTTCTACAGCTGCCACAAGTGGATAGTGAAAAAAATGCATGTCAAACTCCATATTCCCATGTTTATGACAAAGTAGACAAGGTTTCTACTATGGTAAAGGCAAGGCTGGAGACCAACTGAGCCTCTCCAGCATTGAGGCACCATTGATTTAAGAGTAAAAGAGGCCACAGTTTCTCTAATATATTCCTAGGTGCACAAGCACTAGGAAAAAGACTTGTTTCCAACATCAAAATAATTGTTCTTCTGTGCTATATCACAGCCACATGAATTCCACCACATGGTGTTCTTTAGATTGAAATTATGTCTTTATCAAAAGGTCAAATAATTCTGGGAAGGTCCATTATCTCTGATAATCATTTATGCTTTATCGAAATATATATATCTTTTTGTAGCAGCAGATATATGGGATAATGGATACCAAAAAGTGTAAGGACACATATGAGATGCTGGTTGGAAAGTAGGTGGACAGAACCCAGGGAATACAGTGATAGGGGGAGTGAGAAAAAACATAAAAGAGAACAGGGCTAACAGAAAAGGACAATGGTAGAGTTCCAATGATAAAGTGGCTCAGTGATGACAATTAACACATATTTCATAATTCTACTAAAATCTGACTTGAATTTGTGCAAATATTATAAGACTTTTTTATGGTTTAGCTCTGGCCTCCCCAGAACTAGGGTCTGCCCATAGCTAAATTTTGCATACTTTAATCTTTCCTAAAGTCCATAAGATGAATTTTATCAGCCTCCCATGGATATTTTTTGTGAGATGTAATTAGCATTTACAAAATGCTTTGAGACTACAGTTGACATCTTATGAACTCTGAAAGGTGTTGTATCATGTAACCTCAAAGTATTATTTATTATCTATTCAATGAGAAGTGATATCCCATAGGACAAAAAATATGAATATAGTGGAGTAATAATGGCACAGACTCATTATATCTCACAAAAGACAAAAGCTCCCTTTCATATCACTAGACATTGTTATTAAGGGTCATATATACTTGTCAGGTGTTGAAAAGTTCAGATAATTATCTGTGGTTCTTCTCAGTTACCATTTATTTGTCTTCATTTCAATCTAAGCATAGGTCATTTTCCATCATTTCTTCTTGGCTAAACCAACACATGCTAGTCTTTCTTTTCATTGTATTTTTCCCCTAAGGAAAAGTTCTGATAAATTAATTGGCTATGCCTTTCAAATTATTAAGTGCAGTCCCATTTATCTGGCCTGGATTATCAAGATGTATTCATTAAAATTGTTTTGTTTTCAAACTAAAATACAAAAGGATATTTTTCCTTCCCCTTCCTTTGGGCAAAACATTTCACTTCAGAGGACTTTTTAGAAGTTCATATCTCAGCACTTGTTTTATTCCTTTTTCAAGTTCCTGGAGGGCAAGGACTGGTTTCCTTTTATCTTTGTAGCCTTAGGATGCCTTAATTTCCTTCCCCCCTTCCCACCCCACTCCTTTTACCATGAAAATGTGAATGGTCTTCAGTTTATAGTCTTAAAAAGTGTTTAGAGCCTAGGGAGATTAAGTGATGGCCAGAGGGTTATGAAAAGCAGAGTATATGGAGAGGGAGCAGGTTGGGTCTTAATGCTAGCCTGTTAGTCCATGGGCTAATGGTGCTCAATACTCTACATATTACACCAACATGAATCTTGCCTTGCCATTGTTGTTTGTTGTTCACTCTGTGTGACATCATGAACCCTTACATGCCTATACTGTCCATAGAGTTTTCTTGGCAAAAAATATTTGAAGATTTTGCCATTTCCTTCTCCAGTGCATTGAAGCAAAACAGAGGTTCCTCAGGGTCACACAGCTAGTAAGTGTCTGATACTAGATTTGAACTCAGGTCTTCCTGACTCCAGACTCAGCATTCTATCCACCCGGCCACTTGACTACCTTACTTTATCCATGGTCAATGCTTAATAAATGCTTATTGAATTGTACTATTAGTGTCTTTATTTAAATAGGGCAATCTTTCTTTTTATTAAATCTCACCCATCCCTAACATATGTGAGAAGATTTCTGGGACCTCTTCCTTAATTATTTGAAGTGCCTGAAACCAATCTGTGTATAAACAGATACATGACATATATTTCAAAGAAAAACTATACTATTTTCCAGAGTTCCTCAGGTTATAATCTCTTTGTGATGGTGAGATGTACATGCACTTTTTTTCTTAATAAAATTATTTTATTATTGTCAAGTTACATATAAGGATAGTTTCCAACATTTGTTTTCATAGAATTTTTAGTTCCAAATTTTTCTTCCACCCTCCCTTCCCTCCCTCCTCCCCAAGATATAAAACAATGTCAAATAAGTTATATATGTGCAATCACATTAAACATTTTTCTGCATTAGTCAAGTTGTGAAAGAAGAATCAGGTACAAAGGAAACACCTCAAAAAAGAAGGATAAAAAACACAGCCCAAAGTAGAAACAGAATGGGTCAATCTGCATTATAATCCACTGTTCTTTTTTCTGCATGTTGAGAACATTTTCTATCATGATGTTCTTTGACATTGTTTTGGATCATTGCATTACTGAAAAAGAGCCAAGTCTATCACCATTGTTCATCACACAATGTTGCTGTTACAGTGTACAATATTCTCCTGGTTCTGCTCCTCTCAGTCAGCATTGGTTCATGTAAGTCCTTCCAGGTTTCTCTGACCTCCTCATTACTTTTTACATTGACTTTTTAAGACATTATGTGCTAAATTTTCTTCCCCCCTCCCTCCTCGCCCCTCTAAGAAATCATGCAATTCAATATGTCATACATGTGCAGTTAAGGAAAAAATCTTCATATTAGTCATGTTGTGAAAGAAAATAGACAAAATAACTTTAGAAAGAAGAGCTCACAAATAAAATTAACTTCAATCTATATTCAGATACCATCAGTTCTTCCTCTGTTGATGATTTGAATTTTTCATACATACTTCTAATAATGCCCTGTTCATCATTTCTTTCACAGTTACTATTGCTAACTGTATTACCCTTCATCTTATTCCCTCTTCTTGATATTTACTCTATTTTCTATCTTCCTTCACCCTATTCCTCCTCGAATGTGTTTTGCTTTATACTACCCCTTTCCGTAATTTGCCCTTCATTCCTTCACCTCTCTCCCCACCATTTCCTTCCCCTCCCACTTCCCCTCAGAGCAAAATATATTACTATATCCATGTGAGTATGTATGTTATTCCCTCTTTGAGCCAATTCTGATGAGAGTAAGGTTCACTCACTCCCCAACTCCTTCTAGATATCCCCCTCCACTCCATAACCTTTTTCTTGTTTCTTTTTTGTGAGCTACCTTTCCCCAGTCCACCTCTACCTTCCCTTTCATCCAGTGTATACCTCTTGCCCCTTAAATTGATTTTAAAGATGTCATCATGGGTCATCTAGGTGACACAGTAGACAAAGTACCATCCCTGGACCTAGGAGGCCCCAAGCCCATATCTGGCCCCAGACTTAAGCCACCCCATCCTCCCTGCCCCCCACACAAAAAAAGGATAAACAAAAAATAAATGCTTTATAGATATCATCCCTTCATATTAAATTCAGAATTGTGCTGAGTATATTCCTTTTTTTACATTTAGTATTTTATTTTCCAAATTACATGTAAAAACAAACTTTGACATCATTTTTTAAAAACTTTGTGGTCTAACTTCTCTTCTTCCCTCCCTCCCCAACCCCTACCCCCAAGAACTCAAGCACTTCCATATAAGTTGTATGTCAGTAGTCATGCAAAACATCTCCACATTAGCCAGGTTGTGAAAGAAAACAGACAAAAACAAAACTTTAGATTGAAGGAATATAAAAAAAAATATTGTGCTTCAATCTATTTTCAGATACCATCACTTCTTTCTCTGTAGATAGATTTCAATTTTCATAAGTCCTTCAGAGTTATATTAGATCATTGCATTTCTAAAAGTAACCACATCCTTCACAGCAGATAATCTTACAAGATTGCTGTTATTTTGTATATAGTGAATTTCACTCTGCTTCAGTTCATGTAGGTCTTTCCAGGTTTTTCTGATAGCATCCTGTTCATCATAACTTTTATATAGTACCTTAAACTTGACAATAGCCCAGCAATGTAAGTACCATATGTTTTGCCATTATCATCAATCATCATAACTGTTTCCCTCCATCATATTCCCTTCCATGGTATTTACTCTATTTTCTATCTTCTTTTATCCTATTTCTCCTGAAAAGTTTTTTTTTTCCTTCTTACTGTCCCCTCCCTGCTCTGTCCTCCCTTCTTTCACCTTCCCTCCTTATCCCCTTCCCATCCTACTTTCCTGCAGGGTTAGATAGCTCACTTCACCCAATTAGGTGTATATGTTTTTCCCTCCTTGAGCCAATTCTGATGAGATTAAAGTCTTTGAGCTAATTCTGATGTGTATAAGTCTCCTTCACTTACCCCAACCTCTCCCATCAGTGTCCCCACTCCATAAGCCCTTTCCTACTTCTTTCATGTGAGATTTCATACCATTCTGCCACTCCCTATTCCCTCCCCCAGTGTATTCCTCTCCCTAGGTGACAGAGTGAACAAAGCACCTGTACTGGACCCAGGAAGACTGGAGCCCAAATTCAGCCTCAGATCCAAGACACTCATTAACCCTGCCTGCCCCCTCTTTGCCTTCCCCCCCCAAAAAAAAGAGAAATTAAAAAATACTTTAAAGGTATCATCACTTCCTAATCAATTCCCTTCCGTGCCCCCTGTCTAAATTTCTTCCTATCATCTGCCTAATACTCAGAAGGCTCTTTTAATTTAGACATATCACCTTCCCATGTAGGAATGTAAACAGTTTAAGCTTTTAATATCTCTCATACTTTCTTTTTCTTGTTTATCATTTTATGCTTCTCTAGGATCTTGCATTTGAAAGTCAAATTTTCTATTCAGTTCAGGTCTTTTCATCACAAATGCCTGAAAGTTCTCTTTTTCATTGAAGTCTCCTTTTTTCCTCTGAAAGATTATAATCAATTTTGGTGGGTAGGTGATTTTTGGTTGTAGTCCCAATTCCTTTACCCTCTGGAATATCATACTCCATACCCTCTGTTACTTTAATATAGATGTGGCTAGATCTTATATTATCATTACTGTAACTCCACAGTATTTGAATTGCTACTTTCTGGCTCCTTACAATATTTTCTCCTTGACCTAGGATCTCTGGAATTTGGCTAAAATATTCCTGGAAGTTTTCCTTTTGAGATCTCTTTCAGGAGGTGATTGGCAGATTCTTTCAATTTCTATTTTAACTTCTACTTCTAGAATATCAGGGAAATTTTCCTTGACCATTTCTTGGAAGATGATGTCTAAGCTCTATCCTTGATCATGGTTATCAGGTAGCCAAATAATTTTCAAATCATCTCTCCAGGAATTATTTTCCAGGTCACCAGTTTTTCCAAGAAGATATTTGACATTTCCCTCTATTTTTTAAAAATTCATTTGGATTTGCTTTACTGTGTCTTGGTTTCTTATAAAGTCAATCCTAATTCTTAGGCAATTATTTTGGTCAGAGAGCTTTTCCATTTGGCTTTTCAAGCTATTGACTTTTTCTCATGTCTTTCCTGCATCGCCATCATTACTCTTTCCATTTTTTCCTCTACCTCTCTGATTTTATCTTCAAAATATTTTTGAGCACTTTATGGTCTTAGACCAATTCATATTTTTCTTGGAAGCTTTAGATGTAGGAGCCCTGATGTTGCTGTGCCCTTCTGAGGGTACACCTCAATTTTCCTTGTCACTAAAGAAGCTTTCTATAATTCACAGTTTTCTCTGCCTGCTCATCCTGCCCATCTTTCACTTGACTTTTAACTCCTTATTTTGGGGTCCTTCTTCCAGGATATAATGTCCCAAGCTTCAGGGGGTCCAAGGTGTTATGATTTAATGAGGAGCATTTTCTTCACTCACATAGCCCTTTCTCTGGTATGTAGATAACCCTAGGCCAACTTTCCAGTCAACCAGGCAGCAAAATTTATGTGCCTTCATTGCTAGCTCTGAAGAGCCTGCACCCTTCCCTGACCTGGGCTGCCACTGCTCAAGCTTTCTTCCTGTTTCCCTACTTGGGTAGGACATCCAAATCCCCCTTTAGCTCCTACATACACTCCCATAGACACCCCCTGGTCAGCAGTTCAGCCCTCTCACCAGACTGTGAGCTTAGGTCCAGAAAATGCCAGCACTGAAGCTGATTCAGCATCTTGGAGGAAAGTTTCTCCAGCGCATCCTGCATTGGGCTGTATCTGTTGCCATGACCACAAGACTGCACTCTACTCCCAGCCTGGCTCCCCCTTCTGCTGAACTACTAAGGTGTCTTTAGCTGGAAAATAATCTCAACCATCTTTTTGTACATTTTTCTGCTTCAAGAGTTGTTTTCTAGCTGTTTGGGGGGTAATTGTTTCAGGAAGTCTGAGTGTTTACTGACTTTCCTCTGCCATCTTGGCTCCACCCAGGAATCAGTATATTCCTTTTCAGCTGTCCTAATACTGAGAAAGATCTTATGAGATAGAAGTATTGTCTTCCCATGTAGAAATGTAAATAGTTTAATCTTTTAATATCCCTCATGGATTCTTTTTCCTGTTTACTTTTCATACTTCTCTAGGGTCTTGTATTTGAAAGTCAAGTTTTCTATTCAGTTCAGGTCTTTTCATCACAAATGCCTGAAAGTCCTCTTTTTCATTGAAGTTTCATTTTTTCCCCTGAAAGTTTATACTCAGTTTTGCTGGCTATGTGATTTTTCGCTGTAGTCCCCGTTCCTTTGCCCTCTTGAATATCATATTCCAAGCGCTTATGGTGCTTTAATGTAGATGCTGCTAGATCTTGTATTATCCTTACTATACCTCCACAGTATTTGAATTCCCTTTTTCTAGCTGCTTGCAATAATTTCTCCTTGACCTCTGATCTCTGGAATTTGGCTATAATATTCCTGGAGGTTTTCCTTTTCAGATCTCTTTTAGGAGGTGATCGGCGGATGCTTTCAATTTTTATTTAGTATTCTGCTCCTAGAATATCAAGGCAATTTCCCCTGACAATTTCTTGGAAGATGCTGTCTAAACTCTTATTTTTATCATGGTTTTCAGGTAGTCCAATGATTTTCAAATTACCTCTCCTAGATCTATTTAACAAGTCAGCTGTTTTTCCAAGAAGATATTTCACATTGACTTTTTATTATTATTATTATTATTATTCATTTGTATTTGCTTTACTGTATCTTGGTTTCTCATAAAGTCACTAATTTCCATTTATTAAATCCTAATTCTTAGGCAATTATTTTGTTCAGAGATCTTTTGTATCTCCTTTTCCATTTGGCTTTTCACGATGGTGACTTTTTTTCTCATGACTCTCCTGCATTGCTCTCATTTCTCTTTCCATTCTTTCCTCCATTTCTCCAAATCTTCCTTTTATCTCTCTTCCTTTCTCTTCATAGTCTCTTTGGATCACTGCCATGGCCTGAGACCAATTCATATTTTTCTTGGAAGCTTTGGATGTTGGTGCTTTGACTTTGTTATTATCTTCTTCTGAGTGTGTACTCTGGTCTATTTCACCCCCAAAGAAGCTCTCTATTATCTGCTATTTTCTTTCCCAGAAGCAGATGTCTGATTGAAATTTGATTCTCTATGGTTGGAAGCTTGGTGTGCCTGTGCCCCTCCCTCATTGGGCTGCCACCACTCAATTGAGCCCACTGGTTTAGAACCAAGGCACTTTGCTCCAACTCCAGCAGAGAATGAAGCCACTTCACCCTGACCAACCACTGAACCCCCTCACTGGTCTGTGAGCCAAGCCTCAGAAGAAGCTGCTTGTGCTGAAGACTCTGAGACCCTGGAGGAGCGGTCTCTTCCAGGCTGGGTATGCATTGAGGACTGAGCTCCTCTTTCAGCCCACACAGCAGGTTATCCCATTTGCTATTTTTGGCTGCAAAATAGTCTCAGTCTGTTCTTATGTGGAGCTGTCTTATGACATTATTCTGGACTGAGTGGATGGGTTTATCAGGACCTTGGGGGAGAAATAGCCTTTTGTCTGCCATCTTGTCTATGCCCCTGTACATGCTTTTGTACAGATAAATATTCCTTTTTTTTTTTTGGTGGGGCAATGACAGTTAAGTGACTTTCCCAGGGTCACACAACTAGTTAGTGTCAAGTGTCTGAGGCTGGATTTGAACTCAGGTCCTCCTGACTCCAGGGCCAGTGCTTTATCCACTATGCCACCTAGCTATCCCGCAATTAAATATTTCATCAAATGTTTCATCATTAATCATGACTCCAAAAATCTCAACAAAATTCTCCAGTTTCCATCAGTTGTCTATAGATTAAGCCTAAATTTCTTAAACTAGATTAACAAATACTTCATGACTGGAAGCAACTAACACTTCCAACATAGTATCCCATTATCCCTTGACAAGAATTAGCTCCAATCTATTCTTCCAACCTAGTATTTCAGTATTTACTGAGAAACCCTATTTTTGGTTGATGTTCATCTGCTTTTTAATTTCCATTGTATTACTTACACTTCTTTTTTGCTGATCTTCATAGTGTTCTTTAAATCTAGAATTTCCTCTCCTCTTCTTTTCTCCCCACCTATTATATTATGTATTGACAAGATCATAGAAATATATGTGCGTATTATATATATATATATATATATACATATATATATATATTTCTATCTCTTTATCTGTATCTACATCTATATCTATCTACCTATCTATAGCTGAAGTTGATTTCAGAATCAAGTCAAGTCAACGAAGCATTTATTAAGTACTGTGAAAAAATAATGGGATTTAATAGATACTCAAAGGCCCACTTGGAGATTAATCTAAACTGATTGAATTAAGTGAGAGTGATTAACTTTGCTGATTAGCCTACTTCAAGTTAATTAGATTGTAACCATACCTGTCTGGCCCTTAAGAAGGTATTATTCAGGGCCAGCTAGATGGCACAGTGGATAGAGCACCGGCCCTGGAGTCAGGAGTACCTGAGTTCAAATCCGGCCTCAGACACTTAACACTAGCTGTGTGACCCTGGGCAAGTCACTTAACCCCAATTGCCTCACTAAAAAAAAAAAAAAAAAAAAAAAAAAAAAAAAAAAAAAAGAAGAAGGTATTATTCTCAGAAACTAAGGACTTTGAACTCAACTCGATACCACCTTCAAGTCCAGTGAACCAATGGATTTGGATGATGCTAACCAATCAACTTGAAGCAGTGTATAAGGACTGCCTCTGCTCCAGACCTATAAAAAGCTTCCACACTCAATTTGAGGGGCAGTTCATGATTGAAGCAGACTTGTGGTGGAGGACTTGAAGAAGAACCTGACCAGGCTGAAATTCTAGGCTAGATGGGCCTTTTCTTAGCTTTCTGAACTCCACGTGAATACCTGGTATGCTTTAATAAATGCTTATTGTCCAAAGACTGGTGCTAAAGCTTCTAATTTAAGGTGACCACACATTTAGATTTTAAATGACACAGGACCTACTATATGCCAAGCACTGTGCTAAGTACAAGAATATATGAGGTAAGGCAGAAAGGAAAAAAAATGAAAAACAAACAAACAAACAAAACCAAAGAAAGAAACAAACAAACAAACAAAAAACAGTTCCTTTCCTCAAGGAGTACATAGTACAATGTGGGAAGACAACATGCAAACAACTATTCACAAATAGAATCTACTAGGAATGATAGAGACCATCTATGTCAATTTTCTCATGTTACAGAAGAGAGAGGTAGGGTCAGAAAGGTGAAGTAACTTGTCCAATGTCACTCAAGTGGCAAGTGATAGGAGTGATATGCAGAACCAAGATGGGATTTGAAATAAAGTCCTTTAATTTCAAAACCAGAATTCCCCTACCTCCTACTACAACCAATTCACTACCCTTATTAAAAATGGTTTTAGGGGCAGCTAGGAGGCACAGTGGATAGAGCACTGGCCCTGGAGTCAGGAGTGCCTGAGTTCAAATCCAGCCTCAGACACTTAACACTTACTAGCTGTGTGACCCTGGGCAAGTCACTTAACCCCAATTGCCTCACTAAAAAAAAAAATGGTTTTATAATCAAGAGACTACTTTATATCCAGTCTATGACTCTTACCATAATTGTGGCCCATGAGCAAGTCCCTTTACCTCTCTGACATTTGGTTCCTTCATATTTAAATAGAAAGGTATTTTTAATTGTTTCTTTGACTCATATGCCCTCTGATTATAATTGAGTAACTATCAAAAGCTAATTATTACTATGATTGAATTTAACTTAAGATGGCACTGTGTTAGGCATTCTGGATATGACAAAAATGCAATGTGCTTTCTCCTGAGGCAATAAAACATATGAATAGATAAGTAAATACAAGATAGGGATAAGGGCCTTGTTTGTCTTGGAGATCAGTTTAAAAAAGGAGAAGATAGCATACAATGCATACGGATTTAGGAATGTGGAGTTGGGGAGAAGAAAATCATGTTGAGTAGTTTCAATTATTTCTGTAAGTTAGGACTCAAAGTTATTGAGCAGGGTTGGGAAAGAGGATTGAATAATGAAAAAAAATTGTAACAACTCATCTGAAGAATATGATAAAGAATTAATCATATGAGAATCAAAGGACTGTCATGGAGTTATGAGGGCCCATATGACTTTAGATAACAAATTTTTTGAAGTCCCAAATGCCAAGGAATAAAAACAGGGACAAAACTTAAGGAAAGTGGATCCTGTATCTGTAGAGTTAACTGGTTAGTTCTAGCATCAAAATTGTGATGTAATATACTGCCAGGAAAAGATACATTTTTGTTTTGATGGCAAGACAATACTGGAAACCCCTTTTATATTTGAAATGTGTTCATGTATATAAAGATGAATATAAACATAAAGTTCCTTTGGATTTCTTACTGCAAAATCTGAGTTTTACACAATTACAGACAGTTCTTGTCCCTGCATTTCTTTGGATAATAGTGCATGTAGAGGCTGTTTAACTAATATTCCCCAAATGCTTCAATGCTGATTAAATGCATCAAATACCAAAACTTACAAAATAGAAAGAATTTCCCAATATTTTGTTCTGAGGAAAACTTTCCATTTCTTAGGAATGAACATTACTTCAAAAAATCAATCCAGTCCATTTCATTCTTGCTGTTACTTTTTTTTCTTAATGAGGATCCTATGAAACTAGAAATTGTATTTCATATTCACTGTCCCAGAGGCCCATTGCTTTATATTGCTTCACCTCTCATGTTCGCCTTTCAATTCCACGTGATCTTGCATTCCCCTAATCCCAGTGAAAGCAATAAATAATCCTTTTAAAATGCAAATATTGATATTTAAAATAATGGAATCTCTTTGGTAAATAGAATTGTAAGATTTACAAGCAAGTGAAAACCACAGCTTTGAAACCTGCTTCAATAAGTATATATGATTGCTATAAAACAAGATTGCCAAGAGAAGAGAGAAGCACATTTCCACATACATAGAAGATGTTTTTTTCCATTTATTTTTCTGGATAGAATTCAGTACTAAAAAGGCCAAGTTCTGAACACAATTTTATGGGAAGAATACCTAGATGGCATTATAAAGACTTTTCTTTCCATTTTACTCCAAAATCTTCATTCTGCACATGATGGAAAGAATCCTGCTCCCCTGTGTTAAGGTGTGGTAATTAGGAAGCTGTTCTCTGTCCTGACCAAGAATAATACCTATAAATAAAAATTAAACTTTCTGAGTCCATACTGTTGATTATGAAACAGCTAGAATCTTTCTGCTAAAATTACACTTATTCTCATTACCTGTTTCTGATATCTATTTTGAAGTCTGTTGTACCAGATAACTATCTGTATTGGGTTTAGAAAACTACTTATAATTTCGTTTCAAGCCCATATGAGTGTACTGTTCCTTCAAAATCAATTTTAGGGGCTGTCAAAAAAATAATAACATCCAAATAAAAACAAAAGGTATGTTTGTTCTCCAAATAATCTTTGGTTGGGAGGAAAATGAAGCTGCCTAACTTTTGTGGTCTCAATTTTTTCATTTGTTGTATTTTCCTTCCTCACAGCGTTGTTGCAAGGCTCCAAGAAACACTGAATGTTCTTTAAAAATGTGAAATGTTATATAAATATAAATTACTACAATTTTTAAGAAAACATAGTGTAATCCAATTCCCTAAATCCATTCATATGGAATTCTTTTCTCACCGAATGAGATCAATGTCTTGTATTTGAGTTGCAATGGGTTCATAATTTTAGAATTAAATAGACCTGAGTAGCTATCTATTCCAATTTTTACATTTTGCTGTTGAAAAAACTGGTCTGAAAAAGCAAATGACTCATCCAAAGTCACATTGATATTAAGCAGCAGAATTTTGAATAAGATCACATAACTAAATCCAATTATCCCCCAAGCACATAGACCTCTAAACCCTTTTAAAAAATCTTTTGGGATAAACATTGCTCTGTGATTATGAAAGTACAGTAAATTTATTATTTTTTTTTGTGCTACCTTATGTCAATATTCCACTCAAATCTGCCAAAAGGTATAGGAATTTATATTTTATGCTACTTTTTTTTCTCATTTTCTCCCTCTATCTTTACAGAAAAGAAATATTCCTCCAAACTAAGTGTTTCCTATTAATGAAGATCCAAGAGTTACCTTTAGTTGAAGTAGATGTTATTACAACTTCAGCTTTGCTACTTAGCACCTATAGCAACTAGACCCCAATGCTTCAGCTTAGTTTCTGATCAGAAAGCAATTGTCATGACAGGGTTACCAATGGATTTCTAATCTTTAATCTTCTTTTCATGATGTTGAGACTACAATTGACATCTGGACTATAAATTCTACCTGACATTATTATGATGGATGGATTATTAGAACATTATAAATGATGTAAACATCTCAACTGCATAAAGAAGCTAAACTTGAAGGTTTATTAGAGAAGATATGTTATGTGTCTAGACACACCAAAGTAATAAAGAACTGAGGAGAATAAAAAATTAAGTGAACTGGAACTCTAATTGTAAGAAATATGCATTAAACTGGGACAAATAAGTAGAATTAAAATATAGTGGAATTAAAGAGATAACAACAGAATCTTCAATTTACTTTAGTTATTCAGCATTTGAAATAACATCGTAAGAAATGATGAGGAAAATTTAGAAAGCTGGAAAGCTCAGTTAGCTAAAATAGTCAAAAAGTCAGATAATGATTTCTATGTGATTCACAATATTCCAAACCTATGTGGTCTGCACGTCTGGGCTGGAGCTTTTTGCCTGCTGGTATTTCAGCTGGTTTACTCGGATATTAGAAAAGCAGTATTGTGCGTGATGAGAAAATTGATTATTTTTTGTTTATTTTAATTCTTTGAAGCTTGGAAAATGATCCTTGGGGGAATTTTGTTCCTAAACATTCTTTCAGTTTTCATTCAATCAAAACAGTTCAATGAGACATTCAAATCACAGGTGCTATAAATGTAAGATGCCTTTGAAAAATATACTTAGTGGTTGATTCATCTCCAAACTATGGTAGAAAATAGGTTATGCTATACCACTGACCTCAGCAAAAAATGCTCTATAATCTCGAAAGAGTAAATTTAATTTCCCCTTATTTCAAACATTACATTTAAATAAAACCACCAGAACCCATTATTACAGTCAAAGAAATGCAACTTATACCTCAACACATATGTATATCTGTGATTTCTCTGATGGGTACTATCCATGATTTCAGTTCACAGATCACCCATGCCTTTTCAACTTGTGTGACTTTATTTTTTTCCCCATAAATTCTCTATATCTATTTTAAGATCTATGTCAAGGTGCTAGAATAATTTTGGGGAAAATTTTTAATATTTCTCTCCTTACCTTTTCACTATTCTTTCACTTTATTCTTCTCCATATACTAACCGATCTGCTTATGCTACTCTACTCTAAGATTACCTTCCATCGATTCTGTACTTATCTTGCATATTCCTAATTTTATACATGTTGTCTTCCCTGTTATAACATGACCTTCCTGAGGTCAGGGGCTGTCTTTAAATTATTGTTATTGTTATTGCATTGTCAGTCCTTAACACAGTACCTTCTATGTAGAAAAAATTTAATAGATTCTGTTTTTTTCTGTTACAATTTAATTTTCCAAATTATATGTAAAAACAAATTTTGACACCAATTTTGAAAAATGGTGTGTTCCAACTTCTCTTCTTCCCTTCCTCCCCAACCTCCACCCAAAAGAACTTAAGCAATTCAATATAAGATATATATGACTAGTCATGCAAAACATTCCCACATTAACTAGGTTGAGGAAAAAACAGTTAAAAAACAAAAATTGAGATTAAGGAATTGTCAAAGAAAAAATATGTGTTTTAATCTGTTTTCAGATACCATCAGTTCTTTCTCTGTAGGATTGCAATTTTCATAAGTCCTTCAGGGTTATATTGGAGCATTGCCTTGTTGAAAATAACCATGTATTTCCCAGCAGATCATCTTACACTATTGCTTCAGTTCATGTAGGTCTTTCCAGGCTTTTCTGATAGAATCATGTTCATCATAACTTTTATGTAGTACCTTAAACGTGACAGAATTTTTCTTCACAATAGACAAGCAAAGTAGGTACCATTTTGCCATTATAGTCAATCATCATAAGTATTTCCCTCCATCCTATTCCCTTCCCAAGATATTTTCTCTATTTTCTATCTTCTTTTACCCTCTTCCTCCTCAAAAGTGTTCTATTTCTGACTGTCCCCTCCCCCACTCTGCAGTTCCTTTTTTCCCCCTTCCCTACTTATCCTCTTCCCCTCCTATTTTCCTGTAGGGTAAAATAAATTACTCCTCCCAATTAGGTGTGAATGTTAATCCTTCCTTGAGCCCACTGTGATGAGATTAAGGTCTTTGAGCTAATTCTGTGTTCTAAACTTTTGTTCCTCTATCCCTCTTCAACTCTCCCTATGAAATCAAGCAAATCAATATGTTGTACTTGTGCACTTATGCAGAACATCTTCACCATCCTCAAAAGTGTTTTGCTTTTTACTGCTCTCTCCCCCAATTTTCCCTTCCCTCCTCCCCCTCTTCTCCCACCTCCCCTTATCTCCCTCCCCTCTACTTTCCCTCAGGGCAAAAATATATTATTATACCCACTTGAATATGTATGTTATTCCCTCTTTGAGCCAATTCTGATGATAGTAAGGTTCACTCACTGCCCCATTCCTTCCCTCTCTTCCCCTCCTCTCCATAAGATTTTTTCTTGTTTCGTTTATGTGAACTACCTCTCCCCAGTTCACCACTCCCATTATCCCTCCCCCTTTCTATTCCTCCTTGTCCTCATCCCAATTTTAAAGATGTCATCATGGGTTAGCTAGATGGCACAATGGACAAAGCACCAGGCCTGGACCTAGGAGGCCCTGAGCCCAAATCCAGGCCCAGACCTAAGACACCCCACCCTGTTTGCCCCACAAAAAACAAGGACAAACAAAAAATAAATACTTTACAGATATCATCCCTTCATGTTCATTTCAGACCTGTGTCCTCTGTGTATTCCTTACTGAAAAAAAGTTCTTATGAATTTGAAATATTATCTTCCCATGTAGGAATGCAAATAGTTTAATTTTTTAATATCCCTTATGATTTCTTTTTCCTGTTTATCTTTTTATGCTTCTCCAGGGTCTTATATTTGAAAGTCAAATTTTCTATGCAGTTCAGATCTTTTCATCACAAATGCCTGAAAGTCCTCTTTTTCATTGAAGTACCATTTTTTCTTCTGAAAGAGTAATTTAGTTTTGCTGGGTAGGTGATTTTTGGCTGTAGTCCCATTTCCTTCACCCTCTGGATTATCATATTCCATGCTCTCTCTTCCTTCAATGTAGATGCTGCTAGATCTTGTGTTGTCCTTACTGTAGCTCCACAGTATTCAAATTCCTTTTTTCTAGCAGCTTGCAATATTTTTTTTTCTTGATCTGAGAGCTCTTGAAATTGTCTATAATATTCCTGGAGGTTTTCCTTTTGGGACCTCTTTCTGGAGGTGATTGGTGGTTTCTTTCAATTTCTATTTTACCTTCTGCTTCTAGAATACCAGGGCAATTTTCCCTGACAATCTCTTGGAAGATGTTGTTTAAAATCTTATTTTGATCATGGTTTTCAGGCAGTCCAATTATTTTCAAATGATCTCTCCTGGGTCTATTTTCCAGGTCATCTGTTTTTCTAAGGAGATATTTAATATTCCCCCATTCTTTTATTCATTTGGATTTGCTTCACTGTGTCTTGGTTTCTTATAGTCACTAGCTTCCGTTTGTTAAATCCTAGTTCTTAGGCTTTTTTCTCATGACTCTCCTGCATTGTTCTCATTTCTCTTTTCATTCTTTCCTCCATCGCTCCAAATCTTCCTTCTATCTCTCCTACTTTCTTGTCAAAGTCCTTTATTGACCACTTCTATGGCCTGAGATCAATTCATATTTTTCTTGGAAGCTTTGGATGTAGGGGCCCTGAGGTTGCTATCTTCTGCTGAGGGTGTACCTTGATCTTCTTTGTTGCTAAAGAAACATTCTATTGTTCTCAACTTTCTTTGCTTGCTCATCTTACCATTTTTTACTTGACTTTTAACTCCCTCTTTCAGTGGGGCCCTACTTCCAAACTACACAGTTCCAAGCTTCAGTGGGTCCCAGGTGTTTGTTGTTGTTGTTGTTGTTGTTGTTTTGAGGGAGGGCAAGTTTTTCTCATGCCTGGCCTGCTCTCTGGTCTGAAGACAACATCAAGCCAACTAAGCCAACTTTCTAGTTAACCAGCCATCAGAGTGCTGTGGTGGTTCTTAGATTTGATGAATCTGTACCCCTCCCCCACCTGAGCCTCCTACCACTCAGCATTTCTTCCTACTTTCCTGCTGGGGTGGGATAGCCAAATTCCTCCTTAGGTCCGACACATACCCCTGCAATTCTCTCCCCCCGACCCATCAGAAATTCAGCTCTCTCACCTGACTGAAAGCTTAGTTCTAGAAGACCCTGATGCTGCAGCTGATTTGGAGGCTTGGGAATACGTTCCTCTTTCACAGCATGTCTAGTATCTGTGGTTTCACAATTGTGGGGTTGGACTCTGCTTGCAGCCCAGTAAGGCCCCCTTTAATCTGGAAAATAATCTCAGCCCATCTTTTTGTGGGTTTTGCTGCTCTGGGACTTGTTTTATTGCTGTTTTAGGGGTAATTGTGTCAGGAGCTCTGTGCATTTAAAGTCTTTTCTCTGCCATCTTGGCTCAGTCCTTAATAAATTATTTTTGATTGATCAATTAATTGAATTTTTTCATAGCACTGTGTGAAAAAAACATCTTCAAGCATTCCTTCTACCTTTCTACTATGTTTTCCTTAAAATGTGAGAAAACCAAAACTTTATTGGCTTAGGAGTTGAGCAAGTCTTGGCTTCTACCTGGGGGACCCTGACTCAGCATCCAGGTAAACTCTGTGTCTGTTGATTTGTCCTCCTGGTCATTCAGTGGTGTAAAATAAAAGTCCTACCCATGTGAGGCCAGTGCATTTCAGACTTGGAGAATATCTGAGACAATGTAAGCCCTCAGTCACTATATCCTGCCCTGATGATCAGAGGTTTTCCATAATGGGGGTGGTGGTGGTGTGGGGGGGGGGGCAGGGGGGTGAGGCTGTGTACCCAAGCTAAGTACTATTGAAGAACCTTGCAATGTTATTACTAATATATGTGTGTGTGTGTGTGTGTGTGTGTGTATATAATATATATATATATATGTATACAAATATAGTTAGTTAGTTGGTTAGTTAGTTAGTTAGTTGGTTAGCTGTTCAGTGACCTATAAGTGCCTCATTTCATTCCAAAGCTTAGGCTGGTTTAGGAGGGTACTGACTTCAGACCTGCCCATACTATAGTGCAAGACTCAAGTTTCTTTCACAATACATGTCCACCTCAGTGTCTTATCATACATTTTGCTGATCATATCTATTATATTACTTATATATGTCAGTCATCATTGGTAATATGCTTCTGGTAACTTGCCCATTGTGTATCTTTCCTTAGAGTTATGTACAATGCTAATTTTCCAGAAATCATGTTGTTCAATGAATCAGTCATATCACATTACCAGGATAATGATGTCATTAAAGAAGATTTTTTTTTTGTGGGGCCCATGAGGGTTAAGTGACTTGCTCAGGGTCACACAACTAGTAAATGTCAAGTGTCAGAGGCCAGATTTGAACTCAGGTCCTCCTGAATCCAGGGCCAGTGCTTTTTTCACTGTACAACCTAGCTGCCTCAAGAAGAGAGTTTTTCATCAGAGAGTTGTTTTGTATTTTTGAAGAGGGTTTCTGATATAAGCTAAAGTTCTCTAGGTTCTCTTCTGTATGCATATCATTGTACTAACCACATGAAGCCCCAGAATAACACAGAAACTTTTCATTCAGATACACATGCACTCTATTTAGATCTATCTAGGAAACATGAAGTGAATGAGGAATGCCTTTTTGCCAAGATTTTTATATTCAATTTGTTGGACAACCCATGGATGTAGTCTGTCAATATACATACATACAAGGTAGAAATCATGCTATGTTCAGAATTGAATAGGAGGAAAAAAATTGAGTGTAATGTGTTGTATTTTCGAAATTACATGTAATTTTCTTTTTTTTCTTTTTTCTTTTTTTTGTGGGGCAATGGGGGTTAAGTGACTTGCCCAGGGTCACACAGCTAGTAAGTATCAAGTTTCTGAGGCCAGATTTGAAACTCAGGTCCTCCTGAATCCAGGGTCAGTGCTTTATACACTGCGCCACCTAGCCACCCCCTAATTATATGTAATTTTCAATGATAAAATAGCATTATCATAATTTTGTTGTTATTCAGTCATTCAGTCATATTCAACTCTTAATGGCCCCATATACCATAGCATGCCAGGCCCTTTTATCTTCCACTAACTCCCAAAGTCTGCCCAAGCTCATGTTCATTGTTTCCACGAAAATATCCATCTTATCCTCGGTTGTCTGCTTCTCCTCTTACCTTCAATCTTTCCCAATATCAAGGTCTTTTGTAATGAGTACTATCTTCTCATTATGTGGCCAAAGTATTTAAGCTTTGATCTTCCATTGAATAGTATGAATTAATTTTTTAAAATATTGACTGATTTGAGCTGCTTGCTGTGTAAGGAACTTTCAAAAGTCTCATCCACCACCACAATTTTTATGTCATCCCAGACAAAAGTAGTTATTTAGATCTGTTATCTTCAAATATACTAAGGAATTAACTCCTCACCATATAGTTATGTCAACCCATAAAGTTGTATTTCTTGAGGCCCAGTACATATATTTATATTATAATAAAATATTAATGTATCATATAGTTGTCTATATACGTATATACTGTAGAGAATTAGTTGTTATTTGAGGTTTTTATGACCCTATCTTTTGGCTAGAATTAAAAAAAAAACACACATGTGTACTGACCTGAGGCTCTGGCCAGCACCTACACAAATGGCATGGTGCTCTACCCACTGGTTGTAGCCATTGCTTTGGTGCTGGCACGTCACGTCATCAGCACTTGCTGATGCCTGGCAAAATTATAATGACTTGAAGCCCAGTGAGGGCAGTCATGGGACTGTCACTCATAGCTGCCAGCTAATTGGCTTGGGGCTGTGTGGGGTCAAACTGGGGTCTGCTGGGAAGAAGAGAATTTTTTCACTATTCTAGCTTGAAGCTGCAAGGCGACAGGATGCTGCTGTGTGTTCTCAGCTGATTCCTGTGTGGTGGTGTTATTCAGGTTGTATTATTTCCCTTTCACCATTTTATTTCCTTTCCCTTAGTCCTATTGATCCTGTTTGTGTGTGTGTGTGTGTGTTTTTTAGTTTGTCCTTGTTAAATAAATCCTGCTCTGTATTGAGGGAGGCTGTAGGTCTCCTTCCTTGCCCCAATATTGTGGCAAGCCACCTAGCTAACACTCCCCAATTAAAAATTGTTCCCTACAATACACATAAATACATATATTATTTTATAGTTACAAAGTACTTCAAATAATTTATCTCATATGATCCTAAATAATCTTGTGATTTTAGTAGTTCATGAAAGATTATCCACACATTTAAGCTACAATTAATAACTCATATTCATACAATACATTCAGATTTACAAAATAATTTCTTTCAATATTCCTTTGAGATAAGTAGAGGATATTTACCTAGAGCAGATGCCATCTTCAAAATACAGAGAACATAAAAATCTATTATATCTAATGTTTTCTGAGAACAAAAAAAAAATGGACTTGCAACAGCAAAAACCAGGTTTAAAGGCTCTCTTTAAATGAAATGTCTACTTTCCTCACATGTGTTATGATAATAGGGAGAATGTAACAGATATAATCACATATTATCTTTTGAATGTTTTGCTGAGTTTCAACATCAAGTTAAGTGTAAAACAGACATGTTGACCAAAGGTGCTTAGTATCATGAATAGTACCCTATAGAAATCAAAAAGGATTTACCTACCAATGGCAAAGTTCTTTATTCTCTTGTTTTAGATATTATGTTGGTTGCAATGACACCCAAAAGACTAGGGGGTCTTTTTGTCACTCAGGTCCATTGACCAAACCATTCTCACTGGTAAAAACAAAACACATAAAAGTAAATATGATGATGAATATATATGGATATATATAGATAGATGGATATGTGTAAATATGTACATATATATGCAATACACATATGCATATAAAATATATTGTTTACATATATACATGGAAACATATACATATATGTGCACACATTATTTGTTATATAAATAACATGACATGAAGTTGGACAGGCAACTCATTGAGTTTATCTAATGATATGGTGTCCTAGGAAGGAGTTCCAAAGAGACAATGAAAATTCAATCACTGGAGGGGATCAAGCTAAATCATATTTGGGAAACTATGTAGCACTTTTGATTAATTCAAGAGGCTCATTTTTGTTCTGAAAGGTCATCTTTTTTTTTTTTTACATTATAGAAAGCTTTATTAGACCGTAACTCTTGCAGAAGAAAACAACAAATGTTTTACTTCAATATGGTGTCACCTCAAGCTTCTTCCAATTGCTGCTGAACCCTCCTCATCTCTTCTTCCTTCTTTTTCTGCTCGGGATTTAGGTAAGCATAGCGCTTCATTCCGTAGACTACACCCAAGAGCAGAGCCGAATATCATCTCACCTTACTGAGCGGGAAGACATTCAGGGGCAGCACCATTTTTTCCCGCTGACCCTAGACTTGGAAGCAGAAAAAGATCAGGAGCTAAGTAGAGGGAGAGGGGAAGCAGGTCATCTTTTTAATACAAATATTCTTTTCATGATATTATATGATTTCCTAGATCCACAATATCAAGAGAATCAAAATTTCCCCAAGAACAGTGGAATCATGATGAGAATAACTAATGTATAACAAATGTTTGGGGTAATATGCCACAGTACACTAAAAACTATGACTGGTTGACAAAAGGTGACACACAATCTATCAAGTGTATGCATGACTGGAAAAGGAGGTTGGCCATATGGTGATCTATCAAAGAATGAGGGATGGCAAATTGACAGCTCAAGTACTTCACTGGCATCCATGAAATATTCAGTGATTTCATAGAAACAGTATATTGTAGTAAGTGGATTCTTGATTGTGGATTTATAAATGACAATTTATAATTTGTGGATTTATAATAACAATAAATGAGAAACCATAAGTAGGTTTGGATGTGTACTAGTGAAGGAAATATTCATGACAATGAATTAATGTTACCATTGAAATACTGACAGAAGAGGAAGCCAAGATTAAATGGTTTTCTCAATATCATAAAGCTCTAGTAAGTGGAAGAACTAGCCTTTTAACGCCATGTCAAATTCTTATGAGCTTTTTCCCTCTGCTATATGCCACTTCTAAAAATGATATTTTTCTTGGTTGTATTATTTTGAATGGGATGATTTGGAGTTGTGAAGGGGGAAAGGGGAGAGGGTGAGGATAGAAAGCATAAGTTTTGAAAACTTTGGTTGTATCCTAACATTTGAAGGTAGTTATTGCTTAAAGATTCTCCCAGATTTGGGGGATAGAGAAGGACTTCATATTCAGTCAGGATTTGGACTCAGAAACTTCTAGTCACCTCCAGTTTTAAGATTCAATGATTGTATCTTAGTATGGGCATGGTTGACGACTCCTTTATTCTATTTTATTAGCACACACAACAAAAAGTAAGAGTCCCTTCATAGAAGCTGCAAAACATAAAAAGTCCCTGTGAACTAGCCAGGTTAAGAAGAATTCTGAGGATTTACCCTACATTTGTATCAGGAAATTTAATTAAGTGTTTTCAATATACATTTATAGAGGGCACTTACAGGCAATTGTCCATTCAACAATATAGAGAGAACAGAATGAACTGTGAGATATCTAAATAATAAAACCAGTCTAAGTTCACATAAATGAGAAAGTAAAAATAGAATAACAGTAAACACACTGACTTAGAAGGATATACTAGCCTATATAAGTCGTTTAGATGTTGTGGCTGCTATTAAAATGTCCTGATAGCCTTCACATACCTAAACTGCAGCAGCAGGAAACTGAAGAGAAAATTGCTGGCTGTAATGTGCTTCCTTGAAAAGCAGTGGTTAAATTGATTCACATGTAGGTGCCTGGAATCAAGAGTGTAGATCTTTAAGAATATTACTCACATATAGAGGGAAAGACTCCATGTACAGTGACTATTACTAGACTCTAATGTTATCTCCCAAACTTAAACTTCTCTTTGAGCTTTCTGTGGGAAGTGGAGAAATTTGGATGCTAGCTTCTGCCCATTTTTATCTGGCTTGTGATTAGCTAGAACCTAATAATTGTCTCATCAACAAAAAATTCATATTCATTGATAGAGTTCTACTGGCCAATGAAAGGAAGAGAAAAATATTACAAGTTGGTCCATAGAGAGTATCAAATTGGAATCAAACAAATAGGGTTTGAAACATCCAATTTCTCTTTCCATCAGTTTACTTATCTACAAAATGAAGGGTTTAGATAAGAGTGTATCTAGGATGAGGTTGCCTTCTAAAGCTAAATCTGTAATGTTCTAATACATTTCTGTCATTAATTTAGTGATTATTATTATATTCTGTTAGTTTGTTTATATGTATGAGCCAGTCTGTGTGTGTGTGTGTGTGTGTGTGTGTAGGTATCATATGGTATGTTTCCTGATAAAATGAGAGTGCTCTTTAGCCGTTTCTCTCAATCCTTTTGTGCATATTTATTTTCATCGTTCAGAAATCATCCAGAATTGACTTTATCGGCTCATCACAGCATGGAATTGAAAAGAAGACCCTGGCCTAGGTTAGGGAAGTCATGAAATTCCCCAGAAAATGAGTTCCAAAAGATAAAGACTGCTAGTTTTGCATTACATTCCCCAGCATGAGAAAAGAGTTTTAATCTCTCAATCTGAAATATCCAAATGACCCTTGGCTGCTCATTTTAGATTAAAGCAATAATGATCCCATTTCCCATTGCAGCACATCTCCATTATTCCTGACTGTGTGTAGTACAAGCCTTAAAGGGACTGAGGTTATTATTTAAGGACATTTCAAAAGGAAAGCTGACACTACCAAATAAACACATTTAATGAAGTGAGATTACTAGTCACTAAGGCTCTAATGAACTGTAAGATTAGCTGCAGCAAACTAAATTTCTCCCATGTTTCCTTCTGCCAATATCCTCAACTCCAGCTGGAGAGATAAGATGCAGAATTCATCAAGTGTTCAATAGTCAGACTGCTGAGATAGAGTTCTTCCTATCTAGCACTAAGATGTCAAAATGGTAGCTGAAACTTAGATCAAAATGAATACAGAGAGAGGAGAGTGAAAAGGAGAAAGGTTTTTATTATTATTATTATTATTATTTTATTTTTCTGTTTAGATGAAAAGAGACCCACACAAGAGATACTGCAAAATATGTAAATGGGAATTTCAATAAAGGCTTTATTTAAATCAGAGTATTACAACAGACTTTCATTTTGCAGAATGAGTTCTATGATGTGTTTCTACTGAAGATGCCATTGTATGGACTGTAAAATGGAGATAGCGAGGCTAAGTGTGGAGTCTATAGAATGTTAGGGCTGCATTCAGGAAAACCCGAGTTCAAATGTGGCCTCAGACACTATGTGACTCTGGGCAAGTCACTTAAGCTCTGTTTGCCTTAGTTTCCTCATCTATAAAATGAGAATAATAAAAGCACCTAACTGAGGCCTATTGTGAGAGTTAAATTAGGTAATAGTTGTAAAACACAACATAGTTCCTGGCACATAGTAAATGTTATATAAATGTTAATTTATTCTTATCATCATCATCATCATTATCATCATTTGGGATTGAACCTGTGATTTTATTTCATCATCATTATTGTCATTTGGGATTAAAATTGTGATTTCATTTACAGGAGCTCCCATATGAGGATACTCTCTCTACCAATGTATTTCTGAAGGAAAGGCCACCAAGTATAATAATTAAAATATTTGGATATTTATAGAGTTCATTTTTCACCTTGCATCAGGAAATTTGACATTATATAGATAAAAACAAAGAAAAGACAAAAGCAAGAATTTGAACCAGAGCTTTTTGAGAGATATTTACAAAACCCATTATAAAATGCAAGGATTCTATCTTTAAAATGGCATAATCATCAAATTAAGGCATCTTTTGGAGTGTGTATCTTTTAAGTGAATGGACCACATATCTGGCTCATTTCAACTGTCCTAACAATTGCTGCATAATCGATCTCATTGCAGCAATCAGTATTGATTAAGCCTTAAATAGATTGGCTCTGCTGTTTTCTCAGATCATTTATCATGTATAAACATGACCCATGTATCACTGGAATAAGTGATGAGACTGCTATTAAAAAAATTCAATATCTATAAAAAAGAGTGTCTGTCGCTCTAAACCTCTTACTTTTGTGGTACTACTGGTATGCTCTTATTTAGCATTTAGCATTTTGCTCAGAGCTTTGCAGATATTAAGCACTTAAATGTTTGACAATGAAGAAACTTGTCAAAGTAGTTTCACTTCTTTCTTATTTTACCATCATAACTCTTTTTCCAAGGGAGGTTAATGTAACTTCCTTAAGTCTCTTTTGAATCATTGGAACTGAATCTAAATGAAAATTATTCTTAAAAAGTCTTGAGATACTAAGAAGATCCCTATATTCTTTACCACTATCATCTTCATCCTCATCACTATTATCATGATCAGACATTCCTTAAACAACTAATGCATGAAGACCAACATAATTCTTAGTCTTAGGGGATTTGAACAGTCATGTGAGGAGAGAAATATGTGTGTCTGGATACAAACATGTATATTAAATTATATTTAACATATAAAATATAATTAACATGTATATGAATATAACATATATATTAAATATAATCCCAGGCCTTAAAAATAATAATCACAGAATCTTAGAGATAGATAAAATAGGAAAAGATCAACTTCCCATCCCATATAGTAATATAATATACTGATAGATGATAATTTGATTTCTACCCAATATTACCATATACATTTAGTTTATATATGCTTACAAGTGTGTATTTATTGCCATGCATATACACATACATACATATGAATTTTCACAAAATATTTATATTCTATAAACCTGGGGATTGAATTGTTCTGTTTGTTTTGTTTTTCTTTTTGCATCCTAAAATGCTTAATCCATAGTGAGTGGTTAACAAATGCTCATTGATAAATTGGTTTCTTGAAAACATTTTGTGGTGAGTGAATTACTATAACTTCACAAGACCATGTTTTAACCAAACTTATTTTGTGAACAGTTTTCTTCTCCATAGTTTCTGCCTATTAATTCATTTATAATAGCTCTTATTGTTATAAAATTTTTCCTCTCCATAGTTTCTATTCATTTAACCTAGTGATAACCCCTAGAGAAATATAGAATAATTTTAATCCTTCTTCTCTTTGAAGACTGGAAAACTTCTAAGTCTTTTCTTCTCCAGGCTAAAAGTTTCATCTTTCAATTGATCCTTGTCTAATATACTTTCTAGATCTCTCATCATACTGGTTATCCTCTTTCAGAAATATTGCACTTAATTAATAAATGTTTCTCCTTTCCCCCTACCTTCTTTCTACTTCTCTCTCAACTACCTACCTATCTTTCTCTCTCTGTTTCTTGATAGATACAGGAAAATCCCCAGAGACACTATTGTAACAAATCGGCAGAGTTAAGTAAAACGAATTTCCTTATTCACCATGGTCAAGAAAATAGGTTCATTCTGAAACCTGAATTCATCGCATCTCTGTCAGAATACCATTCTTCATCATGAGTTCTTGGCAATTGTGGTTGACAATTATTTTAATGAAGTCATTCAAAGTTGTTTGTCTTTATAATGTTATTATTCTAGACATTGTTCTGTTGATTCTTTTCACTTTTCTCAGTCTCAGTTCATATAAGACTTCCTAGGTTTCTCTGAAATTAGCCATTTCATTATTTCTTTTTCTGTGGGGCAATGAGGATTAAGTGACTTGTCCAGGCTCACACAACTAGTAAGTGTCAAGTGCCTGAGGCCAGCTTTGAACTCAGGTCCTCCTGAATCCAGGACCCTGGGCAAGTCACTTAACCCCGATTGCATCACAAAAAAACAAAACAAAACAAAACAAAAACTATAAGGACCATTTTTAGTCTCATCATTTATTCATTCAAAAAATAATTATTAAGTTCCTGAAATAATCTGGAATTGCTTATGTTGTGGAGCACTATGATGGTCACTTGGAGAATTACAAAGTAAGAAATAGTCCTTTCCTTAAACAAACTCTTAATGGAGTAAAAGGGAGCATTATGCATTTATATGTTCCACATTACTCTTGGCTAAATAAATTGATACATGGATACAGGCATCTAGATGGGTCAATGGGTAGATTGCTGAGCCTGCAGTCAGAAAGATCTGAGTTCAAATCCATCCATACTAAGTGATCCTAGGAAGTCACTTAGCCTTTCTCTGCCTCAGTTTCCTCAACTATAAAATGAAGATAATAACACCTATCTCTCAGGCTTATGAGAATAAAATAAGATAATATTTGTAAAGCATTTACATGCCTGGCACATAGTATGTACTATAGAAATGGTTATTCTTTCCCCCTTCTCCTGTTAAAACTAAGGTGCCACAATTAGTAGAATTAAATAAGATTCTATGAAGGAGATTGCTTGGCAATAGGCAAAATGTCAATAGGTGTGGAATAGGGATGGAGGAAGAGGGAGTTCAATATGGCATTTAGAATGTTGGAATTAATTAAGGAGGAGATGAGTTTAATTATTGTTGGGCCAATCACTTAATCTCTTGGGGCCTCAGTTTCCTCATCTGCAAAGGCTTGTAGTGCCTACTTCATAGTGTTGTGGTATAGGTCAACCAAATTCTTCAAGCTTTACATGTGTGTTGTTCTTATACCAAATGCAGGTAAAAATTTGAGCAAGAGGATAACAAGTCAGGAATACAAAGGACTGTTTGGGGATTATGAGTATTCCAATTTGGCTAGAGTAGATGGAAATGATGAGAAGTGGATGTGAGATGGGGCTGGAAAAGTACACGACAGTCAGATTATGGAGGGCTTTGGAAAATTGTGGTACCATTTTTCTCTTTTCTTCAGTGTTCTGAAGCAAATTCTGTTCACTCACATGGTATCACCAGTGACTCAGAAGTTGACCGTAAATGCCCTATTCTGAAATTACATCTCTGTTACTTGTCCCTCCTTTGCTTTGTAAGTCCCATTCCTTCAACACCTGACCATTAATTTGTAACTACTACAGGTTCCTCTAGGACAATGAACATGACTCATACATAAATAAGGTAGACTTGTACATAAATAAGCTAGGTACGCTGCATCTAATGATGGAAGTAACTATTTTTCAAGTTTGCATGAATCTTTCAAAAGTTCATTTTGGAAAAACTGACATTTGCAATTCTGCAACCAAACACATCACTTTGGTTCTCGGCCTTATTCCTCTGGGTCTCATTCCAAATGGCTATGCAGAATGACTAGGAGCTGCAGTGACCTTCACTAGCTTCATGGTAGCAAAAAACCTAGATTTATATATCTGAAATGCCCTGTTTTGCTCTGAAAACAGCTTTACTGATTACTGGGAGGGGGAAATCTCATGTTTCACTTAAGCTGAAACATTTTTGGAAGGCAAACATGAAAATGGAGGAATACTTCAGCAGAATTGGAAATTTAGGAAAAAAATAGAGCTTTTAGTGTTAAGATGCCTGATAATAGTGTTTCTTTGTTCTTGCTGGGAATGCAGGTGATAAATATCAGTGACAGAATGAAGCATATGATAAACAAGAACAAAATCTAAAGCTAGAAAGTAATCTTTGATGCTGCTGATAGTGGCAATAAAACCCCATCCACGCTTACATGCAAAATGAGAACCCTTTAGTAAAATAGATGGAACATTAGAAATCACTCAGAATTTAAGCTTATTCAGATGTAATGAAACTTTTCCCATAGACCCACAGACTATCTCATGGAAAGAAACCCTAATAAGTCATTTAGCCTATTCTCCTCTGGACAATGGACAATTATTCTTTCTTAGACATCCATTCATTTAGGGATCTGTCCAATGTGGTATCTCCAATACCACCAAACTATCTCCATGAAATGAACAGGGCATATATTCATGATGTTAACTTGTTAACTGGAGCCATTACTATCTCCTCCTTCCTCCTCTTCTTTTCTTTTTTTTTTCTCTATTATGAGTTTTCCCCAGAGAAAACACCCAAACTTGGAGTTTATCACGTAAGTCATCAAGCTTATGTTTCATCACCCTTTGACTTAATATAATCTGGGTCTAAAAGGAGACTAGCATTTCTCAGTGAATAAAGTAATGGCTAAGAGGAATATGGAAGACTGCATGGAGGAGGTGACATTTGAAGGAAAGGAAAAAATTCAATAGTTCAAGATAAGAGTAAAGACTTTTCCAGAATAGGGTTGGAAATCATAGGTATTGTTCAGGGTATGCAAAATAATTAGTTACACTTGAACAGGACATAATGGGAGTAATGTGAGCTAAGTAGATTAGAGCTGTATTATAGAGAGCTTTGAATGCCAGGCTAAGGAGTAGGAACTTTCTTCTGTAGGTAAGTAATTAGCTTGGTGCCTGAATGAATTTGACCTCTTGTCTCTATTCATTTAATCACTTATACTCCATTTACAGATATCCTCTATGATTAAGTCATAATATCCATGGCCTTGATAGCGCCAGTGATGAATCTGAGCCAGAAGAGAGAGAGCTTTCTATTTTCCATAAGGCCAGGACAATTATTTTCCTCCTTCCTCCGTCCTAGGAGTTTGTTTGCTCTGTGATCTGTTGTAGGGGTAATAAGAGTAATGTATGTGACATTGGAATTTACTCAAAGTGAATGTCTTTTGTAGTAATCAAATGCCTCAGCTTTCTTTTACTATTTAATCACCTGCAAAAGTAGTTTATTGCTTCATATGTTCCTCTATCATAAACACTAAAGCTCAATTAGTTTGGCATTTTCTTGAGTTTAAAGTCATGATCGCCTTATCTTTTTATTTTAATTTTACATATTCTGTGATAGGTAAGTAAATGCCATCTCATTTTATTCTTTAAATCGAAAGGCAAGGAAAACAAATCCTAGAGGAGAAATGCAGCAAGGATGTAGTCAGTCAGTCAGTCAGTCAAGTGTGAATTGAATACATATGAAATGCAGAGCATTATGGTAGGTCCTTGAGGTATATAGTAAAGGTTAGGCATGTTTGCTACTGTCTGGTTACTTATGGACTAAGCTTTAGAGACAAGTCAGACTCAAATGGGAACTGGACTAGGAGACAGATGATTTAGGTTTTCATCCCAGGTCAAGTCATTTAACTTTTCTGGGTTTTAATTTCCCCATTTATAAAATGAGGATGATCAGAAAGTCAGTGTGCTACAGCAGAAAGAATTCCAGACTAGTAGTCAGGAAACAAGTATTTGACACTTATCTTTGATGCTATCCATGTGACCACGTACAAGTCACAACCTCTTAGAATCTCAGTGTCATCATTTGTAAAATGATTTATAAAATCAACTTCAAATGCACTCTCCTCATTCTGTTTTTCATACTTCTCCAAAACAGAATTTTTCTTGAACTTTCATGTTACTTAGTGTGTACTTATCTATGGGTAGCTCATATTTTCTTGCATGATAATTATTTGTATACACTTTGGAATTTTCCCTTCCTTCCCATACTAGGTTTTAAACTTTGAGGGAAGAAACTATTTCAATAATATCCCTGCAGAGCATTGTTTTGAGAGTAGTAATTTACAAACTTTTAAGTGTTACAAAGTGCAAATTAGCATTATTCTATCTGCTAATTCCCTTGTACAAAGTTGACATAAAGAAGAAAATAATTAATTAATATGAAATTAAAATGCACTAATATTGTTATGAATAATAATCAAAGTAGTTATGTGTTAATGGCTAGAAAGCTGGCGTCAAAGCTGGAAAAATTTGGATTCGAGTCTTGCCTCTGATAAATACTAGTTGTATTGACCCTAGGTAAGTCACTTAATCGTTCAATGCTCTAGATGACTCTTGAATTATAAATTGGAGTAAAGGTAACAACTTGCATTAGTAGAAGAAGTTGCCTCCTCTGGAACTTTATAAGTTCAATCACAGGTCCAATAATACCTCCAACCATGTGAACATAAGAATTCTAAACACTTGGCAATAAGGGGAAGGGAACAAGTGTTTATTATAAGCCTACTATTTTCCAATCTCTCTGCTAAGCCCTTTACAGATATTATCATATTTTATCCTCACAACAACCCTATTAGGTAGATGCTATTATGATTATAATTTTAAAGATGAGGAAGGCAGACAGAGGTTAAGTGACTTAGCCAGGGTCATATATCCAGTAAATATCTGAGACCATATTTGAACTCAGGCCTTCCTGATTACAGGCCTGTCTTGCTATCTACCATACTATCTGCCTGCCTATGGATATATACAATAGTATATTTTATTAACTACCTAATATATGATAGACATAATGGAGAATACAATGAAAAAAAGTATTCTCTGCTTTTGAGCTGCTAACCAGGCATATGGCAAGACAAGGCATTAGGAAATTAAGAAATTAAAAGTTCAACAATAATACGAAAACATAATGCTATGAGGTAAGGGATATCATAGATAATTTCTGATCAAATACTAAATGATCTATATTTGAAAACTGTGCTATGAGCTTAGAGTAGGAGAGATCACTGTGAACAACTCTGCTCCAAGGAGGATAATGGTTTTGAGCTACATATTGAAAAAAGGATGCGATTTAGATAGATGGAGAAAATGTGTCCAGTCTTCCAAATGGGTAGACTAGCATCATCAATATGATGGAGGCAGGGAACAACAAGATGTTATATAGGATACTAAGCAGAATTCTTTGGCAAAGTTTGAATGTCATTTTTTGGGCAGAGAAGAGAAATAAAGGTGTAAAGCATAGATCAAGACAAGTACTTTTAATGACTTGTAAAATAGAAAAGATTAATTAAGGAAAACGTTATACCACATATATGTATTTAATCCAAGAGTCAATGGAAGGGCAGCTAGGTGGCACAGTGGATAAAGCACTGGTCCTGGATTCAGGAGGACCTGAGTTCAAATCTGGCCTTAGACACTTGACACTTACTACCTGTGTGAACCTGGGGATGTCACTTAATCCTCATTGCCCCTCAAAAGAGTCAATGGAAAGCCACATTGTAGGATTGTGAGGAATGGTACTGTTTGTTATAGATTGCAACTAATTCATCTTAGTGCTTCAGCTTTGGAATTGAATGAAGTGAGACACCCATAGACTATCTGTTGTTGTTTGTCCTTTGTTTTCAAAGAAGATCATGATATCTTTGCACTGAATTGCATTTAAGTGAATGAGAGCTAATGCAAAATCACCAGGCTCACTCTCTTCTTAGGAACCATCTGGGACCAGTGGCAAAATATACATCAGAATGACTGGAGATAGCCCCGGATGTTTGAGGCAATCAGGGCTAAAGGACTCTCCCAGGGTCACACAGCAAGTAAGTGTCTAAGATCTGATTCCAGGCTTGGTGATCTATCCACTGTAACACCTAACTGTCCTCACAGACCTTATAACAGTTAACAAAAAGTTGCTTATTCAGCAAGGACAATATATTGATTCACTTGGCCATAATTTCCTTTCTTCTGAGTTGGCCAGGCTAATCTGCTGGTCAGAAGTATGAGAGAAATTACTGGCTCCTTGTGGGTTGCCTTTTTGAAATTAGGAAACCAGGAAACTGTGCTAAAAATCATGAACTTTAGTTCTATTAACCTACTAAATCTGCAAGTTCATATCTGTATGTTCTAAGGGAAAAGAAAAAGCTTAGCGTCCTTGCAAAAAGTTCCTTTTACCATAGCTTTGCATCAGTTTTTTTTTTAATTTAGAGGGAAATGGAGAGTTATCCTGAAAGGTTTGTGAAAAGTACAGTTGCCATGGAAAATTATTTCATTCACAGTGAATGAAAATTAGTTGAAGAGGTGAACCCCTGCTATAACTAGCAGGTCTAATGACAGAGGTAGAATCTAAAGATGTCTTGATAAATGAGAACAATGGGCCTAAGCTAATAAAATGCATTTAATAAGGACAAATGCTAACTACTGCATTTGGGTTAAAAAAAAAACTACTTAATTATAGGATGGATTGGCAGGGAGTACACAAAAATTTGTGGGGGGACAATCTGGGATTTTAGTGTTCTTCAAGTTCAATATGAATCAGAAATGAGGTTCAGCAGTCAAGAAAGCTAACTTGATCCTAGAAGAATTCTCTTTAGAAGCATAGGATCAAAAATGAGGGAGACAACAGTAGCTCTGCTCACTTTACTGAGTAGACCATATCTACATTACGATGTTCATTTCTTACTGGGAAAGCACTGACAAAACTGGAGCTTATCGCAAAGCAGACAATGATACTGCTAAGAGGACCAGAGACCAAGTCATGTAAATATTATTGAAGGAATCTGGAGCATTTAGCTTGGAAAACAGAAGCTCCTATTTCTGCCCTTAAGCACAAAGACCTATCCGTACCTTCTAAGCAGAGTGATTCTTCCTATTACAGAATGACTGTCTCAATTCCCCACTACATTTCATAATATGCATTCTTCCCATATAATGATTTGAAGAGCTGTTATGTGAAAGGGTGCTTTGCTGAAGTAGCAGTGAAACCAATTTCTGCTGAATAAAAAGAAAATTGTCCTAAGTCAAAGTGTAATGACCTCCTTCAGGAATTAGTGAATTTTCCTGTCACTAGTGGTCTTCAAAAAGAAACTGTGTAGTCAGCTGTTGAGGATTTATTAGAGAGAATTACTCTTCATGTATGGGTTGTACAAGGACAGCTAAATGGCGAAGTGGATAGAGTGCCAGGCCTGGAGACAGGAAGACCTGAGTTCAAATTTGACCTCAGACACTTACTAGTTGTATGACTTTGTGAAAATCAGGTAACCCTTAATGAGCTGGAAAAAGAAATGACAAACCACTCCAGTATCTTTATCAAGAAAACCCCAAACAAGGTCATGAAGGGTTAAACACAAATGACAACAACTCAACAGCAGCAAAATGGATTGAATTGGATCATAACTATAATTCTTTCAACACTAAGATTCTGATTCTTGCTATTAAAATATGATAAAGAACTAAAAGATTTCAGAAACTGGGGAAGCTAGGTTGCACAGTGGATGAAGCACTGGCCCTGGATTCAGGAGGACCTGAGTTCAAATCCGGCCTCAGATACTTGACACTTACTAGCTGTGTGACCCTGGGCAAGTCACTTAACTCTCATTGCCCTGCAAAAAACAAAACAAAGACAAAAACAAAGCAACAACAGCAACAACAACAAAAAGGGGCAGCTTGGTGTTGAAGTGGATAAAGCACCATACCCAGGATTCAGGAGGACCTGAGTTCAAATCTGACCTCAGACACTTGACACTTACTAAATGTGTGACCCTGGGCAAGTCACTTAACCCTCATTGCCCTGCAAAAAACATAAATAAATAATAAATTATTTAAGCCTTGCAGTGATATATCTAATAAATGTCACATATATTGTACAACTTTTACAGATAAAGAAATTAGTGCTAACACTGAGTAAATGACTTGTCCATGGTCCTTGTTGTCTGTCCTTCATTTTCGAAGAGGATATGACATAAGGAAGTAATGCAATTCCTTGCACTGAATTACATTTAAGTGAGGGAGGGCTGTGCAAAGTCACCAACCTCACTCTTCCAGAGCCATCTAGGTACAGTGGCAAGATATATATCAGGCTGACTAGAGATGAACCTGGATGTTAAAGCCATTCGAGTTGTGACTTTGCCTAGGGCCACAGAGTTAGTGTTTGAGATGAGATCTGAACTCAGGTCCTCTTGACTCCAGGCCAATGCTCTATTCACTACAACATCTATAGCTAAAGAATTTCAGAGACAGGTCTTCTACTTTCTAAGTTGAACATTCTATATACCCTAATGTGCTATCTTTCAAAATAATGAGGAAAGATATAACGAGGTTTCAGTAGATAGGCAAAATTGACCCATGCAACTTTATTAAGGGAATACACAAAAATAATTGAGTAGCTACCAGCAATAACAAGGAAAGTAAAAAAAAAAAATTGGTTTGGTGATTTGTCTTAGAATACCCTTTCTTTCTCATCATTGAATCTCTGTCTCCATTCCTTCTCTGGGTCACATAAGAAATGTACTTTCTTTTTTGTTTGTTTGTTTGTTTGGGTTTTTGTTGCACAGGGCAATTGGGGTTAAGTGACTTGTCCAGGGTCACACAGCTAGTAAGTGTCAAGTATCTGAGGCTGGATTTGAACTCAGGTCCTCCTGAATCCAGGGCCAGTGCTTTATCCACTCTGCCACCTAACTGCCCCAGAAATGTACTTACATTGAAGTAATAATCCTGGTTTAGAAACTTACTTTCTTACAACGATATTGTGCTCTTTTGAGAGTAAGGATTTTTTTGTTATTTTTGCTTGCATACCCAGTGCCTAACACACTGCAAGATATATAATAGCACTGAGTACATACTTGTGAATTTCTTAATTAATTTATTCTAAATATCATAACTAATGAAATGCAAGGTCTTAAAACAGGTTCAATTATCTGTTGTTCATGTCTGACTTTTTGGGAACCTACTTGGGATTTTCTTGGCAAAGATACTAGACTGGTTTGCTATTTCTTTTGCTAGGTTATTTTATACATGAAGAAACTAAGGCAAACAGAATTAAGTAACTTACCCAGGTTCACACAGCTAATGTATTAGGCCAGATTTGAACTCAGGGAGATGACTCTTCCTGATTCCAAGGCCTGCCCCCTATCCACTGCACCATTTAAGGGTGGCCTTGACATTTTTAAGTTTTCAAGGTATGCAAAATAAGTGGGGGTAAAATGATGTTAATCAGTTTGTAGGGCCATGTCATATAAGAAATAAAGATAGCATATTTGCAACAGATATGAGAAAAACTTGAATCAGCAGCTCAAGATTGCTAAAGTAGTTTATGAAAGCCAACAGGAGTGTTCTAGCTTGTAAGGATGTAAATTGATTAGAAAAATGCAGCTTTGTTGAAGTAGAGGATAGTGAACTGATATTGTGGGGGGGGAAAAAACTGGATTACAGTCCCAACTCACACACATGTTGATTTTGTTATTCTTGAGCAGTCACAACCTTACACTGCTGTATAAGACTCACAAGTCTTCAAGACTATAAGCTTTTTGGCTCTTTTTTGTGGTAGCTAAGAATTAGACATGGAGGGGATTACCATCAATTGGGGAATAGTCACACAAGTTGTAGCATATTGTTGTAATGCAATATTATTGATATAAGAAATTACAAGCACAATGATTTCAGAAAAACCCTGGAAAGCTATATGAATTTATGAAAAGTTGGGTGAGAAGCACCAGGAGAACATTGTGTACAGTAGCATAAATCGTGTACAATGAAGAACTGTGAATGACTTGTCTATTCTCAGCAATATAATGATCTAAGACAATCACAAAAGACTCACAATAAAAAATGCTATATAGCTCCTAAGAAAGAACTGATATTTCTATTTATTTTTGCACAAATAACTGATATGGATATTGCACATATATAACCTATATCAGATTGCCTACTGTTTCAGGAGGGGACAGGGAAGGAAGAGGAAAATAGAATTTAGAACTCAAAAGAAAAAAGAAAATGTCAAAAATTGTTTTCACATGTAATTGGGGAAAAAATTTACATAAAGACTATAAGCTTTCAATCTTCATTGGTACATAGAATTTCCACACCTGGAAGCCCCTATGTTAATGAGTTCATAGATCTGAATTCCCCCTCTTCTGAAAAAGTTAGCTGATTGGGAACTTGACATAGTATTTTACAAAATGACATAATTTGTGGCAAAGAGTTTACTGAACTTTAAAAAGCAAAGCAGATCAAGACTAGGTGTCAGCCTAATTAAGCATATTAGAAAGTTCAAAGTCAGGAATAGAAATCCTTATGACTCTAGGAGTTAAAATTGCAATACTTAGGTCATTTTTTTCATCTATTTAATTATTTTAGATACAAGATCCAAAAGAAAATAGCTTTAGTATTAGATCTAAATCATGTGAGATTCTGTCAACTTTATTTAATTTAATCTGTAAATTCAATCTAATCTCTTAAACAAACTAATCTTGCTCTTTAACATCCCTTTTTTTCCTGAGGCAATGGGGGTTAAGTGACTTACCCAGGGTCACACAGCTAGTAAGTGATGAGTGTCTGTGGACAGATTTGAACTCAGATCCCCCTGACTCCCTGGCCGGTACTCTATTCACTGCTCCACCTAGCTGCCCCAACATCCCTTTCTAAAAATTTATCTCTTAATTTATATGACTATCATTTTATGAAATGCTATTTTGAAAACTTAAAAGAAGGTTAATTTTTTTTTAATTACCTTGGCTTAATGTGTAGCTGAATACATGTAAAAAAACAATCAATCAACTAATCAACATTTGTTAAGCACATAATATGTACCAGGCACTGTGCCAAGTGCTGGGTACACAAAAAGAGGCAAAAAGTCCCTGCTGTCAAGGAGCTTACCATCTAAGAAGGAAGACAACATGCAAACAAATATATGCAAAACAGGCTATATACAAACTTCATAAAAATCTTAGATGTTCCAAAGTGAAATGGCTGCCTTAAGAGATGGTGATTTCCCTGGCATGATAGTTCTTGAGGTAGCCTCTATGAAACTTCTTGTTGGAATGTTGTAGAGTGGATTCCTGCTCCTGGTAAGATCTAGATCGGATGATTTCTTAACTGTCTTACATTTATAAGTCTCTATATTCTATTCCATTTCATTTAAATATGGAGCAGAGTGAAGAGTGTGGGGAGACAAATAAATTTCCTGGTTAACATGGATAAAAGGTCAAAGATATTGATGGTTTTTAAGTTATGGAAGAGAAATGATTTGTCAGAATGGATGTGTGTATATTTTCAATATAGGACACTGTTTCACCTGATGTCCAGAAACATAAAAAATATCAGGTTCCATTTCCATGATTTTGTCCATTACACCTATGTATGGATTTAGGGGATTTCTTTTCTCATTTCTTAATTTAGTGGTTTTTCTGATTTTACAAATGACAAAAACTTCCTGAAGGTGCTTAATTAACCAAAACAGCGGGATAGTCACTCCAATTAATTTGTAAATAAAGGACTTTGAAATATTAAGATAAGGAATCCAGGCTATTAAAAGAGCAAAAAGTAAAATGGGGTGGGCAGGCAAATTCTTTCCATGAAAACACTTTTAAACAGGAGGGACAAATTTCAGAGTCTACATGATTAATAGATATAATTAGTTCAAAAAGGATAAAAATCAAAGTCAACCAATTTGGCGATTTACTCTGCAATAAAACACTGGTGGGACAACTAGAGGGCAAAGTGGATAAAGTACCAGCCATGGATTCAGGAGGACCTGAGTTCAAATCCTGCCTCAGACACTTGACACTTACTAGCTGTGTGACCCTGGGCAAGTCACTTAACCTCCATATCCCCGGAAAAAATCAAAACAAAAACAAAAACAACAACAACAACAAAACACTGGCAAGAAATACTGGTGTAATGATCATTATTTTTCTTAACATGTAGTGAAGAATGTTGAAAATGGGGAGAAGAATAAAAAGAGAAACTAAAACATTCATTTTGATCTGACACATGCCAGTTCCTAAGACATTTAAACATGGGAAATAGGCACTATATAAATCTTAGTAAAGTAGTTAGGTAGCAGATGGAATGTTGGTCTACAGTCCAGAAACAAGTTCAAATTCAACCTCAAATAGTAAAATTCATTTTCCAATGAAGGATGAATAATAAATTATGCTAATGATGATACTGCTGATATTATGTACAATTCCTTTGCTCTTAAATGTAGGTAGATAAATGTGTATGTTATATTATATTATATTTTTTTAATTTTTCATTTTATTTTGAATTTTCCCCATTACATGTAAAAAACCCCAATTTTTTACATTAATCTTTAAAAACTTTTTGTTTTAAATTTTCTTCTATTCTCCCTCCTCAACTCTCCATATGAAATCAGGCAATTCAATATAAATCATACATGTGCAGTTATACAAAACATCTTCACATTAGTCAGGTTGTGAAAGAAAACAGACAAAATAACTCTAGAAAGAGGAGCTTAGAAAAACAATTATACTTCAATTTGCATTCAGATATCATCAATTCTTCCTCTGTTGGTGGTTTGCATTTTTCATATGTCATTCTGAAAGCATCCTACTCATCATTTCTTTCACAGTTACTATTGCTAACTGTATTACACTCCATCTTACTCCCTCCTCTTGATATCTACTCTATTTTTTATCTTCCTTCACCCTAACACTCCTCAAAAGTATTTCGCTTTTTACTGCCCCCCCCATGCACCTTCCCTTCCTTAGCCTCCCCACCCCCATCTCCTTCCCCTCCCACTTTCCCTCAGGGCAAAATATATTGCAATATCCACTTGAGTGTGTACATTATTCTCTCTTTGAGCCAATTCTGATAAGAGTAAGGTTCACTCACTCCCCAGCTCCTTCCCCATCTTCCCTTCCACTCCATAAGCTTTTTCTTGTTTCTTTTATGTGAGATACTTTTCCCCAGTTCACCTCCTCCTTCCCCTTTCTTCCAGTGCATTCCCCTTACTCCTTAACTTGATTTTAAAGATGTCATCATGGGTCAGCTATGTGACACAGTGGACAAAGCACAAGCCCTGGACCCAGGAAGCCCTGAGCCCAAATCTGGCCCCAGATATAAGCCACCCCAGCCTGCCTGCCCCACAAAGAACAAGGATAAACAAAAAATAAATGCTTTACAGATATCATTCCTTCATACTCGATTCACACCTGTGCCCTCTGCCTAAGTATATTCTTTTCAGTGGCCCTAATACTGAGAAAGATCTTTTGGGTTAGAAGTATTATCTGCCCATGTAGATATATAAAGTTTATCCTTTTTAATGTCCCTCGTGATTTCTTTTTTCCTGTTTAACTTTTTATGCTTCTCTAGAGGCTTGTATTTGAAAGCCAAATTTTCTATTCAGTCCAGGTTTTTTCATCACAAATGCATGAAAGTCCTCTTTTTCATTGAAGTCCCATTTTTTTCTCTGAAAGCTGTGTGGAGATTTTTTTGTTGTACTTCCAGTTCCTTTGCCCTCTGGAATATCATATTCCATGCTGTAAGAATTGATTATGATTTGGGGACCCCATCTTTGGCCAAAATTAGAAAGCCTTTGGGGCTCCCCGCACGGCTCCCCTCTGCCCCAGTCACACCACGGGTCCCTCTGCCCATCAGGGGTATGCACGGAGAACCCGAACCCTGGCTCCCTTTGCCAAGTGGGGGTATGCAAGGAAACCCTGTGCCCCAGCTGGCCTTTGGTGCTGCCCCTAGGAGTGCCAATGAATTAGCTTTGGTTGTGTGGGTGGTCTGCCTGGGTTTTCTGTGAAAGAAGGGTTTTATATTCTGGGAGTTGGTTGGAGAGCAAGGGAGGAGGAGACAAGAAGAAGAAGAGATAGTGAAAACTTTACAGCAGCAAGAAAGAGAGTTACACACAGACACACAGTGGGATATAAAAAGTTAAACACAAAGTAGCTGGGTCTGGTGGAAGAATTTACAGGTCGTATTTCCTGCTTTTCTTTGTCCTTATTTCTAGATTTGTTCCCATCAATAAGCTATGTTTTTTTGTTTTTGAAAAGCAGTTTGTAATCTCATTTCTTATCAGTCTGCGAGAAACATTTGGGGAGGGGGTAGTGTGAAAGAGAGGAGGCTTGGGACTTGGAGGTCCCCCATTGTTTTCTGAGTCCCAATATTACAGCTAGTCTCCCAATTAACTCTTCCTATATTAAATTTGGCCTTTACAATGCTCTCTGGTCCTTTAATGTAGATGCTGCTAGATCTTGTGTTATCCTTACTGTAGCTCAACAGTATTTGAATTCCTTTTTTCTAGCTACTTGTAATATTTTCTCCTTGACCTGGGAACTCTGGAACTTGGCTATAATATTCCTGGAAGTTTTCCTTTTGGAATCTCTTTCAGGAGGTGGTTGGTGGATTCTTTCAATTCCTATTTTACTTTCTGCTTCTAGAATATCAGTGTAATTTTCCTGATAATTTCTTGGAAGATGCTGTCTAAACTCTTATTTTGGTCATGGTTTTCAGGCAGTCCAATGATTTTCAAATGATCTCTCCTGGATCTATTCTCCATATCAGCTGTTTTTCCAAGAAGATATTTTATATTGCCCTCTATTTTTTATTCATTTGGATTTGCTTTACTGTGTCTTGGTTTTTCATAAAATCACTAGTTTCCATTTATTCAGTCCTAATTCTCAGGCAATTATTTTCTTTAGAGAGATTATGTATCTTCTTTTCCATTTAGCTTTTCAAGCTGTTGACTTTTTTCTCATGACTTTCCTGCATTGCTCTCATTTCTCTTTCCATTCTTTCCTCCCTCTCTCTAAATCTTCCTTCTATTTCTCCTACTTTCTCTTCAGTCTCTTTTGAGTGCTTCCATGGCCTGAGACCAATTCATATTTTTCTTGGAAGCTTTGGATGTTGGAGCTTTGACTTTGTTATTATCTTCTTCAGAGGGTGTATTCTGGTCTACCTTTCTCCCAAAAAATCTCTCTATGGTCTTCTGCTTTCTTTGCCTACTCATCTTGACCTGGAAGCAGATGTCTGTTTGAAATCTGATTCCCTATGGTCTGAAGCTTGGAGCACCTGTGTGCCTCCCCAACTTGACTGCCTCCACTTGAGTTAGCCCATTTGTTCAGAACCATGGCACTTTGCCCCAACTCCAGCAGAGACCACAACCACTTAACCCTGGCCAACCACCAATCCCCCTCACTGATCTGTGAGCTGAGCCTCAGAAGAAGCCTCTGGTGCTGAAGACTCAGAGGACCTGGAGACACTCTCTGTCCCAGGCTGGGTCCACACTACATGTCAAGCTCCTTTCTCAGCCTAAACAGCAGATGATCTCAGTCACATAATTAAGGCTTCTTTGGCAGCAAAATAATATCACTCTGTTCTTATGTGGGTTAGGTTGCTCCAGGAGTTGTCTTATGTCATTGTTTTTGGTGTGTGTGGATGGGTTTGTGGTGAGCTGGGGGTGTCACAGCCATTCCTCTGCCATCTTGGCTCCACCTCCTCTGTATGTTATTTTAAATACCAACATAATAAGAATCATTATCTTTCCCATTAAAGACACTCCGCTACTAGGTTTCTTTATTTCACTTGAGATGAATCAATATTCTTCCAGTCTCAAAGGACATTGAGTCCTTACTCCTACTCATCCCACATATCTAATCAGAAACCAAATTTTTCCATTTTACCTTCACAATATTTCTCTTATCTAGTCATGCCTAACTGTTGCTGTTTCTTTTTCATTTTAGAAGAGAACCACTGATGCATGGATGGGATCTTGACTTGTGGGTGAATTGATTTTAGGTGTGAAAGAGTTGCACAAAGTCATTTGTCTCCCTTTCTCTTCCAGAGTCATCAAAGTCCAGTGGCAGAACAAAAGTCAAGATGACTAGTGATGGCCTGGGATGCAGTGAATGATCTTGGCATCTTTGATATCTGACTGAGTTCTGTTGTTGCTTCATTCTAAACAAGGACCTTGGCAGATGTAATGATTTTCAATGAATTGGATTTAAGTGAGAAAGGTTCTGTGCAGTCACTAGCCTCACTCTCTCTTCCACAGTCATCAGGCTCTAGTGGCAAGATATAGATCAAGATGACTGGAGATGATACTGGATGTTTAGTGCAGTTGGTTTAAGTGTCTTGCCCAAGGTCACACAGCTAGTAAGTGTCTGACGTGATATTTGAACTCAGGTCCTTCCAACTTCAGGGCCAGTGCTCTATCCACTACACCACCTCTAAATGGCAGTTGGGACAAATTGTTCTCATTTGCCCATTCTGCTGGAGAATGTCTTCTCTAGCTTGGACTAGACATTCCCCTATTTCAACAAGGAGTCTGAAACCTGTCAGTTACCCTCAACATGGTTTAGCCAGTCTGCCAAGGCAGTTTACTGGGATATGGCTACTGCACATCATAGTTTTTTGTAGCCACAGGTGAGAGTTGAGTGCCAGGAGGACACTGAAGATGGCAAGTTCTCATACCAGATGTGCTAGTTCTCCTGGAACATCCCATACTCATTTCTCACTATTCACAAAATCACCATCCTAGTTCATGCAGTCATTACCTCTTATCATGACTGTTGCCTAATGAGGTCTCCTTGGTTCAGATTTCTTCCAAATAAATTTATCCTTGTGTAATTTAAGATTCTAAATGTGGATTCTAATCTGTTCCCCCAGTTTTGGGGGAAACTGACTAAAAATCACTGATAAAACGAGTTTAGGTTTTTAAGGGTTTATTGGAAAATAGAAAGAAAAAGATTGAGAACAGAATTCTAACAGCCTGGCATTCCTATCTTTCCTCAAATTTCCTGTGAAGTCCTCTGCCACCACCACCATCGAGTCAGGAAGCCAAAAAGCCCCAGCACTCTCTGCGCAGGCTCCCTTTCCTCCTTCCTGTCTCCTCCCAGACCATAGGAGGCTCCTCAAGTTGATTGGCTGGTAGCCTTGATAGACAGCACCCATGAGCAAACGTCATTTCCTGATGCCAAGGAAAAGCCACAATGCCTCTGAGGCATTTTCGTCATGGTGGAGCTTTCCCACAGCAAGTCTCTAGTAGGTGGCGTCATTCCAATCATTACATCCTACAGAGAGATACAAAGTGAATCTCCTTTAAGCACAGATGTAACCATGCCAATCTTCCTACTAAATTAACTATGATTCCTTTAAGATAAAGACACCTCCTAAAAGAAGATAAACAAATGAAAACTCCCCCAAATGCTACAGCCAAAAACCTACTGTTTCCATGTAGAGAAGGGATTAAGCATTTATATAGCATCGACTATATATGCCAGACACTATGCTAAGCATTTAAATTTTAAAAATGTCATTTTATCCTCACAACAACTATGTGAGATTGGTACTATTATTTACCCTTTCTGCAGTAGAGGAACCTGAGACAAACAGAGGTTAAGTGACTTGCCCAAGGTCAAGCAGCTACAAAATGACTAAGGACAGATTTTTAACTCAGGTCTTTCTATGTTTAGCATTCAATCTTCTGTGCCACCATCTTCCTCACATGAGTGGGAAAGTAAATGTGTGGATCTTAGAAGAAGGAACCCCTATGGAAATCAAAGAACACCAAAGTAAAACTACTAATCTTATTAATGACTAAGGTGTTTCTGTATTCATTGGCTATCTAAGATAAATAATGGTCCATTAAAATTTTCTGACTTTACAAAAAGATATAGAAAGCAGTATTTACAATATGATTTGACACACATTTATTGGATACCTATTTGTATAAGATACCGTGCTGCATACTGCAATAGACACAAAAATAGTTACCATGTCATGAAGGAATATCTATCCTACCCATATAAGATGATAATAGGAACTGCACTACGGTAAGGAATTAAGACCAAATTCATCTTTCTTATAGAAATAAATAACACAAGCTCCAATAATGATAAATATGAACCAGAGTCCCCTAGGAATTCAAAATTTTGTTACAGATCACCTCATTAATTTTCCCACCCTCAAGATAAATGAACCAATTTTATCATCTCAGGAGTTTTGAGTTATATTTCAAAAAGAATCAGAATTCATGTTAATATAGTGTATTTTAAAATTGCTTGGTTCTATAAGGCTTTGCATTTGCAGGTAGGCTCAAAGTTATGAGAATTTTGAGTCCTATTTACTACTGTTTTTTAAGACTTCTTGTTTAAGGGGAAAAAGGATTAAAATGACTCATAAAAGGAGTCAGATATCAAATGGCTCTCAGTAGGCTGCATTTTGATGACTTCACTGTAAATTAATCACAGACATACAGATAAAATTTTCTTTGAACCACATATTGAGATTTAAAAATTAAGAGGGTATTATGCTCAGAAAATTGTCTTTGGACTGAACTGTAAAACCAAAAACTTTTGAATAAAGATTATTTAATCATGTTGGAAATAGAGATGGTTCCATGTTCCTTTGGAACCAGCCCCTAAAACTTTTCAGTGTCAGATATTCCTAATGTGGGCCAGTGCACCCTAACATTAGTGTGGTAATTGAGGGGTATTATTTAATACAAAGAATAACAGACATGTAACTAGGGTTCCAATCCTGTCTCTGACATTTTGAAATTGTGACTATGGGCAAGTCATTTAACCTTTCTAAGCCTAATTTTACTCTTCATTTTAAAAAAATGTATATAGTGTATCTGCACAAAGTATTTGTGGTGATAAAATGAGATGTATAAAGAGGTTTTTTTCATGCTCTCAGCATGTTAGAAAAGAATATCTCATCTGTGCTTTTCAAGCATTCTTTGAGGCAGGTAGTACAAATATTTATAGAAGAAGAAATTGAGGTTTACATTAAGTTACAGAGCTGGGATTTGAACACAGACTTTCTGACTTCAAATCTAGGACTGTTTTCATGTTATGAAACAAAACTTTTTAAATTTGATTTTTGTATGCTTATTTCATCAATAGTTAGATAGGGCAGTTGATAGAATGCTATACCTATATTTAAAAATATCTGAGTCCAAAAAAGAAAAGAAAAATTAAAAAAAAAAAACCTAGTTCAAATCTAACCTCAGGAACCTAATAGCTTTACAAATCTTGACAAATCACTTAAATAACTTTCTGTCTTAGTTTCTGCCTACATAAAATTGGGGTGATAGTAATAACAGCTACCTTCCAAGGCTGTTGTGAGCATCAAATGAAATCTTTCTAAAGTGTTTTGCAACCCTTTGAGTACCATAAAAATGTTTGTTATTATTATTATATTAATATTGTAAGATGTCCAATGGGCCATAGAACTATGTATGCCCTTTGATAATAGCAATATTACTGCTAGGTATATATCTTAAAGACATCCCCCCAAAGAGGAAACGATCATTTGTACAAAAATATTTCTAGCAGCTCTTTTTGTGTTGATTAAGAATTGGAAACCAAAGAAATGCCCATAAATTGGAGAATGGCTAAACAAGCTGTGGTATATGATGGTGATGGAATATTATTATGCTATTAGAAATGATAAACAGGATGATTTCAGAAAGGCCTGGAAAGACTTGTATGAACCAATATATATTGAAGTGAGCAGAACTAAGAGAACATTATGCACAGAGACAGCAATATTGATGAAGAACTGTAAATAACTTGACCATTCTAAACAATACAATAATCTAAGAAAATACCAAAGGAGTATTGATGAAACATAATATCCACCTCCAAAGAAAGAACTGATATTTATGAAACACAGAATGAAGAATACTATTTTTCACTTTCTTTCATTTTGTTCTTTTATTGAAGTTTTCTTGCACAAAATGACAGTGAGAATCAAAGTGCTACCAACCTGCTGAGAAAGATATTATAGGGAAGCTCCGCCATGAAAAGAAAGCTTGTGACAGCATCCAGAAGTGACCTTTTCTGGGGTTTGGTATAAGGAAGTGATGTCTGCCACCCATGGGTCCTGTCAATCAGAACTACCTGCCAATTAACTTGGAGATGTGTGTGTACAGTCTTGTTTCCTGTTTCACAGGAGGCTTCTGGGAGAAGCAGGGGAGAAGTGAGGGGTCTTTTTGGTTCTGGACTTGGGGCTTGGTGGGAAAATGGAAGCTGGCTCAGAAACAGCTAGATGAAGGCTGTTTTACCTCTCTTTCTTCACTAACTTCTAACACACTTTAATAAATACTTAAAAGGCTAAAATCTTGCTAAAGCTTCTAATTTAAGGTGACCCCTCCTCCACTCTATTTCTTAGCCAGTACCAGATAATTTTCATGACTGCTGCTTTATAGTAATGCTCCAGGTTTGGTACAGATAACCCACCTTCCTGTGCATTTTTGTTTGCATTATTTCCCTTGATATTCTTGAATTTTTATTTTTCTAGATGAATTTTCTTATTATGTTTTCTAGCTCTATGAAATAATTTTAGGTACTCTGATTGATATGGCAATGAATAAATAAATTAATTTAGGCAGTATTGTCATTTTTACTATATTAGCTCTGCCTATCCATGAGCAATTGATATCTTTTCAATTATTTAAATCTGATTTGATTTGTGTGAAAAGTGTTTGGTAATTGTGTTCACATGTTTCCTGGGTTTGTATTGGCAAGTAGACTGCCAAGTATTTTATATTATCTATCGTTACTTTAAATAGAATTTCTCTTTCTATCTCCTGCTGCTGGACTTTGTTGGTCATGTATAGAAATGCTGATGATTTATGTGGATTTATTTTATATCCTGCTACTTTGCTAAAGTTGTTACTTGTTTCAAGTAATTTTTGAGTTGATTCTTTAGGATTCTCTAAGTGCACCCTCATATCAACTGCAAAGAGTGAAAGTTTTGTTTCCTCCTTGCCTATTCTAATTCCTTTAATTCATTTTTCTTCTCTGATTGCTAATGCTAGCATTTCTAGTACAATATTGAAGAATAGAGGTGATAATGGACATCCCTGTTTCAACCCTGATCTTATTGGGAAGGCCTCTAACTTATCTCCATTATATATAATGCTTGCGGATGGTTTTAGGTAGATACTGCTTACTATTTTAAGGAAAGCTCCACCTATTCCTAAGGTCTCTAGTCATTTTATTAGGAATGGGTGTTGTATTTTGTCAAAAGCTTTCTCTGAATCTATTGAGATAATCATATGATTTTGCTTAGTTTTCTTATTGATGTGGTTGATCATGTTGATAGTTTTCCTAAAGTTGAACCAGCCCTGCATTGCTGTTATAAATCCTACCTGGTCATAGTGTGTTATCCTGGTGATCACTTTCTGTAATCTCTTTGCTAACATCTTATTTAAGATTTTAGCATCTATTAGGGAAATTGATTTATAATTTTCTTTCTCTGTTTTTGCTCTGCCTGGTTTTGGTAGCACCACAACATTTGTGTCATAAAACGAATTTGGTAGAACTCCTTCTTCACCTATTTTTCCCGATAGTTTGTATAATATTGGAATTAATTGTTCTTTAAATGTTTGGTAGAATTCACCTGTAAACACAACTGGCCCTGGGGATTTTTTCATAGGGAGTTCATTAATGGCTTGTTCAATTTCTTTTTTACATATGAGTTATTTAAGGATTTTATTTCCTCTTCAGCTAACCTGGGCAGTTTGTATTTTTGTAAATATTCATTCATTTCCTTCAGATTGTCAAATTTATTGGCATACAGTTGGGCAAAATAATACCTAATTATTGATTTAATTTGCACTTCATTTGGGGTAATATCACATCTTTCATTTTTGATACAGATAATTTAGTTTTCTTCTTTCTTTTTTTAATCAAATTAAAGAATATTTTATCTGTTTTATTATTTTTTTTAATAAAACTAGCTCTTAGTTTTATTATTTCTATAGTTTTCTTGCTTTCAATTTTATTAATCTCTCCTTTAATTTTTAGGATTTCTAGTTGGGGAATTCTAATTTATTCTCTTTCTAGCTTTTTAAGTTGCATGCCCAATTCATTGATCTCCTCTTTCTCTTTTTTAACTCATGTAAGCATTTAGAGCTATAAATTTTCCCCTAAGCACTGCTTTGGCTGCATCCCATAGATTTTGGCATGTTGTCTCATTATTGTCATTGTCTTGAATAAAGTTATTGATTGTTTCTATGATTTGTTGTTTGACCCATTCATTCTTTAGAATGAAATTATTTAGGTTCCTATTGATTTTCATTCTATTTTTCCCTGGCTCTTTCTTACATGTAATTTTTATTGCATCATGATCTGAGAAGGATGCATTTACTATTTCTGCCTTTCTACATTTGACTATGATGTTTTTGTGCCCTAATACATGGTCAATTTTTGAAAATGTGCCATGTACTGCTGAGAAAAAGGTATATTCCTTTCTATCCCCATTCAATTTTCTCCAGACATCTATCATGTCTAACTTTTCTAGTAATCTATTCACCTCTTTCACTTCTTTCTTATTTATTTTTTGGCAAGATTTATCTAATTCTGAGAGGGGAAAATTCAGATCCCCCACTAGTATAGTATTACTGTCTAATTCCTCTTGTAACTCATTTAACTTCTCTAAGAATTTGGATGCTATACCACTTGGCGCATACATATTTAATATTTATATTGCTTCATTATCTATAGTTCCTTTTAGCAGTTTCCTTCCTTATCTATTTTAGTGAGATCTATTTTTGCCTGTGCTTTGTCTGAGATAAGGCTTGCCATCCCTGCTTTTTTTAATTTAGCTGAAGCATAATATCGGCTGCTCTTGCCTTTTACCTTTACTCTGTGTATATCTCTCTGCTTCAAATGTGTTTCTTGTAAACAGCATATTGTAGGATTCTGGTTTTTAATCCACTCTGCTATTAACTTCCGTTTTATAGCAGAGTTCATCCCATTTACATTCACAGTTATTATTACTGACTGTCTATTCCCCTCCATTCTATTTACCCCCTTTGTACTTTTCCCCCCTTCTTTCACCCTATTCCTCCTCACCGACGTTTTACTTCTTACCCCTGCCTCCCCCGATCTGCCCTCCCTTTTTATCACCCCCCTCTCTTTTCTTTACCCTTTTCTCCCTTGCTTTTGTCCTCCCTTCTATCAGTCCCCCCCTTTCCCTTCCCCTTTTGTTTCCCTAAAGAATGCGTTAAGTTTCTTTATCCCAATGAACGTATATGTTATTCCCTCTTTGAGTCAAATCTAATGAGAATAGGGTTGAAACAATGTTCCCCCCTCCTTTCTTTCCCTCTATTGTAATAGGTTTTTTTCCACCTCTTCATATGATATAATTCATCCCATTACCCCTCCCCTTTCCTTTCCTCCCCATAGACTCCCTTTTTAACCCCTTAATTCTTTTGTATCATCACATCAAAGAAAATTTATATTTATACCCTCTATATAAAGTCCTTCTCTCTGTCCAAATACATTTACAGTTCTTAAGAGTTATGAGTATTATCTTCCTATGTAGGGATATAAACAGTTTAACCTAATAGGGTAACTTTTTTTTCCCCCTTCTGTTTACCTTTTTAAACTTCTCTTGAGTCCTGTATGTTGAGATCAAATTTTCTATTCAGTTCTGGTCTTTTCACCAGGAAAGATTGAAAGTCCCCAATGTCATTAAATGTCCATCTTTTCCCCTGAAAGAAAATGCACATTTTTGCTGGGTAATAGATTCTCGGCTGCAATCCAATCTCCTTTGCCTTCCTGAATATCATATTCCAAGCCTAGCGGTCCTTTAATGTTGAAGCTGCCAGGTCCTGAGCAATCCTGACTGTGGCTCCATGATATTTAAATTGCTTCTTTCTGGCTGCTTGGAGTATTTTCTCCTTCACCTGATAATTCTGGAATTTGGCTACAATATTCCTTGGAGTTTTCCTTTTGGGGTCTCTTTCAGGAGGTGATCGGTGGATTCTTTCAATGATGATTTTATCCTCTGATTCTATGATATCAGGGCAGTTCTCCTTCATAATTTCCTGGAATATGGTGTCTAGATTCTTTTTCTGGTCATGGCTTTCAGGCAGTCCAATGATTCTCAAATTGTCTCTCCTCGATCTGTTTTCCAGATCAGTTGTCTTTGCAATGAGGTATTTCACATTTTCTTCTATTTTTTCATTTTTTTTATTCTGCTTGACTGATTCCTGGTGTCTCATGGATTCCTTATCTTCCAACTCTCCCACTTTAATTTTTAAGGCATTGTTTTCTTCAGTGAGATAATGCACCTTTTTTTCCATTTGGCTAAGTGAATTTTTTAAGGCTTTGTTTTCTTCAGCTTCCTTTTCCAAGCTGCTGATTCTTTTTTCATAGTTTTCTTGTTTTGCTTTCATTTCTCTCCCCATTTTTTCTTCTACCTCTTGTAATTGATTTTTAAAATCCTTTTTGAGCTCTTCCAGGACGGCTTTTTGTTCTTGTGACTAATTCACCTTCCCTTGTGAGGCTTCAGATGTAGCCAATTTGAGGCTATTGTCCTCATCTGAGTTTGTGTTGGCTTCTTCCCTATTGATACAGAAGCTCTCAATGGAGAGGGCTCTTTTTTGCTTCTTACTCATTATTGCAGCTTATTTATTTATTCTTTAAGTTGAGGTCTGCTCTGGGGGCACCAGGGTCCCTGTTTTGGGCTTCTTGTGCAGGGGTATAGGTGCTGTGTGACCAGGCTTTTACTCTGAGGCCTTTATGGTGTGTGGAGATCCCCTGCCCTGCACTTCCTGTCTGATTGTGCTCGGCCAACCAGGCGCCGGCTCCTGGCGTCCGTTCCTGCCTGACCCATTCGTCTCCCTCCAGGCCGGTGCAGGTAGGTTTTTCCACTGTCCTTCTTGGCCACCAGATTTTTGAACCAGGTTCCGGGAGCCTCAGTTGTCCGGCTGTGGCCCGCAGCTCCTGCTGACTTGCCCTGACCCCCTCGGTGCTGGGTTGTTGCCCTGCGCTGGGCCTCCCTTTTGCCTGAGTCAGACCGACCTTTTCCCTAAGTCTTCTAAATTGTCTCTGGTTGGAGGACTGTGTCTCTCTGTCTCTTTGCAGGTTCTCTAGTTTCAGAATCCGTCCAGAGGCTTGATTTAATGTTCGTTTTGAGGGAACAGAAGGGGAGCTCAGGCAGCTTGCTGCTTCCTCTCCGCCATCTTGGCTCCGCCCCCTGAAGCACTTTTTTCAAACATGAATGATCTCATTTTGGAAAACTTCAATAAATTAATCAAACAAAAAAAGTCTATTAATTGCCCACTCTGTTTCAGGCACCCTGGTAAATGTTGGGAATATCAACACAAAAGTTGAGATAAGCTCTGTCCTCAAATAGTTTAAATTCTATGGGTATTTGAATATTTTTCATTATGTACATAATCATAGATGTAGAATAGGAAAGGACCTTAGAGGTTATCTTGACAATTCCATAATTTTACTGATGTTAAGTGATTTGCTGAGTGACTTTTCCTTTTGACTACCTGTGTGTGATTACTTACATCTGAAGATACTGGGGTACAGCATTCAACATGTAAGGCTTTTCCATGTAATATGAGTCTTGGAAATTGTGTATCATCCTTTAGAGTAAGTCTCTCTCTCTCTCTCTCTCTCTCTCTCTCTCTCTCTCTCTCTCTCTCTCTCTCTCTCTCTCTGTATATTTTACAGACCCCTTTGCCAATCTGATGAAGCCCATGAATAGTTTCTCAGAATATTGTTTTTTGAATGTGTAAAGAAATTATCCATAGGATTATAAAGTAAATTTAGTATATTGAAATGCAGTTAACAAAGATATTTAAAAACATGTAATTGGAAAATAATAAAATACTTTTATTTAAAAAAAAAAGTTCACTAGCCCCAGCTTCATAATCCCTAGTATACGTTAAGAAACAACTTAGTATTGTTTCTAAAGAACTAGCTTTGGGGAGAGGAAGTCATGGGTTTGAGACTGGACTCTGGCACATAAGTGTGCTGTCACCCTGTATAGGATATTAAATCTCTCAGTGACCCAGGGAACTCATTGAGTTTCTGATCAGGTGGAGCTGTACATTTGTTGAAAGGGTTTCCCCATCCGGATTTCCCCATAACATTAGAATCATAGTTCTAGTAAAAAAAAAAAAAAAAGCCTGTAGGTACTCATATCTTTAAGTCTGTGCTTGGTTCTTACAACTCTCTAAGACTAGAAGTTGCAGAGAAGGTGTTCACCATTAAAAGTCAAGGAAATTTCTTTATAAGCAAATTCATTATGCCAATGGCATCACAAGTCTAATCCTCATCCTTTCCTCTCCCCTGGAAAGAACATGGCTTGTCTCCTACAGCCATCTTTTGGAGATGTAATGATTTCTAGCCTTTTTATTAGAAGGTTCTTCCAGAACCCTGCCTTCATGTGAGAGACATTATGCAAAACTGTACCTAGAAATGTGGGAGCTTCCAATATTTTTTGTTTTACCTTCATTTGGCATGTAACACCTCCTCCCCCCACCCCCACACACACACCAAACTTAGAAGTCATTATTTTGGTTAGTGATCCAGACTGCTGCCACACATTCCTAGCTAATCATTAATGAGACACATAGCTTCCTCAATAACCAGGGTTACTTAAGTCCTGAGTTTGCCATATCTATATGAGCTAGCAATTCAGAGTGTGCCAAGAGTGCATTCACTTATATGGTGGAGGGGGTGGAGTGCCCCTGACACCTGTTTGCATGTGTCTTTCAAAAAACTTTACATCACCATACAACTGTATAAATGTCTATGGGGAAGCTAGCTGGAGTAATGAGTAGAGTGCTAGGCTTAAAGTCAGGAATTTACTAGATTTATTAGATGTGAGACCCTGATAAAGTCACTTAACCTCTGCCTGCTTCAGTTTCATCATCTGTAAAATGTTGATAATAGTAATACCTACTTCCTAGGGTTGTTGAGAGGATCAAATGAGATAATGACTGTAAAGTACTTGGCACAGTCTGGCACATAGTAAGCACAATATAAATATTAGCTGTTACTAGTATTATTTATGATGATGATGAGTTGCTACTTTCTGCAAAACTTAATTCGAACTTGAGCACTCATTCTCTATCAAAATAAAGTACTTACATTATCATTGTCACCCCCTGAGAAACTCTGAAAAGTCTCATCATGTAATGAGTTATTCACCATTTCAAAATTTTTAGTGCATTGTCAAACTTTCAACCTCTTCTGTCATATTTTCTGTTCTGCATTTTTTAAAGTGCACTGATAAATGTCAGAGTATATGAACCTTACTATCTCATCTTCCTCCAGTTACTAAGTGGAAATTTTAATGTTGTTGTGTTTATTAAAGCAAGGCAGTTCCTGAAAGAGGTGAGCAGATATTTCTTTTCAGGAGCAAATCTGGGTGAATGTCATATTCTAAGAAGATACATTTCAAGGTGAACTCTACATTTTTGACTTTACACAAAAGTAAAAGGGACAAGTTTAGAAGATCAAGTATATTTGGACAGCCTGAAAATGATCTCAATTGTTAAGTACAAGTGTGAATATTTACTTCATGTCAGTGAGGGTTGTTTTGCTAGTGGCTCGCATTTTAATATTGTATTGTAAACAAAGTGAAGTCAAAATGTTGATCTCTGGAGCCACTCACAGTTTTTATAGCTTTCTGAAACCTATCATAAAAAATGTAGACATGCATCATTCAGCTGATATATTTCTTCTAGCTAAGTACATAGGCTCTATATAAATCATTATATATGCGTGTGAAAATATGGGCAGTATAGGTCTATACATTACATCTCCTATGCAGTAATTTAAAAGATTGGGAAAAATCCAGTTGTTAAAGAATAAACAAATTGAAATTAAAGGGTTTTTTTTTGTTTTACATTTAGGAAATTACAAAATCATGTAACTAGAAGGCAACACATTAGGTCATTTGCTATTTTACTTTGCCTCCATAAATTGGAGTCACTAAAGTAGATACTTGTTAATCACTTTTTAAAATACTGTCAATTTAGGGTCTTGCTTAAAGTTGGACAGGGCCTGGAACTGTGATTTCCTTCATATAGGGAACTTGCTATTGAGAAAACTCCTTAAATGCAGTTTGGCACCATTTGGCGGGGGGGGGGGGGGTGGGGGGGGGGGGTGGGGGGGTGGGGGGGTGGAGGTACAGTTTTAGAGAGTGATCTAAAGCAGAGTTCTTAAACTTTTTCTACTCATGACTCCTTTTCATCTGAGAAATTTTTACATGACCCTAGCTACATAGGTATATAATGTAGGTATACATAAACTTTTACTGTTGCATAATTTTTTGCGAACTCCACATTTTATTACTCATATGGGGTCCTGGCCCACAGTTTAGAAATCTAGGGCCTAGAGCATAGAAAGATTAAATCACTTATCCAGTGCCATTGTCAGGAAAATTTTTTAAGTCCGACGGAAGAATGAAAATAACAAAGTTTTCAGGCTGAAGCAAATAGGTTTATTGAGAGAGGGTTAGTCCCCCAACAAAGCCAATATGTTTATTGAGAGGGTTTTAACCTCCCCATAAATCTGGTCATCCAGGCATTGCACCTGAAAGACCCAGAATTACAAAATTCATGGGTTTATATACCCTTCCAAAGTTACACGTGTACAGTATTATATCATTAGTTGTACTTCTAAATTAAAACATATTCTTAGGAAATATGAGGAACTACCTAAATGACCATAAATGTCAACATTATGATGACAATAGGGTGGGTCATTGTCAGGCCACTGGTCAGTAGTGTGAACTCTTATAGGAAAGTCTGTCACTCATGATTATTAAAATATAGCATTGCTGACTGCTAGATCTTGCGATATTACCTAATGCTTGACATTGGAAAATTAGGAAATATGAGAAAAGACTTAACCTTTGACCTTATGTAATCTATATTAAATAGAATAAATCACAATTTTTTAGTTAATATATTGATTATTATCTTAATCAAATCACTTATAACTATTGTGAATCTCTTATAACTAAGGGATGGGGAAAATCTCACTCACACCATTTAGTCAACATTGATGATAGAGAGATGGATGGATGGATGGATGGATGGATGGATGGATGGATGGATGGATACATACATATATAAATCTATATAAAGGATACATAGATAATTTATATTGACAGACACATTAGGTTATATGCATGTATATATGTATGCATGCACGTATATATGTATGAATGTATGTCAGAAGTGGTATTTGAATCTAGTTCTTCTTTGTTCTCAGTGCAGCTTTCTTTCCTCTACACCATGCTGCTCAAAGTGAGTACTCAAAAATGTTTCTTAAATACATGCATTAATGAAACAAAGAGAAAAGAAACAAACAAATAATTTAGGTATAGTTTAAACCTGGCCATAAACTAGGTATGTGACCTTGGGAAAGTTGACTTCCCTCTCTAAGCCTGTTTTCTCATATATGAAATGGAGGAAACAATACTTGTTCCTACCTAGCAAACAAGTTTGTGATGAAAATTCATTTCAACTGATGTTTATAAAATGCTCTGTAACCATAATACAACAAATAAGAAGCAGCTATATTGTTAAACATATAGAGTCCTGGACATGGATTCAAGAAGACATGAGTTCAAATGTGACCTCAGATACTTTTTAACAGTGTCTTGGCAAGACATTTATATACTCAGAGTTTTAGTTTCTTCATAATAAAGCATAATAATGGCACCTTCCTTCTAGAGTTATTGTGAGAACCAAAGGAGATGATAAATGCAAAATGCTTTTCAAATGTCAAAACCCTGCGTAAAAATTAGTTATTGTTGTAATTATTATTTTCAATAATTATTATTATTTTGTAGCACAGTGGCAATAAAGAGTGCTATATTAAGAATAAAAGGGGGTGGCTAGGTGGCGCAGTGGATAAAGCACTGGCCCTGGATTCAGGAGTACCTGAGTTCAAATCCGGCCTCAGACACTTGACACTTACTAGCTGTGTGACCCTGGGCAAGTCACTTAACACCCATTGCCCTGCAAAAAATAAAATAAAATAAAATAAAATAAAATAAAATAAAAGGAGTTGGGTTCAAAGTCTAGCTCTACATCTCATTACTTTGTTGACCTTAGCCAAGTCAATTAGCTTCTATGAACCTCAGTTTACTTATCTGTTAAATGAAGTCATTGGACTAGATAACTTTGAAGATCCTTTATAGTTTTAATTCTATGATATTTTCTTTATCATGTTCATCAGTGACAAAGTCAATTTTAATCTTAGTAAAAACACTTAATAATATTAAAAACTTCATGTCTGTTTTTTAAGGCTAATTTCCCCACAAAGATCAGGAGAGGCACAGAATCCTCTTATGAGGAAAAGCCATTTCATTTCATTTAGCATTTATGGTATAATATTTTTTTTCTTGATAGCTTCCGGGTACTTATGGTTAGACTTCTCTCATCACCATCATATATCAAATTTAGATTTGTAAGGGGCCTTGAAAATCACCTACTTCAACTCCACCCTACCATTTTACTTATGCACAAACTAAAGTCCAGTGACTTGGCCAAGGTCACATAGGAAATGAGAACATTTTTAAGGTAAAGTAGTGCCATTTTATCAGAATGAGTAAATCACTTTAATATAACATTTATTCAGCATGTTCTACATAGAAAGCATATGGGGAAATGTCATTCATAATCAAAGGTACACCTATCACAGATTTATCCATCTGAGATCCACCTAATATATATTTCAATTTCACCTGTCTAAAGAGATAGTTGATAATTGTATTCTCTGTTGTGCTGAAAGAAAACAATTCTATATTTGCAATAAATGAACATGGAAACTTCCTTTCCTATATGTGGTATAACTGGGATATAACTCAGAATAAAAAAGATTAGCTTTGAAGTTAAGAGACTTAGGTTTGAATCTCAATTCTGTTTAGCAATTGTGTGACATTGGAACAATCATTTAATGAGACTAGACTTCAATTTTGTTTATCTATAAATTGCAAGGATGTGATTCAATAACCCCTGTAGTTGGGGGCAGATAGGTGGCACAGTAGATAAGGCACCAGCCCTGGATTCAGGAGGACTTGAGTTCAAATCTAGCCTCAGACACTTGACACTTACTAGCTGTATGACCCTGGGCAAGTTACTTAACACTCATTGCCCTGCCAAAAACAAAACAAGACAAAAACCTAAATAAACAAACGAATGAATGAATGAATGAATGAATGAATGAGTGAATAAACAAACAAATAAGTAAATAAATAAATAGATAGATAGATAGATAAATAAATGAATGAATGAATGAATAAATAAATAAATAGGTTACCCCTGCAGTTCCTTCTAGTTTAAAATCATGACCCTCTAAGTGGCAGGGCCAGTAATTGAACTTGATTGTTCTAAAATAAATCTGTTGATTTTTCCATGACACTTTTTTCAGTGCCATCTTTGAAAGTTATTTTGTTTTACCAGTATAGATAGTCTTTGAAGTGTTCCAGATGGTAATCCCTTTAAAATATGAATAGACAGAAATGAATTGTTGTTATAAGACTGGTCTATAACAAGAGAGACTGGTTATTCGGTTTCAAAATTGGAGTGAATTATATATCTGTAAATTAGAGAAGAAGTAACAAAAAGATTCAGGTTAGTTGTAGAACAGAAAGAATATGTAGTAAGAGTACAAAATTGATACAGTTGAGAACAATGTCCCTGCTTCTAGGGAAAAACTTAAGAAAGAACAACTCCCAATATGGCAGTAAATTAATCGAGAATGACTGCTGACTCCCCATCAGTTGACTTTTGTACATAGGCCACTAATAAGCTATATCAATGGCTTGGGTTTAAGTTCCTTGTGTCAGTTAGGTCTTGATGATAGTTTGAATAACTTAAAACAAATTAACCATTTATTTTTATGCCTCAAAAATAAAATGTCACCTAATAGCTGGGGTGATAAATTCCATCTAATGTGTTCATTCTTAGGAAATAATCCATCATAGTTTACATTGATTCCAGAGGATTAATGATGACATATGCAACCTACTTCCCAACAGAGAGAAGTTGTAATCAAGATGCAGAAAAAAGACACATATTTTTGAATATGGATAAGGAGAGTTTCTTGACTTTACTTAGCATATTTTTACAAAGATTTTTATTTTATTTTTAATTTTCCTCCTTTTGATTATGGGGCAGATAGAAAAAAGCGAGAATAAATACTAAATTAAAATTTGAATTAAAATTTTAAAACCCTGTTTTCATTAGACCTTTACTTGAAGTTTTTCTGGTTTGGTAGAACATGTCAGATATTGTTTTTCTACTGGCACCCCATTGCATGACATCATGAAATATCAAAGGGGAATTTTAATAGAGGAGGGTTATACTTATGAGTATAAAGAGTAGTCTTTCAGAGTTCTTACTTTCCCTAAAGAACTCTAAATAACAACATTAAAGAATGATATGATGTGGTAGTGAGACAATAAACAGAAATGGGTGGAAAAGATAGACAGTGAAGGAAAGCATGAATTTTTTTATCATAGTACTCAAATTCTTTTGGACATATATCTTAGTCTAGCCAATGACATAGAAACTGGGGTAATTTCCAAAGAAAATATTGTAAGAGGTGGATTGGGGCACATGGTTTCTTGAGAGAAAAGAAAGTGACTTATTGGGAGAAGCATGGAGGCCATGAAGTGTAAGGACAGGAGTTATGGCAACTTAAGCCTTGCTGTCCTTGGCCACCAGAGAGATAAGGGATCACATACATTGGTAGGAAACATTGGGGTAGCCAGGAAGGAGAACGAAGTGGTTGTTGGAAAACAGAGTTATAGAAGAAGGAAAAGTATGTAAATTCTACCTCCTTTCCAATGAACAAACTTAATTAGAAGTTAATAAGGATCCCTGGTCAAAAGGATAGTCCTTAGGGGCAGCTAGGTGGCGCAGTGGATAGAGCACTGTCCCTGGAGTCAGGAGGATCTGAATTCAAATCTGTTCAAATCTGGCCTCAGATACTTAACACTTACTAGCTGTGTGACCCTGGGCAAGTCATTTAACCACAATTGCCTCACCCAAAGCAAAAAAAAAAAAAAAAAAGGATAGTCCTAGGTACTAAATATTCAAAAGGGGTTTCAGTTGATCCATGTTTCAGAACTTGCTAATAGAACATATACATGTGTGCATGCATCCATGCATACATTCATACATACATACACATATATGCATATGCATACACATATATAACCAGAGAAGGTTATTAGTTTCAGTAGAATGTCCAGGAGTCAGCAGACAATTGTAGGTGAATAGGTTAAAATAATATATAATTGAGTCTTGGATTTAACAGGTTCGTGTCCATATTAATAAACTTTATATATCTAGTACTATTAGTTTCCTTTATTTAATGAGTCATATCATTTAAAAATTAAGAATTATATGGACATGAAAAAAGTTTGCCTTTTCTAGCTCTTTTTCTTTCTTACAGGCAAAGGAAAGCAGTTTTGAAAAGATACAGAGAATGCCTTGACTACTAAATCCCAAAGGTGATTTTTTTCTTTCCCTTTTAAACAACAGAATTGGAAAAAATGTTCTAAAGGTAAGGCAATTATCTCATCAAAATGGCAAAGTATCTTGAAATATGAGAGTAGATCAGCTAGGAAATGTACTTTTTCATGTACTGTAAGGGAAAAATGGGTTTCACTTTAGCCACTTTTACCACATCAACAGGAAGAAATCAATGTCAGAAGATCTATTTTTCTGTCTATGAAGACAGTTGCTTTCTAATATCTATGTACTTAGGCAAAGGCAATAAAAGGGCAAAAAACAACAATAAATTCTCAATTAACCAGAAATTCTTCAGGAATAGAAATCTAATCTATTTGTCCAGTTTTCAAGTGTTTAAACATAAAAAAAAATTATTATTTTTTATTGCATATTCCTTATGACTTAATAGCTCTGTCATCTTGGGCAAGTCATTTAATCTCATTGAGCCTTTCCTTACTTATATGTAATATTAAGATATTATACTTTCTATACTCCTTTCCATCTATAAAAATCTATGATTTTATATGTTTAATGATGTTCTACTATATATTTAATGCTATTTAAGACACTATGAGAGAATACATAAGGGTTCACATCATGGTCTCAGACTTGGAGGATTTTAAGAGTCATATGTTAAAAAAAATGTATAGGCATAAGGCAAAAAGAAAATAAGATGAAATATTGTAAACAAAAAGCCAAAGGAATTGATGAATAGCTGTGTACTGATTTTCTTCCCATGAAGCATATTCAACATATATATGAATTTGGGGTTGGTAATTCCAAATATTCTTGGAGGTCTATCTCAACCTATGCTATCCACCTATGATAATTACTTAGGGACTGGCATATTGATGAATATTTTAAAAGTCATTGGTTATAAACAAAAGTTGAGAACTATCTTTACATGTAAAGGAAAAAATAAAATACCTCATACATTAAAAAAAAGTCATTGGCATAAAGTAAATACTTAATAAACACTTATTAACTGATGAAGATATTGAGAAGGACTAGTTAGACAGTTTAGAGGATGAACAAGAGAGGGCAATGTCACAAAAATTGAGGCAGGAGAGAATATCAAGGAAGAGGAGATGGTCAACAGTATCAAAAACTATAAATTAGCCAAGATGTAGGAAGACTGAGGTAAATCACATTGAATTTAGTAATGGAGAGACTGATGGTAAATTTTGAGAAAGCAATTTTAGTCATATGGTGGGAATTAAGGAAGATTGCAAGGGGATAGAAATTGAGTGGCAAGTGAGGCAGCAAAGGCACTAAGAATAGGTTTCCTTCTACTTAGGAAGCCAGCGATGAAAAAGAAAATAATATGTTTAAAGCATGAATGACACCATACAATGAAGGGATGATAGGGTTAAATTAAGGCTTTTCTTTTTTGTTTCTTATTTGTTTTAAAGGATGTGAAGACTGGGTCATGCTTAAGGAAAAGGGAAAGAAAGGAACAAGCCTATGGATAAAAAGAAAAATTATTGAAATGATGGAAGTTGAGAAAGAGAGAGAATGATTGAGTGGGTTATTTACTTGAAAATATTAGATTAGGAAAAAACTGCCATAATGGAGTCAGAAGGATTGGTTTTGACAAGGTGACAATTCACCTATTCCATAGAGATTGGAACAAAGGAAAATCAAATGAGGGATGATATAAAGGAGTTTTTTGGTGTGGACTAGGGGAGAAGAAGGAATTGATCAAGAATTAAGTTTGTCCACTGAGGGAGGAGTGGTGTAGGATCTTGAGGAGAGAAAAAAAAAAACATTTGAAAGAGTTAATATGGACATTTGGAACATTTAAATTAAAGGTCTGCTGTAAAATGATGGGAACTATTTAATATTAGATACCATAAACTTTTAGTGAATCCATTTACCATGGTTATGTGACTTCCTCTAGTGATATCCTCCAATAGTATCTGAACTGAAGCAGAGATGTAAATGGTGGTAGTAGCCTATGGCCATAGTTTGGTAATGTGGTAAACAATGATAGAATGAGAGGGAGAGAATTTTAAAATCTATGATGGTGTATAGTTGAACTGATTCACAACTGGACTAAAATTATGAAAGTAACACTAGAAAAGCATTAATGGCCTCAAAGAATAGGGAAGAGTGGTAATGTGAAGAAAAAGAACAAGGCTTGTGGTGAGTGAGGCAGAGGGAGAAATGAAAGGATAGAAAGTTATAAAAAGAGAAATGAATTTCAAAATTCAAGATCATGTAGATAAGTTATAGAAAATGAGAAGATTTCATATGTGAACATCCCTGTGTAAGGGGCTAAAATTCTAGGTATACTGTCTAAAAAATCTAATGAGTGGCTTCCAATAAATTAGAAGTTTTAGCAAGAGTTTAGACTTTTAAGCATTTTTAAGGAGAATAAGATTTTGGTGAAGAGAAGGAAAGAGGCCTAGATACCTTCATCTATCTATCTCAGGGAGCCAGCATTTTTGCTCCACTCTCCATGAGAGTCCTGGCGAAAGAGAGAGAACCAACCCTTCTTCATCCCACAAGCCTCCTGTGAAAACTAGGAACATCCTATCCACACACACACATAGCTCCAAGCTAATTGGCTGATAGCTTTGATAGACAGTACTCACGAGCAAATGGTACTTCCTGAAGCCAAGGAAAAGCCACATGGCTTGCCGTTAGACACCTTCTCCTCATGGTGGAGCTTTCCTACAGTAACTCTCCAGCAGGTGGCGTCACTCCAATCGTTATACCTGTTAGTGAATAAGATGGATGGATGATGCATATTTTGGGAATTAAAGAGAAATTGAAATTCATATTTACCAGGTAATTGGAATTTTGATTTGGGCAAAGAGAAAAGGGACATTTTTTTTCCCTATGATTTAGTGGATACTGACCTGGCCTCAAAACCATGAAGACCTCAATTCATGTCTTGATTCTGACACATGCTCGGCTGTATGACCTTGAGTAAGTCATTTATCCTCTCAGTGCTGTAGGCAATTTTATAAGACTATAAATATCAGAGAAGCTCCTGACCTGCTTTAGCAGATAAAGTTTCCTCATCTGAGAGTTCTCTATATCAAAGAAATCACAGTCCCAATTTCTGTCATTAAAATGCATTTAATGTCTCTTTGTTCTTAAAATAACTTGAGGTCAGTAATATCAGGATGGGCAATAATTTTGACAATATGAGGTAATCATGAGAGCATTGGACTGTTTTGGGGAAGGAAATGAAAAGGAAGTCAGGCCAAACTACTTTTCAGGATTTGGTAGGGCATTGGGTTCCTTAATTAAAACCTTTGGTAGTTCTACATCATCTACCAATTAAAGGTGGCGGCAGCTAAGTGGTTCAGTGGATGGAGCACTTGCCATGAAATTGGGAGGATTTCAGTTCAAATCTCACCTCAGACTAATTCTGTTACCCTGAGCAAGTCACTTAAACCCAACTGCTTTAAATATGAAGGGCCATCTCCTGACATCCTGATGTATATCTTGTCATTAGACACACATGGCTCTGGAGGAAAGTGAGTTTGGTGACCTTGCATAGCTCTTCCTCACTTATTTAAATGCATTTTCAAATTCACTGCAAGTCATGATTTCACTTCCTGATATTATGGTCCCCTTCAAGAATGAAGGACAAACAACAACAACAACAACACCCAGATAATTTAATAATAGGCCACGTGACCTATTATTCAAGACCTTTCATGATCTGACATCACTTTATCTGTCAACTTTGTTTCATATTACTATTTTCCTCCATATATTTTTTATACCCCAGACATATTGAACAAGTGATGGCACAATCCTTGGCACATTTAATTCAATTAAATATCTGTCTTATGCCTAACAGGTAAAGGGCATGTTGTTATTTGTTAGGCATTGGGGGTATGATAGTCTCTACTTTCAAGGAGCCTACATTGGACTGAGAGGACACTACATTTACACAGATAATCTAAGGACAGAAAGACTATTTACAACTAAGGGGGCCAAACTGCTTGTTAAAGCAATATAAAAAATGGCAGTCAAGCCCTATTTCCCTGACAAACATTCTAGCAAAAATCAAGAAGGTTTCTAGATAAAGCTATGATCATTAAAACAAAAGGAAAACATAACTAAATGCCTCCATCCAGTGTAGGATGAAATATGAAAATAGACAGAAGACTGTTGACACTAAGTCAGAATATGCCAGGGAGCCTGAAGCAAGCCTATTCCCCAGTAAATGAACTCTGCCCTATTAGAGCCATCCTGAGGACAAAGCTAGCTCCTAGTAGTGAACTTCCCCAGGAAATGGAGAGACACTGGTCATGAGCAGGTTCTATGTTGGAAGAAGAGGGGGGAGGGAGAGGACTCCATTGTAGGATGCCTGAAATCCATGTCATCTCTAATATCTGATAGGGACTGTCTGGGTCCAGCAAAGGTACAAAGTTATCTCTTACTACTGTGATTTCTCAGAAAGAAGATAGAGATAGGGTTAAGGACAACATGCACATATACCACCAGGAGAAAAAACAGTGATTGTGGTAGGGCTTGATATCAGCAACCCAAAATTAAAACGAGTTAAAGACAGTATATCCAGGCTGTATAGAGTATAGGACCAGGCAGGACCTGCCCACATCATCAAAGAGTATGCAATATGCAGATTCTGTCCTGATACTAAGTTCAAATCTATGAACTCAGTCTGGAAGTACAAGTAAACACTAGAAAATTCTGCATAGTAAAGAAATATTGAAGGTTTGTTCCAGAAATAAGAAGGCATGTTACTTATATATTTTCATATTAAATATTCAATTCCTTGATTTTATCCAACAAAATAGTCTGTTGCTTATTGTTTTATTGAGCAAATCTCAACAAACGCTGACTATGCACTTTGTACCAGTTTGAACCTGTCCTGAAACATTTGACATAGCAGAAATAATTTGGTGATGATGGAATCATGACTTCCTTTTTTAAAATGGCAGGAAAAATGAAGGAAGGATCAGAAGTTCAATTATTGGAATAGTTCAACTTTGGACTCTGTAGTACAGGAATTCTGGGCCATGTGGGATGAATCTCTTTAATGGAATATCTGTGGAGTCACTTTGGAGTCAGAATGAGTAGCTCATTACATCAGTTGGGAGAAGGAATGAAAGGGCAAAAAAAACATCTCCTTCACTATTCCCTGGTTGCTGGTAATTGCCATTGAAAAGCCAGACTTTTGATTATTGAAAGTGAAATAAAATTAGATCACACTAGTAGCACTCCTGCAGAATCTGGAAGGCCAATTGATGGGAACTTGTTATATCCTGTTGAAAATGAGGGTGGTGGTGGCATATGACATTTTCAGGAAGCATTGCCTCCTAATCCTAATCTAATTTAACCCCATATAATTCCACCAATGAGAGAATGGATGGTAGAGGGTGGAACTCAAATAAGACTGACTTTCCTTGTATTATGTCCTGAATTCTTCCATTCATCTTGGCTCCAATGCCCACTCTGGAGTATTCATTTCTATTTGCCTTAATCTACTGAAGAAAGAAATGTCAAACCACTTCAGTATCCTTGGCAAGAAAACCTCATAGATAGCATTGGTACAATGAACATTGGCACTGAGTCAGAAACAAATGAACAATAACACTTGTTAGGTAGGTTTATACTTGAGATGGGGAGAAAGTTATGGTTGAAGTGGTATATGGATACTAATAGTGATGTTGAAAATGGAAAATAAAGAAAACAGCATCACAAAAAAAATTAAAATAATTGCCAGAGAAGTTTGTTTGTTTGTTTTAACCTGATTGTGCCTTAGTTTTCTTATCTGTAAAATGAAAGGCTTGGACTAGATGTCCACTAGGTTCCCTTTCAGATTGATATTTGAAATTTGAGGGGTTGGGGCAGCTGGGTGGCGCAGTGGATAGATCATGGGCCCTGGAATCAGGAGGACCTGAGTTCAATTCCAGCCTCAGACACTTAACACTTACTAGCTGTGTGACCCTGGGCAAGTCACTTAACCCCAATTGCCTCACCAAAAAGAAATAAAAAATAAAATAAAATAAAATAAGTATTCCTTCCCTTCTGAGGAAAACCAAATTTAATAAAGAAAGAAAGAAAGAAAGAAATTTGAGGGGTTTATATCATGCTTGCTTACTATATCTTGGAATCCTATATGAGTAAAAACTTAACTCTCTTGCTTTTGGAAGGTGCAATATTTATGGAAATATAACCTAGTGACTATGTATTATTTTCCTTCAGTTTGGTTAAAAGCTACAAAGAAAAAGAGAGGATAAGGAAAGATGTTAGCATACAATTCATTTGCCAATATCCCAAATTGGAGAAAATCCAATAATATGGTGACACTTTTGTAAAATTATAAACAGTTTCTTGCCATGCCGGGTAAGCAAAAATGGTAGAATGAAATTCAGCCATATGCATGGGGTTTCTGGCAAAACAAAACTGCCATTCACTTCCAGTGGGCACTTTTGCTTCCAAAGGAATTTTGAAAGTGATCATTAAAACCAGAATGACATTTATAGGGTGTCTGAGGCCTGGCTGTAAAGAATGTAAGCAACTTTACACAGACACCCTAGAGGAGACTCCTTATAACTAGGCTACGTGTCTTCACAGCAAAATGTTTTCCAGGAAAGAAGTAATGCATCATGGGCCATACTTTCTCTGAAGTTACATTGCACATTAATAAGACACTCTTTTAATGTACAGGGCTATCTAATAAATACTTCTGTCCCTTAAAATGGATAAATTTAATTTTCTAGAACAACAGAAAAATTGCTCCTGAATTGCTTATTTGATAACAAAGTATAACTAAGTAAAGAGTAATTCTTTTGAAAAAAATGTTTAAAAAAACTAAGATGTTAAGAATGAACATATGGGGAGATAAATGAAGAGGGATTGGTAATAACAGAAAGAGACTGGGAGTAATATAAAAAGGAAAGAGTGAAAGGTAAAAAGAATGGAAGGAAGAAGGGAAAAGAGAGGAGTAAGAAAGGAAAAAGGAGAGAAGAGAAAGTAGAAAAACAGGAGAGATATGAGAACATAAGAGGAGAAAAGAGAAAAAAGAAGTAGAAAAGAAAGAAACATCAAGAAAGAAATGTAGAATAAGAAAGACTATTGTTTGTGATTGGAAGAGTAGTGAATACATTACTAGATATGTTTACAGACTAAAACCAAAGAGACATATTCCCAATATTTTCCTTATACTACTTTTCTTTTTTTCTCTTCTTATTTTTTTTTCTTTTTATTCATAGGCAAAGGAAGATAGAAGAAAGAAGCAGGGAGGTGGGAGGGGGGGAAACAGTTTATTCACCTGAATATTAAGTTAGTTCTTTTGGAAGTCATTTTATTTAGTCTAGGGAGATACATGAAAATCATTTGGATGGGCAAATTGTGAGAATAATTCATCTTCTAAATGATCATCAGCCTAAAGATGAAAACAACTGGAAGGCATTGGACATCTGAGCTACCAGGTTTCCATCATTTCCCTTGGGTGACACTCAAAGCCTAAATAGGTGTTTGCATTAAAAGCCTAGCATTAAGGAGAGACGTCTATGTTCATTATCCTTACTTGAATCCATTACTTCCTGCTGTGCTGAGATTCTTGGGTCTCAAGTATTTCAGTATATGATTTTGATGGAAATGTTAAGGGCTAAAATTCTAGCTAGTCTGTCTAAAATATCTAATGAGTGGTCGCCAATAAATTATAAGATTTAGCAAGAGTTAGACTTTTAAGCATTTATTAAGGAGAATAAGAATTTGGTAAAGAGAGAGAGAAAGGCCTAGATTCCTATCTATTAAAGGGAGAGCACATTTCTAGCTCCCTTCTCCACCAGAGTCCAGAGGAAAAAAAGTGAGCCCAAGTGCCAGTCTCTTCCTTCCTCCTCCCACTAGCCCACGTCACTTCCTGACGCCAAAGAAAAGACTCCTGGTCTTGCCCTCAAAGACCTTCGCTTCATGGGTGGAACTCTTCTACAGTAAGTCTCCAGCAGGTGGTGTCATTCCAATCATTACAGAAAGCATGTCTTATTAGAGTTTCTCAGTCTTTGGGAGTACATGCAATTGCTAGTCTTTCATTCTTTTTCTTTTGTTTCAAATTGATTTCACAATGTTTTGACATTTTTTCTATCTATCTATATATCATCTATCACCTCACTATAGTGCCTTCTTTATAATCAATGGAATTTATGAGTCCTTTCCCCCAAAAAAAGTCAGTTGGTTTTATAATGACTAACCATTAGTGCTTTATTTTTTACTTACTGTGGCTGAGTGTTATAGTATATAACTCCAGTGTAAACACTATAAAATTTTTGACACTTTTCAGGTGTCAGGAGCTATTTGCACTGTCTCTGTCTTGGTGTGAGGTAGCCAAGATGTTGAGGCCATGATAACCCATGGAAAGAACCTCCTGAATTCCCCAAATGCAAATGTTTGGCATAGAAGATGAAAGAGGGTCCATTTTCATATATATATATATATATATATATGGAAGTATTGTTTGAGGGGAGGCAATAGTTTTTCTACTGTCATTCTTTCCTGGATAGACATATAGTCACTCCCCTCCCCATACCAACACTCAGTTTAGTAGAGAGGTGTTAGCTTTTCATACCAAGTTTCTCAATTTGATTCCTTCTGAATTTGGTGGTGCCTTGAAACAAATGTCTTTCTGCACAATCCTAGTTTTAGTTCTGCTAGCCACAATTAACTGATCTGGTCCCTAGTTGACAATCTTCCACTAGATCCATATTTGAAATTTTCTCTTTTTTTGATGATCCATAAGAGATTGTGTTTGGCCTTTAAGAAATGAGACTAGGGTTAAATTTACAATATGATATAGTTATAATAGTTATATTTAATAGAATATATAAATATTACTGTTTAATTTATTTACTCATGGTTAGATTCCTGAATATTTGATAAGAAAACACTTTAAAATACTCAAATGGAATGTCTGTGCACACATAAAAACTAATCAAGGCAGAGACTGAATGATAACTTGCTGGGTATATCATAGATAGAATTTCTTTTGCTTATGGATTAGACTAGATCACCTCCTATGTCCCTTCCAATGCTCAAATTCTATGAATCTGGTTTATTATTTAGTGTAAATCCTGATATTCTTATAATCATAGAACATTAAAATCTTAATGTATCTCAGAGGCAATGAAGCATGAATCCTCTCTACAACATTTGCAAAAAATGACAATCCAACTTTTTCTTCCAATCCTCCACTTATGAAGAAAAACTTCCTGAGGCTGACCACATTATTTTCCAAAAAGTATAGTTATGAAGATTGCCTTTTTGTTAAGCAAAAAGTCTTGCTCCTGTAGTTTCCACCCACTAGTCCTTCTGTTGTGCACTCTTAAGCTAACTAAAATATTGCTAATCACATTTGTACATGAATTATCCTATGAGCCTCCTAAATGATCCTAAGCATGTTGATATCTTTTAAAAATCATTTACTTCTTTGCCATTTTGTATTTAGAAGCATTATTATGTTGCTCTCTCTTTAGAAAACAAAGAAGGAATATTTAACTTTCTAATAATTTTTGGTAGATCTTTTTTCCCCAACCCTGCTCATCCCATTTTTCTGATCATTAGATCTCATTTTTATCTTATCTTGCCTGCATTCCAGGAATGAAGGGGTGAATAAAAGGAGTTTTCTAAGTTCTCTTATATAAAACATCTCTCTTCCTTTGGTATTTACAACCTCTAAGCCTATGATTAGAATTTGTTTTTGTTTTTGTTTTTTTAAAAAGAAGAAAAACAAATCCCATGAGAGATTAAAAGGCAGAAGTGGATGGCTGGGTTTTAAGCATTGTGCTCCATGCCAAGCAACAAATGTGAGAAAGCATTTATGCTTCCTTAAAAGAAATCAATTACTCCATAAATTTTGTTTCTCTTATTTCCCCTGAAATTTTTAAGGAGAAGCTGGAACAATAGAATCCCATCAGGGGACTTTGCCAAGAAGTGTGCTGAACATAAACTCAGCAGGTTGAGGAGGAGGAGAAATACAGATGGGAGATTAAAAGATGTTCCTATCAAAAGTGTTTTCTTGATAAAACAGCAAGTCTACCCCAGGACTCTGTCTTCCCGTGCACATTTACTAGCAGCCTCATGTCAAATCTTCTCTTGTGCATGCTTCTTTATTACTGTCACTTTGTGAATCCTCCCTCTTCATTAGTACCTTATTAGGATTTGCCCTGCATGGGGCTTTAGAATCATCTTTCCACTTTTGAAATTTATAGGATTTTTATACAAGTAAGACAATGGCACTGGAATTAGATGAATCCAAAAATTGGATTAGTTGTAGGGATAGTGAACAAACCTTTGGTTTCATAGATTCCTGATAAGTTTGCCATCTTTTGTGCAACTCAAACAATTAAAGACTTACCTAGAACTTTGCTTTACCAAGACCAGCTAGGGGTCACACAGTTATTTTTTGTCAGAAGGGGGACTTAAACCCAGGTTTTACTGATCCCAAAACAAGCTCTCTAGCTACTATAACACAAAAATCCAGAAGAATCTTCATACTATTCAGAGTTATGGGGCAGTGTGATAAAATTCAAAGAACACCTAAGCTAGTTTTTAGAAGACATAGGCTTGAATCTCTATTATCTTTCAGATCATGGCAAATCACTTGCTTTAGAGTAGTGGAATGACACATTAATAAAGTATCAGTATAACTGTTATCCTTCCTTCATTTTAGAAAAGGAATAGTGACATTACAAGGTGATATCCTGACTTGCACATGAATTGGATTTAAATGAGATAGATGTGTGCAAAGTCTTCAGGCTTATTCTCTCTTCCAGTCGTTGAAGTTCAGTGTCACGACAAAAGTCAGGACAATTGGAGTTGGCCCAGGATGCAATGGATGCCTCTGTCATCTAAGAACTACAGCACCTACTTCAGATGCTTTCATAACTCTTGGAACAAATTGTTCTCATCTATCCATTCATTAGGGGAAGTTTTCACGCCCTTGGGTTGGACATATGAGAAATCACTCATAAGTTTGAGGCCTGTTGATTATCCTCAACCTGATTTAGCCTATCTTTCAAGACAGTTTTACAGGGGATGTCATTGCTGAGTGTGTTATAGCTTCTTGTAGCCACAGGTGAGAGTTGGGTGAAAGGTGTACACCAAAGGTGATATAACTAGTACTTGCCTAGCACTATCAATAAAATGAATTGTTGAGGGGTTGTCTGGACTATTCTGCACCTGAATCTACTTTTGTCATAATTATCTACTGAAAACATTTTTGTTTTTGTTTTTCCCCTCTATTTTCCATATGATCTCTTTCATATTTGGCTTCACTTTGTGTAGAAAGATACAACTATAAAGAATTTCATTGGATAATTTCCTTTCTCCTATAACCTCTCTAACACCTCATCTTTGCTAAAGTATTTGACATTACATATATTCAGAGGATAACAATAGGGACAGGCCCTATGAATTATATGGCATAGAGAACTCCCAAATGAGGAAATTCTCTACAAGCAAGTTACCACCTTCTCTGAAACTTAGACTTAAACAGTGGGCTAGAGGTATAAGTGGTTAAATGAGTTGCCCAGGGTCATATAGCTAGTAAGTGTCAGAGACAGAAATTGATTTCAGGTCTTCCTGTTTTCAATCCTAATGCTACATCAAACTGCCTCATTTGCGTGTTGGCATAAATTTTTTGGTTTTCCAAGTACCTTCTCATCTGCTCTGATTGTCATAACAAGTGACCTTGTGAGATAAGGACTGGTAGCTTAGCAACTTTATAGATTAAAAAAACAAACAACAAAAAACAAATAAAGATATAGGGCAAGGAGAATTGAATAGGGAAAAAAAAAAGATTTATGTAGCTCAAATGGGCATTAGAAGTCATTGAAATCCAAATTACTCATTTGGAAAATTAATGAGGAAAGTGTTGTGACCTTAGTCTCAGAAAGGCTAAACATTTTGCCTAAGGTCATAACATCTAAGTGGCAACTTTACTTAACTGAAGGAGACAATTTGGAGCCATAGAGAAAAGAATATGGGCTTCTGCATGAATAAAGACATATGTGTTCATTCCAAAAACCAAACAAACAAACTCTCAGATCAATGTGTATTCTACATTAGGTCTGATTTAATCTGCTAAATTTCTTATCCCTGTGCATAAAGAAATCTGAAAGAAATAGCTCCGGATGCACCATAATATAAAAAAAGACCTAAGATTCTTAGGGAGTTCTGTGAAGTTATCTTTCTGGAATAATCTAGAAAGTAAGCAAAGTATATAAGATTCTTTCATCAGTCATTGTGAAAAGTTCTAAAGATGTTCATGAGGAGCAAAATCTACACTAAAGTCCATAAGATGGATGGAGAAAGTCTCTTGATTGGGGACCAATTAATCATAGGCTACTTCACATTTAAAGTTTGAATATTTAAAAAAAAAAGGAAAAAAAAGGAAACACCAATCAAATAATTTTCAGAAATAGTGAAAGGCAGGAACAAAATACCAATTCCAAAGCCTGCCAAGATTTCCAGCTCTGTCCAATCATAGATAAAAAGAAGAGCAGCAACATGATCCCATACTGTATTTATTTCTTTTGAAGCCCAAAAGAAAGCAGGCTTAAATTGCACATGATGCTACCTTCAAATATTTTAAAGTTGATGATGGTGAAGAGACCTTATGAAGAGAGAAGAACTAAGAACAGCATATGGAAGGTTCAGGAAGGCAGATTGTTTTTTTGTTTTTCTTAATATAAGGAAGAATTATTTAAGAATAAGAACTCTCCAGTACCATAGTTTTAAGGTCATACTCTCCCCATCACTGGAATAATAAACAGATAAAATAAGTCAAAGAAAGAGACTTCAAAATGAGTAAGTACTTCAAGCAAAGGAAATTGAGTTAAAATTCTCCGAAGAAGTTGAAAGACTTACAAAAATGTTTTCAAGGAACCTGAAATCAAATAAAAATGGAGCAACTTCAAGACCTAAGAGAATAGTTTAGAAGAGAAATTCAATATCTGTGTGAAAATATCAAAGAAATAAAGATAGAAATTAGAGCTCTCAAAGAAGAAATCAACAACTAAAAATAAAGTAGAGAATGCAGTACAAGAGGTTGAGACATTGTCCCAAATAGTATATAATTTGCACAATAGATTGACAAGACTGGAATATAGAAATTCAGCATCAGAAACAAATTAGTCATTTGGACTTGAACTATGATTTCAACTGCATAGAGATTTCTGAGGTGAAACACACTCTCTCCAGAAAGTTCATTTTGGCATCATCTAATTAACCTTTAATCATTGAAAGTTTTCTAGAGCTCTGAAAGCTTAAATGATTTGTTTAGTCACACAGCCAACATGGCTTGGAGGCTGGAATTGAATCCAGATACAAGGGTTCATTGGATTCAATCAGACAGAGAGCCCTCCAAGGCCAGTCTCTGTCCAGTATAGCATGCTGCCTCTCAAAACAAACAAACAAATAAACAAAACTTGAAAAATAAATGACAAACAACACATGAGTACTATGCAAAACAAAATTCTAAACTGGAAAATAAAATAAAAATAAGAAATATGTCTTCCGGGAAAAAAAATAACAGAGAAAAAGTGACAGAGAAAGACAGGTGACAGAGGGACAGACAGAGACAAAGAGAGAAGGGATTGAACTGCAAAATTTCTAAGGTTTTTCCAGGTCTAAACTCTAAGTCTTACAATCATGGCATGGAGCTTATGACTAACTCAAATAGTATAAGAAAATCAAAAGGAATCTTTCATCAATGGCTATGACTCCTTGAATTACTTCTGGTTGAAAATACAGCAATATTTAGGACAATGTCATTTCAAATGGACCCTTCCACTGAATTTCTAGAGCCCTCTCTGGTTTCAGTATTGTTAGGATGCCCTTGTTTTATTTACATAAATTATTATATATGTTGTCAACAGGATCATAATTCTATGTCTCAGGGCAGTAAAATGAAGAGCTAGCCTTGAAGGCAGGAAGATCTGTGTTCTTCTGAAACAAACTGTTTATATGATACTGAGGAAGTCATTTAATTTCTTAGTTGTATATGCAACTCTTTAATACTTTTATTAGTTGCAAAATAAAGTGTTGAGCTGCTTTGTTAGAGGGATTTTCCACACCAGTAAATTTCTTTGACCAATTAACTTACTGTTCCAGTCCTTGCTCTATCCCAAAGTGGTTCCCTTTATATTGTAATCATGACAAATTTCTATTATTTTTATTTTTTGTCTATTTTTATTCTTCTAATACCCCCTGAGTATTAAGATACTCATAGTTCTTTTTTGCAAAAGATTATATTCTCTTTATCCATTGTTTACTAGAGCAATATATTTTATCAACTTCACAAATGAAAATTGTATATGTTCCCAATAGTTAGAAATCAATTTAAAAAAACTACTGTGAGGGGGCAGCTGGGTGGCGCAGTGGATAGAGCGCCGGCCCTGAAGTCAGGAGTACCTGAGTTCAAACCCGGCCTCAGACACTTAACACTTACTAGCTGTGTGACCCTGTATGTGACAGTCACTTAACCCCAATTGCCTCACTAAAAAAAAAAAAAAAAAAAAACCTACTGTGAGGGAGAACTGCTACATTTTTTTTCTCAGATAAACTATTTTCTCTTTTTAATTCCCTCTTTATAATAGTCTTTCTATACCTAGTAAATCCTCATTTGATTCTTCAGCCCTCATTGGACAATTATTTTAATTAAAATTCTTTGAAGTTAAACACATAAATACATGCCTTTTTATACACCTCCTCCCACAAGTTTGTTCTCTGCCATTACCTCTGATATAAAAATAACAAGAGCCCAGTTATTCATGGTAACAAGATAATAACAACTTCCATTTATATAGAATTTTTGAACTTGAAAGTTCCAAACAAATGTATATTTTTTATCTAATTTAAACAACAATAATATTTTGAAGTAGGTAATAAAGGTATAGTTATTCCCATTTTCAGGTTGATAAATGGAAATTCAGAAGAGTTATCTTCCTGACCCACTTATTTGAAAATTGACAATTCAATTTTTTAAAAAAATCTTACATATCACCTTCATTTCTCAATGTGTCCATTACCTCTTATCTCCCCAGCAAGTCATCTCTTCTAACAAAGAATTAAATAGAGAAAAAAAATGCAATACCCTGTTTTTGCAAAGAATGGAGGATGACATGCTTCTCAATTCTACTCTAGGAGCAAACGCACTCAATATAATTATACAACAATCATCTTTGTTTTGTTTCTGTTTTCCTTTCCATTTGCTTTTTGTAGTTGTCATGTTTATTGATTGCCTTTTTCTGATCAGTTCGTATATATTTTCTTATACTTCTTTGAATTCTGTATGTTCTTTATTTGTTCCATCACAGTATTTTCTGTTGCATTCATACACCAATATTTGTTTACTCATTCCTTAGTCAATGTATTCCTCCCCCTCCCCCTCCCCCTCCAGCTTTGCTAAAGTGCTGCTATGGATATTTTCGGATATTTGGATTGTTTCTACTTTATCTCCTTAAGTGATCTTAGACTTCTGAAAACAATGTGTTATTCTTCTCTACAAACCTCTCTACCACAATGCAATTATTTTAGGTAAGTAAAAGATTTCACTGACTCTGTGATCGGTTTTAAAATATTCTCCTGTATATTCCAGGGCCAGGAGAAATTCCAAGGAGTTAATTATAATCTGTCTACCTAAATTCTCTGGAAAGTTTCAACTTGTTTTGCTATTTTGCATGACACCAAAGCTGAGTATAATATTCAATGAATTGTATTCCTAAGCAAAAATAGTCATGTAAGTGTTATGTATAAATCCTTTTTTTAAGCAATCCAATATGGAGAGCCTATTAATTGGGCTAGTTGAATGTCAGGATTTCAAAATCATTTGGTAGTCACAAAACACATATTTTTGAGATTATTTCCCCCTTTGAATATATACTTATTTTGTCTCTTTGGTTTCAACATACATGCCATGTCATGGTGGGAGAATTACACTAAGGCCCTACCCCACACGGGATAGGCTATTTTTTTTCCTTCATAGGTTTTGAAATCAACCTTGTTGAATTGAAACAGAACACTGTGGCTCTGAAGTATGGTGCTTACTAATATTCTAAATACAAAAAGCAGCACAAAGATGAATCAGAAGCTCCTCTCTTCATCTCCTTACCAGTAGACCAATATGACTAACACAAACACACACATACACACTGCCTACTGCCAACACAGAGGAAGCAAAGCTGTCTTCAATTTAATCAATGTTAGTATCCTTGATGAATACCCTTTTCCCTAATATAGCTAAGTAAATGTCCTCTTGTTAGTTTTTAGTCTATGAGGATTTACTTTTGCTCTAATTCTGAACCCGAGACATCAGACTAATCTGAATTAGATCCATCATCTTACATCAATCAATGATAGCCAGTAGATTTGGATTTGAATGTTCTTGTTGAATTGATAGAATAGCAACACAGGTGTCTTCTTCGCTTCTTTTGGTGTTGCTGAAAGTGTTGGCTATATGCTGTAAGGCATCCCTCATTAACGAGGTGAATAAAGGGGTAACGTCTCTCTGAGAATTAAGCAAATGTACTTTGTGTCTTTAAGAAATATGCCTAGAATATGAAAGCTGCTATAAACTGTTCTTTTGTGAATTAGATTTTTTTTTATATTTTATAGTCATAATGACCACCAGTTGTAGTATTCCTGGGCCCTCACTAATGAGTAGCCTTTTTTTTCCTGAAGGCCAGAAAGGTTATTGGGTACTGTGACACACAGTCTTTTTGGGGTTCTAGACAAGGCCCTTTAAATGACAATATTTGATTGTCTCCAGAAAAGTAGAGATGTTTCCATGATTGGGGATATGCACAAATTCAGTTGCTTTGGTGATGATGGGGAAAGTTATTTCATTAAAAAAAAAAAGTTTAAAAGAGGAAACATATATGCTTTATCCTGAGCTGCAACTAATTTTTTTTTCTCTCTGGAACTTCCAGTGAGGGATCAGCATTTGTTGCAACGCAGGTTCTACAATTAGTTGATAGCTGTAAACCTGAGTGAAGGTTTAGCCTGGCAAGCTGTAGGCTTTGGCATAAAGAAAAATTATTTGGCACACTAGACAGTGAAGGTTCCTAGTGGCAATGGGCACAAGTGTTGGCCCCAGCAACATTAGACAGTGGCACAGTTCTGAGCAGCAACAGAGAATAGCACCAGTGACAGTGGTTAGTCTATTAAGAAGGTTTCCAGGGTCTAGTGGAATGGGCACTAACAGTGTCCCTGGGCAATGGTACAACCCCCAGCAATAGCAGGCAGCAGAGGTAGAAAGTAGCTTATATCTGAGTAGTAGCAAAATGGGCAGCAGGACAGGCCCCAGTAACAATGTAGTAGCCAGTCATTCATCCCCCCATGAAGCATGGGTCTTGGCAAAGGCAGATCCAATGTAGCCTTTTGATTATTGTCATCTGGAATGTAAATAACTCCTTCATATACCTGCTAGCATACTACCCAGGGCAGCTGCATGGTGCAGTGGATAAAGCACTGGCCCTGAAGTTGGGAGGAAGTTGGTTCAAATCTCAGTTCAGACTCTTACTAGTTGTGTGACTCTGGGCAAGTCACTTAACCCCAATTTCCTTAAATATCTGGGACCATCTCCAGTTGTCCTGATAATATATTTTGTCTCTACACAGATAGCTCTGGAAAAAAGAGTGATGTTAGTGACTTTACACAGTCCTCCCTCACTTAAATCCAATTCATTGCATGTTCACCCTGATATAATCATCCTCTGTGAGAAAAAAGGACAAACAACAACAGCATAGTACTCAATGATTATTGTGCAACTCTTTTACATAAAAGGCTTAAAGGACCAAGGAGCTAAGGGGAGAAGAGAGGAAAGACACTGCTGGAAATGGTGACAGGGAAGAAATAAAACTTTCCATATTATCCCATGGAAGAAATGGGTGAAGTCTCTCTTAGGAATCCTCAAAAAGTCAAACATTTGGTGTTCTTTTCCACCCCCTTCCCCACCAGCCCCTTCATTCCAGGAAATGTCTTTACCCATCAAAAGGAAAAATTGATTAAGTACTGGTCATTTGAAAGACAGGTGACAAAACACAGCATTTCTAGTTTTCATTCTTTTCTATTTGTTCTCTCCTCTAGGGAACCATTACCTTGTTTGTTACCTTCTTTGATGTCTTTCTGGGATATTTGATTGTTTTTGTTATATCTTCAGTAAGCTCCTCCATCAGCCTTTGTCCATGTTTCTTAAGCTATTTAATTTGGTTGGAAAGTCCATGCCTCCAAGGGGTGGGCTGAGGTAATATATTTATTCTAAAAAGACTAGACTAGTTTTATTTTTCCCTTAAAACATATTGAAAACATTTTTTAGGCTAAATTGGCCTAGGGAACTAAAGCTTGAACCATTTCGACAATTTCCTAGTGTCCTAAGTAGAAAAGCCTGTCTAGAAAGAGGAAGCCACAGCTCCTCCCACAAATTTTGACTGGCTGGCTAGCTTGGGCAAAATAAAGATTTGGAATCTGTATCCAGATGAAAAATTTTTGCATTGATGCTGAATATCTTTTCCCTGCTGGGCCTTAGAAACTTCTTTTCATTAACTGTTACAGTCTACAAATGTTTCATTTTATTCTTGTTTCAAAGCTAAAGCGGCCAACCAGCCTAAGTCACACTTGGCCTACAACACCTACTATGTGCCGAGGCCTCTGTGTGTGTGTCTGTATGTGAATGGCAGACAGATAGACAGAGAAATAGACACAGAGAGAGAAAGAGACAGAGACAGAGAGAGTAACTTAAAGCTAGTAAGGTCCTGACCTTGGGTTTGAACCCATGTTCTTTGGTTCTCTAAATCTAGCATCAGTGTCTACTCTGGCATCCTGCCTTAACATGAACAATATGAATATGTGTATATATATATATATATATATATATATATATATATATATATATATATATATATATATATATAGAGAGAGAGAGAGAGAGAGAGAGAGAGAGAGAGAGAGAGAGAGAGAGAGAGAGAGAGACTAGAAGATTGAGATTGGATGACTAACTGGAAAAAATCAAACAGATATTGAGGTAAAAACCCTTTTACCCTTTTGATAAGGAGCTGAAACTGAAGCTGTAAAGGTCTCAAGGTCAATGGATGTTCAGTGATTAGTATTTGATAAATTGACTGGCTAAACTCAATTCCAAGGTGACTGTGTCCACCTCACACGTTTGACACTAATTGGTCCTGCTGTGGCTCAACAAGGGTCAATGGTTGAAACTGCTTGAGAGAAGGCTATCCTTTTTATACCACAGAAATCCTGTGGAGCAAAGAGGTCCATTGTCAAGTAGGTCCCTTACAAAATTTGCTCCATTTTCTGAAAGAAACCATTTAAATCTGAGTCTCTGACATGCAGGGGCCATGTAACCCTGGGTACTTACTCTCTTAATGTTTTCTCACTTGGAGCTCTTTATGCCAGGTGGCTCAAAAGTCATAAAGTCACAAAGGGGGTTGAATATTTAATAACCCCTTTATTTTTTGTTTTTAATTTATAATACTACAGCATCATATACAGTAATGTAAGAAATACGTATATATGCATAAATATGAAATAAATAAAAGCATTTTCAAAAAGGTATTAAGACATCAGACCCCTTCATGACTCTTGACCCACCCTATACCAAGGAAATTATAGTTCTGCTCTCAAATAAACAAAACAAATTCTCCTTCCTGCCCACTTCATTCCAGTCAAATTAGCCCCCAAATAAGGTATTCTATCTCTTTAGTGACTGGAATGTCTTCTCTTTCAATTTCCATCTTTTATGCCATAGTTTCCTTCAAGTTCAATTTTAGGCTTGCTCTCCTTCAAATGAAATAATATTTGTCAAGCACTTGTCTCAGTCCTGGAACATAGTAGAAGCTTAAACAATGCTTGGTTTGGCAGGGGGTGAGGGGGGCAGCTAGGTGGTGCACTGGATAAAGCACCGGCCCTGGATTCAGGAGGACCTGAGTTTAAATCTAGCCTCAGACACTTGACCCTTACTAGCTGTGTTACTTTGGGCAAGTCACTTAACCTTCATTGCCCTGAAAAAAAAAATACTTGTTTCCTTCCTTTCTATAAGAAAGCCTTTCATGATTCCCTGACAGTGCTTATTCACTTCAAATTTTAGATCTCCATTTCTCTGTGTCTGTCTCTGTCCTTCTTTCTGTCTGTCTCTCTCTCTGTCCCTTTCTTTCTGTTCAATTTTGGTATTCCTCCAACAGAATAGAAGATATGCTTCTTCTTTTTTTTTTTTTTAAGCGAGGCAATTGGGGTTAAGTGACTTGCCCAGGGTCACACAGCTAGTAAGTGTTAAGTGTCTGAGGCCGGATTTGAACTCAGGTACTCCTGACTCCAGAGCCGGTGCTCTGTCCTATATGCTTCTTTAGAGTAGAGAGTAATTTGTTTTTCATTTGGTTTTGTATATGCAAGACTTAGTACAAAGCGTTGTACATCTGTTTTTTGAGGGTAGGGGCTATTTTTGCCTTCATTTGTATCCATTTAGTAAGCACATAATAAATGCTTATTGACCGACTGACTGACATAGTAGCTACTTGATCAATGATTGCAGGATTGATTGGTCAAAAACACAAAGAAAAAATATTGGGGAAAATGGGGCATATGTTGGTTCTTTCTGATATGACAGGAACCAGGACTTGATGAAAAAGCAGCTGTGTATTTAATATCATATGATTAGAGGTAACAAACCAAAGTATGTCAGTTTTAGAGTCAGGAGAGACTTACAGGCCATCAGTCTAGCCCTCTTCTTTTACAGAAAAAGAAAGTAGAATACAAAGGGGTTAAGTTACTCATTGAGGGGTTTACCATCAATGACATGTCTAAGATGGAATATGAACCCAGGTCTTCCTGATTCCAAGTCCAGCATCTTATTCAATATCCATACTACCTCTCAATGGGAAGTTAATAGACAAACAGGTACAGATGAAATAGAAAAGAACTAAGAAACTACTTAGCAGCATTGTATAAATCTAGGACACTGAGGGTTTGCCATGTAGTAGCCTCTAAATCGAAAAAAAGACAAATAGGTAGTTGAGAGGCTTGGTATAAATAATTAGAAAGAGAGCACAAGAGTTAATGATCTCAGTATGTGGGGCTTCTGGCTGGTTGCAAATGGTATATGAAATAGAGACAGTTGTATCTGATGTTAATGTGGAAGAGCAAGAGTCAAGATCCCAGAATTTAATTCCCAGCTCTGCCATTTACTCTGTGACCTTGTAACCTCCCAGATAAAGAGATTGCAGGAAACGGATGGCTGGGGTGTCTATTGAAGGGAAACTGTGAATCTCATTGTCAAAGCTGCATAAAAGTCTCATCTAATTTGAACCTTTCATCAGAAGACAAAGAAAGTATGTAAGGCAGCATAATTTTCTTGGGCAGTTTTACTTATCTCCTTTGCAATGACTATAGTGTTTTACATGCCCTGACCCAAAAAGGGCCAGAATTGATCTTCGCCTATGTCAGCCTCCTCACAGAGAGGAAAGGGCATTGGTGTTAGTAAAACTGGTTTGGAATCCTAGTTCTAGAACTTGCTACCTTTTTGACTTTAGGCAAATTACTTACGTTTATGGAGTCTCATGGGTAGGTAAGTGGTGCATAGAGTGTCTGGCCTGGGGTCAAGAAGACTCCTCTTCTTCAGTTCAATCTGGCCTCATATACTTACTAGCTGTATGACCCTGGACAAGTCACTTAATCCTGTTTGCCTCAGCTTCCTCATCTGTAAAATGTACTGGAGAATTAAATGACATACCACTCTAGTATCTTTAGCAGGAAAACCCCTAATGAGGTCATGTAGAGTTGGACACCACTGGAAAATGACTAAACAAAACAACAACAATGAAGTTTCAGCTCTGTCATCTATAAAAAGAGGATAATGATACTGCCACTTTTCAATATCAAAGGCTTGTGGAGAAAATTAAAGAAATTGAATATGAAAAGGGTTTTGTAAGCTATTCTATTGATAGAAACATTCTACTAACATTAGGTAACATTATTAATATTAATAAAGTAGTGACAATAGTGAAAGTATACATAGTTTTCCTTGGGGTTTAAAGTATCACTAAATAGCTAAATTAATGTTATATAACAATAATGATAATGAATGTCATTTTATGGATATTATCATAGCTAACACTGACATAGTGCTTTAAGTTTTACAAAGTACTTCACAAATATTATTTTATCCTCACAAGAGCCTGTTTATGTAGGTGTTATTATTATTCCTATTTTATAGATGAGGAAATTGAGGCAGATAGCAGTTAAGTAACTTGTCCACAGTTTTGCTGAAATAAATTGCATTTTTGCAACAAAGCCATGTAAGGTTTTTTTTTTTTTAATTCTCATGTAGCCTCATAATAGGTCTTAGAGTACTTCTCACTGTTTTCTGGCATATGCTGTGCTTTTAGTAGTTCAAACAGTTAATCAGCTGATAATCCTAACTGCTAGTGAGATGTATATCAACTCAGAACTTCCTGAGAACAGGTGCAGTGCCCTATCCAATGTAACACCTAATTTTCCACCCATTGATTTTTCATTGATTTAAGAGACTCCTAATAAGGAAATTACCTACCCCATGGAACATCAGCTCTTACTTGGATCATAATGTCTTAGAGAGTTTGTTGGGGGCACTGTGAGTTTCAGTGACTTACCCAGGATAAAAAAGTACTTGTCAGAGGCATGTCTTGAACAAATTTTCCTGATTCTATCCTGTCTCTGAATACGTCAGATAATTTATTTGAAAACATGTCCTACTGACTTTGATTTTGACAATAGGAGCGGCAGACAACAGGAAGCGTTATTTCAAACTTAAGGTGTTAATAAAAGTTAAGGTCAAGGTTTTTCCTGAAGGTTTTTATGCCAGTTAATGCAACTCAATGAACTGTTTAGAACTCTTAAAAGCACAGCCTACACCAGAGTATACTGAGAAATACTCAAAGACCTATTAAGAGGCTATATCAGAATTCCAAAAATCTAATATAGCTCTTGTCTTTGCTGCAAAAATGCAATTTATTTTGACAATTAGTGGTAAGGGATACTAGAAATTAGATCAATATGACTGCAACAGTATGTTGACATTCTTCTCACGGCTGTTCTCCACCCTGGGTTCAATGGGTTCTTCGAAGGCAGTTTGTCATGCTCTGTAATAAAAGGAAATCATGGTTTGATTTTAATTTTAAATATAGACAATGCCACTGTCAGTATGTCCCACTTTTTTAAAAGAAAGAGACACAGGTGATTGTGTCTCTTTGTCTTTAAATGCAACACAGGGCTTCATGTTGCATTATAAGGCAGCCTATTTTGGGAAAAGAGCACTTAACCAATAGATTGCCATATAGTTAAACACTTGTGATATCTTTGATCCTCAGTTTCCTCAACTGCAAAATGAGGCTAGTAAAACTTGCCCTTTCATCTTCACAAAATTGATGTAAGCAATAGTTTTGTCATTTTTAAGGTATAATATTAATGAGAGCCATTAATGTAATTCAGCAGATATTATCAAAGTACCTAAAAAGCCCACAAAGCATTGCCCCAGGTTGGTGTTGATGGTTATATTTGAACGCAGGTCTTTTTGTGATTCCAGGTCCAGTGCTTTATCCATTGTACCACCTATTGATTTAATTTTTGACCCAGATCTGTGATTAGCAAAGGATAAATTAGAAATAACGAAGGTACAATATAATCCAACACATTAAGGAATTTACAGTCTAACAACATTGGAATTTGTACCATTCTGCTACTAGGTAGTCTCATTACATTCATCTATTTGTTTGTGGACTTCAGTTTTCTCAACTCAAAAAGGGAGAGAATTGGGGCAGCTAGGTGGCGCAGTGGATAGAGCACCGGCCCTGGATTCAGGAGGACCTGAGTTCAGATCCGGCCTCAGACACTTAACACTTACTAGCTGTGTGACCCTGGGCAAGTCGCTTAACCCCAATTGCCTCACTAAAAAAAAAAAAACAAAAAAACAAAAAAAAAAGGGAGAGAATTAAGAGAGAGAGAACTAAGAGATCACTAAGGTCTATGCCAGTTCTGATATTTTTTTTGTGAGGCAATTGGGGTTAAGTGACTTGCCTAGGGTCACACAGTTAGTAAGTGTTAAGTGTCTGAGGTCAGATTTGAACTCAGGTCCTCCTGACTCCAGGGCTGGTGCTCTATCCACTGTGCCATCCAGCTGCCCCCAGTTGTGACGTTTTAAATTCCTAAGGTACAAAAGCATGAAAATCTATATTATGCAACTATAGAGCTAAGCATGTGTGTGTGCTAAATAATTAGGGAATAGGGAAAAAGTTACTGTAATTAACATGGCTCAAATAGCCTACTGAAGTAGTTTAGGAAGATTTTATAAATGGGATGAATTTTGAGAAAAAAATCAAAGAAATGGATAAATATGCAATAATGGTGGGGTATTTGGGGATGAATTAGGCTGGAGGCAGGGTCACAATTGCAGAAATGCATGTAGAATCAGGTTTTCTCTTGCTAAAGATTACAATTGGATGTTAATATGCCAGGACTACAATATTAGTTTAATTAAGTGGAATGCTGCTGCTCAGTTATGTCATTCTTTCAGAAATTAGGATCAATCAGCTGCCAAACATTTTCTATATGCTTACTATGTGCCAGACACTGTAGTTCTCAGAATGCTGCTCCCTCAAACTCCCAATTCTAATCTTTTTATAGGTGGAAGTACTCACACTGTTAGTCTAGGGATAGGAGTTTTAACCTGGGGCCTATGATTTGTTTTTTTAATTTTCAGTTTCTATATTTCAATATAACTGAATTCTTTTGCAGTCATCTATTTCATTTTATTATTTTAAAATTTTGTTTATTCTGAACTTAAGAAATAAAATAAGCATTTCCATAATGTAGAATAGAAAAAAAAGATGATTGCCCATGAAATAGCAAATATGTTATATACAACTTGCTATTCTTTTTAAATATGTGATAAACAGACACATATATAATAAACATATATATATATATATGTATATATATATATATAAAATATATGATGTAATGTAACTTTCTTTTTTCCCCTTCCCTCCACTCTAAAGATGGCTACCATTAGATACAAATATGTGTGTATGTAAAACCATTTTATACATACTTCTATTTATTAGTTCTTTCTCTGGATGCAGACAGTGTCTTCCTTCACATGGACTTTGTAGTTAATTTTCGTATTTATAATGGTCATAATGACTTAGTTACTCAAAGTTGTTCTTAAATAATATTGCTGTTGTTATATACAATATTATCTTGGTTCTTCTCATTTCACTTTTCATTATTTCATGCAAGTCTATCCATAGTTTTCTAAGATCTTTGAGCTCATCATTTCCATCATGAGTTGTGGTATATGATTGTGATGAACCACTACTGTGTATTTCATTTTATGTGTTAAAAAACACACACACATACTAGGGTTCCATAGTTTTCACCAGAATTCCAAAGGAATCCATGATACAAGAAAATGTGTTCTCCACGTGATTTTGTCCAATTAGTCTCTCATTAATCCTACACTCCCTGTTCCATGACTTATTTCAAATGACCCTAAGCACCTGATCATTGCATAAGGGGGATTGGTTGCAGAAATATGATTAAATATATACATTTATTTTATGTAAGTAAATATTCATAGAATTGAAAGTAACAAAATTTAAAATGCATTATGACAATTACTCAGTGTTGTTCGCCACACACACACACACACACACACACACACACACACACACACACACACAATTTCTCTAAGACTAGGTGTCTCTTAACCAATCTTTAGGAACATCCAGGTGTCTAGATTCAGTAATCTCCTAGCAACCACTTCCATTCTAGGCTTTCTCCCATCAGGATCTACCAGTATTCCCAGCACTGTTGACAAACTTTTTGAATGATAGAGATAATAAAAGTCTCTAATGCTCCTCTACACATAACCTAAACATTTCCCTTTGCTTTGGTATTCATTGCCTCCAGGACATTATATTCAATTCAATTGGGGAACTCAGGAACCAGGATCTGTTTGAATACCTCTTTTTGTTTGCAATTTATTTTCTGGCAGAAACCTTTAATTATGCTTTTAGATTGCTTACTTCTGAGCTGTGCAGGACTCTGACCCCTTTGTGCCCCCTGTTCATTATTAATTGAATGGTGAATGTGAGTTAAGGGAAGACTGACTGGGCTGGCAAGGCAAAGTCAGGCCAGACCAGGCCTGAGTTATTCTTTCATCTGCCAATTCCACCTTCCCTTCCCTTTACCATTCATCCTAAAATTCCCATGCGAGTCCAAGGCATCTCACATTATTTCTGCGCCTATTAATATGGTTTCAGCTTAATGGGTAGGATTGATGACATATTAAATATGTTACATCAGTATTTAGATCGGATAAAAATGATCATTAAATTGGTGCTTTTCCCTAGAATATATTTCCTTCAAGAGATGCTAAAGGGGCAGCTAGGTGGCACAATGGATAAAGCACTGGCCCTGGATTCAAGAGGACCTGAGTTCAAATATGTCCTCAGACATTTGACAGACACTAGCTATGTGACCCTGGGCAAGTTACTTAACCGTCATTGCCCAGGAAAAATAAAAACAAAACAAACCAAAAAAAAGATGCTAAGAGAATGACTGATAATAATACATAACTTTTTTTTGTTTGTTTGTTTTGTTTTGTTTTTTTGTAGGGCAATGGGGGTTAAGTGACTTGCCCAGGGTCACACAGCTAGTAAGTGTCAAGTGTCTGAGGCTGGATTTGAACTCAGGTACTCCTGAATCCAGGGCCAGTGCTTTATCCACTGCGCCACCTAGCCACCCCAATACATAACTTTTTAATCTTCTTTAGAACATAGCACAATGGATAAAGTACCATCCTTGGATCTAGGAATGTTATGGCACAATTGACACATAAAATACTCAGCCAGGTACTTGAGGTGGAGAGAGAGAGAATTTATTATGCACAGACCCAAAGGGGGTTTCAAGCCTCCAACAATGGGCAGTGAATCTTGTAGCCCACCTAGTTATATACAAAAAGAGTAGGCATGGTATAGTGGCAAGTTTATCAAACAAAGATGAGGTCAGTTATTCACGGAACTAAGGATGCATAGTGGCACCTAGTGCTAAAGGGAGGCCTGTCATTGCAACTGGGGTACCTCAAGGCCAGAGGTTGTCTGAGACAGATAAGGTCAGGAGGCAGAGATTATAGGCCTACAGCTGTAGCTGGAATGCAGCAAGGCTAGGGTCTGTTTGGAACAGATGAGGTCAGAGGTTACATGTGATTTTCTATATCAAGAAGTCCAAGTCTTACTTCAGAAACAAACTAGTCATCTGATCATTCTCTTAATCACTTAGTCTCCTCATGTAACTTGCTAAATCAGTGGTTTTTAATCTGTGGCATGTTTTTTCTTAACTTTGGCAGCTAGATAGTATGGTGAATAGAGAGTTGGCCCTGGAGTCAGGAAGCTTTGAATTCAAATTTGGCTTCTGACACTTAATAGTTGTGAAACCCTGGGGAAGTAACATAATCTCTTCCTGAGTTTCTTTAATTCTAGAATGGGTAAAATAGTAGTACCTACCTCCCAGGAGTTCTGTGATGGTCAAATGAGAAAACATTTGTAAAATGCTTATCACTTAGTATGCACTTAATATTTTTTAAAGCTGGGTTTTGAATTAAGCTTCTCAAAATTTAAATCTATCTTTCTTTTGCTTGGAACACCCAATATTTTGTGGCTTTTTTTTTGTTTTTGTGAGGCACTCGGGGTTAAGTGACTTGCCCAGGGTCACACAGATAGTAAGTGTTAAGTGTCTGAGGCCGGATTTGAACTCAGGTCTTCCCAAATCCAGGGCTGGTGCTTTATCCACTGCTCTACCTAGCTGCCCCCGGAAATCCAATATTAATGAAATCACAGGTCTGAACCCAAATTAGGAAATTTTTAGACAGTCTTTGCAAAGATGTGATTTTAGGGGAGACATTGTTGAAGGAAAATCTCTCTATTGATGCCAAAAGAGGATTAAATTAATAACCAGAAGACAACATTAGCATCTGTGAGGTGTTGAGCAAATACTCTAAACTTTCTAAATACCAGTACTTCTCATATGTAAAAAGAAGATAATATTTCTGCTACCTAGTTCGGATACTTATAGGGTAGATTAAAGGAGATGACATATATAACCTTAAACAATTGTACAAATGAAAACCATTATTATTATTTTATAGTGACAACAAGGAAAGGAGGTGGTTACATGATTCTCCCAGTGTCAAAGAACTAAGTCTTGAACCTAGGTTCTTCTGATTCACAGGCCATAATCTGTTCATTACACCAGTATATCTTCTCTTTGTTAAATTGTCATACAAATACAGATGGCTTCTGAGTGTTCATGAGGCTATTGGGCAGGGAAGATGCAACAGCATAGGCAAAAACCAAAAATTGATTGATTACAGATATTGGACATTTTATGTTAAATAGAATCAATGTTTCATAGACAGAGATACAGTAGGCTTCCTAGATGTCTTGAATTTTAGGGGTGAAAGGAGTACTAGATATTGAGTTCAACCACTTCATTTTATAGATGAGGAAACTCAGGCTCAGAGTGATTAAATTTAAGTGAATTAACCCAGGTCACATAGCCATTTTTATTGTTTTAAGGAGGCAGTCAGGTTTAAGTGACTTGCCCAAGGTCATACAGCTAGTCAGTGTCTGAAGCTGACTTTGAACTCAGGTCCTGCTCCTGTGCTACCTAGCTACCCCTACATAGCCACTTTTTTAGTACTGAGATACAAACTTGGGTCTCCCATGTCCCCCCAAAATATTTATTTTCATCTAATTTTATCTCTAGAGTCCTATATACAACTTTCAAGTTGTTAACATCAAATGATTTTAAAGATAGAAGGAAAATTAGAGTTTATCTAATCAAAGCTGAAAGGCTTTGAATCATTTAAAGATGAAAAAACCCTTTACTTTAAATATGAGAAAACTGAGGACCAGACTAAGTAAAATGAACCACCAAAGATCCTGGAGCAAGTTAATGGTCCTAGTAGACCTAAGTTTTAATACTGGAACTCTTGAACTCCAGACCAAACTATTATTATTATTATTATTATTATTATTATTATTATTATTATTATTATTATTATTATTATTATTTTGCAGGGCAATGAGAGTTAAGTAAGTTGCCCAGGGTCACACAGCTAGTAAATGTCAAGGTGTCTGAAGCCAGATTGGAACTTGGTCCTCCTGAATCCAGGGTCGGTGCTTTATCCACTGCACCACCTAGCTGCCCCTCTTCGTTGCTACCTGATCATCCACTTTAAAAAATAAGAGTCTTGTTAGGCCTCCAACAATATTGTGTATTTGATTTGACTTAATTTAATAGGTTTTTTTTTATCCCGAACTGTAATTTCATTGGTGTAAGGAACTCCAAGTGTGAAAACACAATCTACCAAAATAAATCATGATATGTGCAAATGAGTTTTAGAGAGATGACTGGAATCCTGGTAGTTTAAGGGACTTGTCCAGGTCAACATAACCCATTTGTGATAAAGGCAGGATTTGAACTTGGGTCTTCTATGCCCTAAGACTGAATTTCCATCAAAAAAGTCTCACAATTATATTTGAATGTCAACTAAAACAAAACAAAACTACTCGGTTAAGTAGGTTTCTTTACTGGCAAATCTTGCTATTAATATAATTATAGTATTAATACTTCCATTGAGAAAGGACCATGATATTAGGCAGAAATGTTTTTCATAAAATATACCCAAAGTGAAATGCAACAAAGAAATGAGATTCTGTTTTGCAGCAGAGTTCCTTCTATGTACTTTTCTGAATTACTGATTTTTAATTTTTCTATTTGTTTAGTTTAAAAGTCATGAGCCAGTATTACCTGAATAGTTAAAAAGCTTATAGCTAAATGAAAGAGTGCATAGGGATGTGGGCCTTGAGTTACGAAGGCCTACATTCAAATCTTGCTTTGGTTATAACCCTTGGCTAGTCATATAATTTCTATTTTCCCTCAGTTTCTGCATCTATACTATCAGGATAATAATAGTACATAATTTCCAGGGTTTTAGCGAGGAGAATATGAGATAATATTTCTTTTTTTTTTTTTTTGGTGAGGCAGTTGGGGTTAAGTGACTTGCCCAGGATCACACAGTTAGTAAGTGTCAAGTGTCTGAGGCCGTATTTGAACTCAGGTCCTCCTGAATCCAGGGCCGGTGCTCTATCCACTGTGCCACCTAGCTACCCCAAGATAATATTTCTAAAGCACTTCGAAAACCTTAAAGTGCTAAACAAATCCTAGTTTATTATTGTTATGCCATTATTAGATCTAAGAATATCACAATAATGTTTATAAGCGAGTTTTTTGAGAATTCAAGAAACAGAATACAACATACATTCACATACACATATATGACTACACATGCACATATGTACATGAACAAATATTTCCAATAAGACCAAGCAAGGATATATGCATGCCTATTTAGGGGAATGAAAACAAACATATAGTGTCAATAAACAAACTAGGTCTGCCACCTCACACCAAGGGAATGGATATGTTATATATTGGTGAAGAATTAAAGCATGGCATTTCTCTACATCATTTGTTTTTTTTTTCTTTTCAAATACAGCTATGCTTCAGAGCACAATTAGTCACACAAACTACGAGCATGTGCAATGCACACTGTTTTGATAACAGAAGTCCATGACTGAGTAGCATAGAGAGAAAATTACCTGCTCAATTTGAGGGAAAGCTGACGTTGTGGAAGAGGTGATAAACCACAAAGAGACTTTTGATTTCTCTATTGGCCTCCTTGGATAAATACTGCTACCCTCTGGCCATATTCTCAAGCTGGTTAGTTTTCTTTCCTGTGAATTCCACATAATTGTAGCCAGAGCTAGTTTTGGAGGTTGGAAGAACTTCCAAGGGTCATCTAGTCCCCTCTACAATTCCCCAAATGGTGGTAATCTACCCTCTACATCAGACCATTCCACCTATTATTATGTGGATTTTGCAGAAAAGCAAATAACCAACCAGCTTTAGAACTTTACCAGGAGATTGTGTTTTTTTGTTTTTTAATTTAAAGAGGCCCACAGAAAAAGTGAATATGTATTCATAGTTTCTCAGCTCCTCTGCATTGTCATTTTTCCCTCTATGCTATCTAGTCATGGACTTCTGTTATCTAACACAGTGTGTATTGTTTTATGCAATATATATGTGTGTGTATGGGACAACTTTATCACCTATCATATATCACTCTCTATCTCTGTTCCTGTCTATCTCTCTCTTGACCTATATCTCTGAAGGTGGGTGAATCTGGGCCTACCTATTATTTTGTTTTATTAGAGAACTTCCAATGAACAAACTCTATTAAGAAGATGGGCTACTCATCTTCAACTTGTTGTCTTACTGAATTCACAAAATATTGATATTAATCAGTAGTAGTGGTAGTAGTAGTAGTAAAAAGCATTTGAGACAAAGCACAATTTCTATAAAGTATGTCTTGAATAAAAAAGAATATGTATTTCATATATTTCTAAACCAAAGCTTTTTGTGGAGGGGAAAGGAGAGTAGAGAACATATACTGGATGCAGCAGGGTGGTGAAGAGGTGAAGGTGTGGTTGACAAACTATCTTAATTCCAAAAGTGGTCTCTGAGTATAAAAAAGAATTAGAAAAAATCATCTTTGCAATTTCAGTGACTGACACATCTGTCAATGTCTCTTATGAACTGAGTGACCCACCTTGACTGAAAGCCTAGCTGTGCTTTCAGACTGATGAGGAGTTGTTATGTTGTACTTCTAAAGAGAGGACCAATCTTACATTTAATATCAGGGGTTAAACAGGACAGGGAACATGTATTGGAAGAGTCTGAGATTTTTGTCTTGTCAGTGAGATTGATTTTATTACTTTGCCTTTCAGTTCTTGGAAGGAAAACTTAGAGATGATTTTAAACTTTTGATAGTTTGCCTGTAACTCTGACCCCTCAGGATGAGAAACAGTCGCAATATTGTCCAGTTGATTTTCATTTGACAATTTCTGCCAGAGAAGCAGACATTCCCAAATGTCTCTGCCTGTGCTGAATGTGGATCCATTTTCATGCTGCTCCTCCCAGTAGAAACAATTCCTGAGATGCATTCAGGGGCAGAAGAAGTCTGGTTCCATTTAGATTTTTGAGATTTATTAATTAAAATAGAATTTAAATTTCAGCTGCTAGTTGTCATGATTTATATGCAATTTTATTGTCTATCTAGGACTCAAAAAACAATTGCTATGTAAATTGAAGTGAATGTAAAATAACCTGATGGAGAGAGAGAGAGAGAGAGAGAGTGTGTGTGTGTGTGTGTGTGTGTGTGTGTGTGTGTGTGTGTATGTGTTGTCTGCAGGGTTAGTGATCAGAATAGAACAATGCTCTAAAGATGAACAGCCCCATGACTAAAGACAAACTCCTATTGTGGGGGTAATTCTACAGTATGTGGATTTGATGGGCCTCATATTTCTTTACTTTCTTTTTCCATTTCACAGTTTCCTCATATGTGAAATAATTCTGTATTGATGTTTTCTCTACTTTAGTGCTTTTCAAAGTATGTTGAGTGGAAGTCATTTGATTTTGTGTCTTTTCAAATGAACTTCTAAATCCAATACAAATAAACAGATTACAGATAGTCACCTAGATTTAGAAGGGTGGCAGGTCAGTTTAAAGTAGAATATTATTGTGGGTGTCAAACCCTACTAAATTTTGAAGTAGCATAAATATTTTCTGCCTTTCTAAATTCCCCCTGAAGACTCTCTATACAACCTGTCTTCTTGAGCTGTGTGTCTTATTAAATAACAACAATTATCCAACTTAAATCTGGGATCATATCTTACATTCAATATGGGCACAATACATAGTTGGAGCTGCTTCTGATGTTTAATCAAATTGAAAACATTTAATTGGTATGGGAGCAAAATAATGATCAGGAAGAAATCATGCAGTGATATTATTTTCATAGCTCAAACACAAATTATTGCAATCTATCTGACATTCTTGTTCCAGGGGAGAAGGAAGAGATTTCAGTTTCAGGGCTGCCTGTGTCAGGAAAGATGAGGAAATACCTATTACTTTGAGTTTTCATAGGTCCTTCTTCCGGGAACCATGCATGCCTCAATGCTGCAACTTTTGGACTCACCTCCAAAAATTCCATTGTGTGTTGTGTGTTCCTGTATTCATTTGCTATTGATTCTGCTACTTTTGATGCTGCTTCCGCAATCTGGCTCCATAACTGTTATGTCCTCAAACTATATCCCTGCCACTCATCTTTCTTTTCACCTCCAAAGTTACACTACACCTTACATACTTCGGCACTAAATGGTTATGGAAGTGAAATGTTTGTATTTTATTTGTCAATACAGTATAATATGGCTGGTGAATTCAGATTTGATAATGTTTTGTATTTATAGAGACAATGCCTATTGTTCTTAAAAAAGATAAGGTAGAATCTATTCTTCCCATAGGACTGAAGTCCATTGTAATTTGTCACTGTAATAGCAGTTTGGTGCCAGGATACAGATTTTTCGATTTTCACGAAATCGATTAGAAAATTTTCTTTAGATACTATTTTCAACCAAATTTAGCAAGAAAAGGATATCAATTCTACCTTTGAGACTTGGAGACCTGGGTCAAAATTCTGCCTCTGAAACATTTTGACTGTGTTACTCTGGGTACACCTCTTGACCCCTCAGTGCGATAGGCTTTATAAGTTGCAAAAAAGATGCAGACCAGCATTGAGAGAGGGTATTTCCTCACCTGGGAATTCCTATATCAAATTAATCCCAAGTCCAGTCTCTATCTCTAATCCCTATTAACCAATCTAATAAATAATTATGTTATACTGTATACTATATGATGCACTGTTAGTAATATTAAAGATATACACTTATCTTCAAAGGATATAAGAATAAGGCAAGAATTCCATTAATATATGATGTAATTATCATAGAATTTGTGTTTGCTTTAGTGGAAGGGTCTATGGGTTGGAAGACGCAGTATACATTGGGTCTATGACTTAAATCCTAGGCAGTTGCCTGAGGTACAGAGCTTCAAGGACTCAACGTCACACAAAATATCAGAGGCATTACTTCAACAAAGGTAATTCAGGCATATTATGTATCATGTCTCTTTAGATCAGTGTACTTTTTTTTGAAGAAGACCTGGTTTCCGATGCTAATTTAGATACTTACTGTTTCACTGTATAAACTGTGGTAAATCACCTAATCTCTCTGTGCCTTACTTTTCTGATTTATAAAGGAAGGGATTGGAATAATTGTTTTTTCTAAATTTCCTTTCAGCTCTAAATTTGTGAATTTTGGGGTACTTGATTGGAATGATTTTATTCAATACTGCTTGAAAGAAGGGAGACAGTTACAGAGGTTTGGGGATTTTTAAAAAATCACCTTTTTTAAAATTGAGGTTTGGCATTTGACTTGTAAGAGTATATGATGTCAGAATTATATCCCTTCAAATCTCATATTTAAATATAACAATATCAACCAATGTAGAAAGAGAAGATTTCTCAGAATATCATATCTTTTCAGGAAGAGTACTACCCAACAAACTGAAGGAAACAGAATTAAAATTCAAAGAACTAATTAAAATATGACCTTGGCAGCAGGAAAACATGGTTGGCCATATGTAAGGTGACTAACAATCTATAATCTAAAAAGCAAGCAGATTGTAAAAGGTCTTTCTAATTTTCCAAATATTTATTTTTCATCTTATCTATTCTTCAATATATTTATAATTAGTTACTAAATCAGTAGAACGATGCTATGTTTTATTTATTTCTGCTGTAAAGTGAATTTCTTTTTCTACTCTTCATAGGCTATTTCTTTGTCCTAGTCTCCCTTTTCTCAAACCAAGTTTATCTCTTTTCAAGTTTCACTAAGAAAATCACCTTTCTCTTTGGCAGAGCTGAATGATCTCCATCATAAAATAAAGGCCTTTTTTATTTAAAAAAAAAAATAAGGTTTCCCAGAAACAAACCATATTAGATTTAAATTTGCTTCTGAGATTTAAAAAAAAAATGTAGAACACTTCTATTCTATGCTTTAAAAAAGAGGATTTTTTTGTTTGTTTGTTTTTAAATGCACACCTCTGATTTATTTATATATGTATGTATGTATTGTATGTATGCATGCATGTATGTATGTATGTATGTATGTATGTATGTATGTATGTATTTATCTCTTAGGAAGGCAAATTAAGGCTTAAAGTACTGTCATGGGAGGATTATGGGCCCCGGTCACCCCAACAATTCTCTGGGGGGTTCAAGGAACCTTTTCCTTGAAACCTCAGGGGTTTTCCCTTGAAATCAAGTAGGCCTCTCCTTGAACACAATCAAGGACACACACACTCACCTAACAGAGATAAGCGGCACAGATTGAACTGAGCATGATCCAGGACCATCACCCCACATTCCAGTCCTCCTAAGCATCTGGATGAGGTAATCCAGGAGAAGACCACCTGGAACCGCCCATCAGCAGACTGCTTAGACCCATCAGGACAAAGTTGACACCCACCACCAGATCTCTCACGAGGGATTCTTCCTACCACAGCGCAACACGGGAAGACCACCAGCCCCTCACCCAATAAGAGACTCTTACCCACCCCCCATCGAAACCCTATAAAATGGCACCCCACAAGTCAGTTGGGGGGAAGCGTTTTGTTCTGGCAAAACCTTCCTCCTGGCCTGTTTCTCTTGTACCCCAATAAACCTGTTCTCTTATTCCTGATTAGGTCTTGTGCGAGAGTGTAATTCTTTACAGAGGAATCCTAAGGACCCACGTGCTTTCTCCTATCGCTCTCCCCATATCAGTACCAAGTAAAATAACACAAAAATCTGCTTCCTATAATATCTCCAGTCTAAAATTTTGCAGATTTGATAGAAGTGGGAAAGATTCAAGCCAGTCCTTATATTGGAGAAGGGTGTTTTTTTTTCCCTTTCCAAATCAATAAACGTTTTTGTGGTTCACCCATTATTAATTGTAGGAATGTCCCATAAGTAGGACATTGGAGGAAGCTAATGTTTCAAAGACTTCTGTCTATTTTCTAATGTGTCATGGGGTGGGGGAATCCACTAGCATTTGTTAAGTACCTACTATATTCTAAACCCTGTGTTAAGTAGGTGCTGAAGATACAAAAGGGAAAGAGTTCCTGTCCCCAAAGAACATATGTTCCAGGAAGAATAAACAACACATAGAGGACAGTGGCAGTCAGGAAATAGAATATTGGACTGGAGAATTTCAAGGATTTGAGTGTAGTCACAGGGCAGTCCACTCTTTACAATAACAGTGGGAGTATGGATGATTATTATTCCCAGATCTCAGAGATAGAAAGTATGGTGGGGATGACAAATGGCAAGATGCTTAGGTAAGTCCAAGTTTACTAGTAGATGACTAGATGAGATGTAAGAATGGTATGAATCTCACTACACTAAGTGGGTTAGTTGAATTTTTAAAATTTACTAGGTCTTCAACACAGATAATAGTCGTAAAGGTGTAATGGGATATAGTAGAAAGAATGGCAGGTTTGGAGCAAAGAATTCAAGTTTAAATCTTGATTTTGACACTATCTGTATAACACTGGTTAAGTTGCTTCACCTCACTGGGTCTCAGTTTCCCCATCTATAAAATGAAGAGGGAAGACTAGATGAATTTTAATGTCCCTTTCATTAATAAATCTATTGTCCTATGATTTATACAAAGCTACAAAGCTGATTGAATCAAATACCTGCAAGGAGAGTGAACATGGTTTCTGGAAGTCTGGTTTAGAATGTATTATTATGGGTAATAGGGTACCATCTGTTTAAGGACAGATGGTAAGGTACCTAGGTAAGACCAAGTTTTCAGGTTGTCTTAAAGGGGTCTGAAGTATGGTCTGGGGCTGTATGTTTGTACATAGATGGACGAATATGTGTGTGTGTGTGTGTATCTACCTATCTATCTTTCTATCTATGTGTGTGTGTATATATATATATATATACATATTATATATAGTGTGTATGTATATACAAACATATGTTGTTGTTGTTTGTCCTTTGTCCTTGAAGAGGACTATGATATTGAAGTGAGGGAAGGCTATGCATGGGTACCAACCTCACTCTCTCCTCCAGAACCATCTGAGTATATATATATATATATATATATATATATCAGGAAACTTGAAGGTGGCCCTGGATGTTTTAAGGTAACTAGGATTAAGTAACTTGCCAAGGTTCACATAGCTAGTAAGTATCTGAGGTGAGATTTGAACTCAGGTAGTCCCAACTTCAAGGCCAGGCCAGTGCTCTATCAACTGAACCACCAACTGCCCCCGACTTCATATATATATATACACACACACACACACATATGTATGTATATATGTGTGTGTATGTATATATATATACATACATATGTATATACACACATGTGTATATATGTATACACATATCTATATATATGGATGTATGTGAATATATGTGTGTATAATGTATATGCATGTATATAATGTATATACATGTATGCATTCCTGTATGTGTGTATGTGAGAGAAATATTGCTATATATCACTATATATCTCAGAAGTCAAAGAGGGTTGACTCTGAGTTCCAAGAGAAACTTGATCATGGACTAAGTAACTTACCTATGATCATGAAGCCAGCACATGCATAGGCTATCCTTGAAACTAGACTGTCCTGATAGCTATCAACTATGCTACACTTGCCACTCTTTATTTAAATAGTTGAGCATAAATGACATGACAAGTAGAGATACTGATATCATGGTGGTTTTTTTTTAAGTTTTGGTTATTTTTATTTTCTAGAATTGTATTTTTCCCCTTGGAGTTCTATTTTGTTCTCTACTCTAAGGTCACTTCTGTTTCCCAAGAGAAACACATTTTATCTTTACTAATTGCTTTTCCTCCTATTTTTTGTTGTTTGTTTGTTTGGTTTTTGTTTTCTTGTTTTTCTCAATGGAAGGATGAGTTTAGCTCCAAGAAACCTAGGTTGTCCTCACATATATGTCATTAACTTTCCTTGGTCCAGCCATTCTTGTATCTGGACCTCACCTTCTTCATCTTTAAAATGAAGTTATTAGAGTAGGCGAACTCTGAAATCTCTTTCATCTATGTCATTCAATTTCCACCCTGAAAATACTTTATTTACTTAAAAAATAAGTGCCTATACTTGAGATTCCAATGTCTGTATATTTTTTTTCCTAAAAGATATTTAATTGTATGTGGTACATCCTACAATCTAAATATAGAAGTACAAATGTAATTAACTATATTGGTATCACTGTGCATAAAATATATTTTTGCGTGCTTTCCCCGCCACCCCCCACTTTGCAGTATCAAAGACTAGGCTAGACTACTTGTTATATCTCTGCCACACTGAGAGGTTCATTTTCCAAATGATACTCTTTCTTTTCTTTTCTTTTCTTTCTTTTTTTTTAATGTGACAGATCAAAAAGCAAGCAAACAAACAAACAAAAAAGCCCATTTTAAGATTTTTCCTTTGCAACTGATTTAAGCAAAGACTCTGGATCTTCATGTACGATTCAACACAATGAAAACACTTCCTGTTTTGTCTAATCTCTTTTTTCTCTCTGACTGCTTAAGGGTCAAAATAGAGCATTAGTGGTTTCCTATGACCACTTTCATTTTGTAATGTCTGACCCTTGTCACCAAAATTCCATTAGAATAGACAGAAAGATTGAAATTCATTTTTTTAAGCCAGGTATTGGATTTTCTAGTTGCAAGATCTCAATGCCCACCCTAGGCAAGTTCCTGCAGAAGAAAATTTTCTTCAGTGCCCCTTATTGTCCTTTTTTCCCACTTATACTCCACATTTTGTTTTCTAGCAGCAGAGAATATCCCTCTCCCTTTCACAGGAGTCTTTGTATTTTAAAAGAGGGCCCCAGCGTAAAGACAAATGTTAACCTATAGGAATCACTTTGAGATGGTAGGATTTCTAACTATAGTATCTCAAATGGGAGATTTTTAGGTAAACGTTATTCCTGGTCCTTCAAGTTCCACAATAATAATTTTATGTGCCATCATACCACATTTACCCCTTTCATATTATAAAATCTCAGAGTTGGAAAGGACATGAGAAGTCATTTAATCCAAAGTTTACCTAATGCAGGAATCCTTTCTATAATATCCCTAATTAGAGTTTAAGTATTTACATTATTGGTTAACTCATTATACTATAATTCAATATATCCTTGTGTCACCAACCAAGACAGTGGAGATATTTCTCTTTCCTCTTCTTTCATTCCTTCCATGCTTCTAGGACACTGAGTGTGTGTGCCCCACCAACAGAGCTGCTTCTTCCTTGCAGAATCCTTGAATTTCTGAAGGAGCTAGTATCAGAGGATCCCTACCAACCTAATCTTCCTACCGATGTCCTTTCCCTTTCCCTCCTTAGTGGAACTTTACCCTTCTTCCTAAGTCCCATCTTTTCAGGAGGGATCCCCAAATCCCTCTTCCACTTTGGATCTTTAGTCCATTCCCAAAGGTGCTGGTGGTAGAGGGGTACTCTCTAGATACTCCTCATTCCCACAGTAGATAGGGCTGCTAAGACTATTTGAATGAGCATGGTATTGCAAATTACAAGGTTTTTTTTTTTTTCTGGTAAAATAGAAGTCTCACAAGTCTACCATCTGTCATGCCAGTTCCACCAGACTACTGGACACTTCCATGTGACTTATACCTCAAGGATTCCTGGCCTTAACCATCTGCCTCAGTTTGCCATTCTTGGGATTTCTGGACCTTTTCATCTGTCCTGCAATGGAACTCTCTTAGAGTAGCTTGCTTATTTGAGTGTCAGTCAGTCAATAAGCCTTCATTAATTGCCAACTATGTACCAATCACCATACTAAATGTTGGACAAACAAAGCAAAACAAAAGTCCCTGCCCTTAAGAAACTTTCAATTTAATGGGGAAGGTGGCATTTTAAATGGGAGTTAACAGAAGCCAAGGAAGACAATAGGTAGAGTTGTAAATTTTTGAGAGCAAGGACCATTTCAAATATTCACTTCTTGTATCCACTGCAGTGTTTTGCTTAACAAATGCATTTTTATCATTCATTCATTTATTTATTCTTTCATGACAACTTCTTCTGCTTTGGGATAGCTTTATAGTTAGGGAATTCTTTCCTTATAATCACAATGGCCCAAATATTCTTCCTTTTACTTTCCAAGAAAGATTCTGCAGTTCCCTCAAATTATTTTTATTCACCTGGCCAAGTCCTCATGAAAGTAATGAATAAACAACTTTCTTCTGTCCTACTTTACTTACCTACAATATTTGACTTAAGTAACCTTTTTCTATGTCATTGTTTAACTCCTCAATGCTATCCATCAAAATATGTAGAACAGAAATAAGAATGAGAGTCATTCTTTACATTGTCCAAGTTATTCCATAGTGGTCATTTACACATCTAGGATAGTACTTAACACTTCATTGCTTTTCAGTCAATGAAATCCAATGAACCTTTATTAAACATCTGCTATATGCCTGGACAGGCAGCTATGTTATACTTTGAATAGAGTTCCTGGTCTGGAGTCAAGAAGACCGATCTTGGGTTCAAATTTGGTCTTAGACACTTTACTAGCTATGTGATCCTGAGCAAGTCACTGTTTTCATAAGCTCCCCATCTGTAAAATGAGCTAGAGAAGAAAATGGCTAATGACTCTAGTATCTTTGCCAAGAAAACCTGAAATAAAGTCACAGAGTCAGACATGACTGGAAACTGTTCTACAACAAAATGTGCTGGGTATTTGGAATACAAAGACAAAAAGTGCAATAGTCCCTGCCCTCCATGAGTTCACATTCTTCTAGGGATAGAATATTTATTTGAAGAAGTAAATTTTATACATATAAACACAGAAATGTATACACACATAGATAAATGAACAAATAATGATTTTTAAGAGGAACAGAGATCTAATAAGTATGTGTTTTGAGGACTGATTTTGATTAGAGGAAGGTACCTAAGCCATGCTCTGAGGGAAAGTTAGGGAATCTATTGGGCAGAGGTGTATCAAGTCACCAAGGTGGAAGACCTAATGTCACATATAGGAAATCAACATATCAACATATATCCATTAATACATTATTATGTGTCAGGCACTATGCTAAGCAGTGAGAATATAAAGAAAGGGGGGAAGTATATGCTCATAAGGAGCTTTCATTTTGGTAGGGTGACAGCTTCAAAATAATTAGGTAAATACAATAGGCATACAGAGTTGGTAGAAGGTAACTAAAGGGCCAGTTTGGAATGGGGAGAATAGAAAGGAGAATAACATGAGATCATTAGATTTAGAACTGGAAGGGACCTCCTAGTTCATCTAGTCTAACCCAGATATTTTTAAAATCAGTAAATAGAGGCCCAGAGGATTTAATTGATATCCCCAAAGTCACAAACATGATTAACATCAAAGATTAGATTTGAATCCAGGTCCTTGGACTAGAAAAGAAAGTATACTTTCTATTATAGCACACTTCCTCCCTTTATATGGATTATAGGAATATAGACCTAGATCTTGAAAGGAACACAGAAGTTATCTAGCTAATATTTTCACAGTTGAGGAAACTGAATTCCAGAGCCACTGAGTGACTTACACAAAGTCACACAGGTAGTAAATGGCAGAGCTAAGATTTTAATCCAGGTTCTTTGATTCTAAATTCATCACTTTTCCCACTATATTGATCTTGGTCTCTGTGTGTCCACCCCACCCTTAATCAATTGATTAATGGTATAGGTATAATTATTCTGTGTAAAATTATTTTTCCTAATATTTTTATATTAATACTTATAACATTACTGAATATATAGGCACAGGAAATGAAACACAATGGTCGTTTTACATAAAAGGAACTGAAAAATGGAAATACCAATTAACTTTCCCAAGGTCAAGAGTTCAGAGTTTGTCAAGGGATGAACTTGAATTAGAACTTTCCTAGTGGGAAAATACCCTACATTTATTATTTCCATGCTTGCATTCCAATTGGACAAGTAAGCTCATCCATACTGTTTCCCAAGAAAAGCTAGTTATGGAAACTTGAGAGAAGGATAAGAAATCCCTCATACAAAAGGCAATTTTAAACTGCCTCATTTGTCAGAGGAAATGGATGATAGAGTCTCTCATAAGGAGGGAAAATTATGACTAACCCAGTCATCAGACATAGCATTCATGGGGTTCTCTTTGGCCTTCATTCCTCTGTCATCATGTAATTTAGATTTTCAGCAGTTGAGGGGTTTGGTGACTCTGGCTGCTAGCTCTGCAGTATTCTCCAGGTTATGGAAAGGAGGGGAAATGAGTTTGAGGCAAAGCTGAGTTTCAAGCAGAGGGTATCATTAGGTTCTAGCAGATTGAGAGTAGTTTGGGTGTGAACCATGGTGTGCTGAAAGATCCCATTAAAAGTTATGTTCTGGATGATCTCATCTTATTATTGTAATAGAATTGATTATTAGATTCTTAAAAATATTATTATTATAGCTAGACTGATATCACATGACACTAGGGAATTTAAAAATTGTATTTACATTACAGTATATTGTGTGTGGGAGTGGGGGTGGGTATCACAAGGGAAGTAGAAAATAACTAGCTCTGAGGTTACATGACCCAATGCTGAGTTATATTCGGATATGGTCATACCTGGAAATCTACAGAGTAATGTGCCACAGAGTGAATTACATAGGGGAAAGCATAGGATTGTACAAATGCTGCAACACAGCCTGAGGCTTAAATTAAATCTAGAAGAGAAGAAAGATTGAGGGAGGCAATTGGAGCTGCTGAAAATGCCTATCTGCAGCGGGTCAGCCAAGATGGGAATTGCTGATTTCTAAAGCGTTATGCTGAAGACATATACAGAAAGAATAAACCATGAAAAGAAAGTTGATGACCCAGCATGCTGTGGGAGCAAAAGAGTATTTTTTTTTTCTGAGACTATGGGGATGACTGAACTGTAAACTAGGAATGTTTTCCCCCATGTCAAGAACCACAAATTATACTCAGGGCATGAAACATGCCCTTGGTTGAGGAGAGTAGCTAGGAAGAGCATATACTTTGTCATAAGATAATAAAATCATAAATTTAGAAGGGACCTTCAATGTCATGAAGTCAAAACTTCATTTTATAGTTGAAGAAAGGAAGGATTAAAGAGGTTAAGTGATTTGCTTATAGTCACACTGGTAGAAAAGTTGGAAGAGCAAGAATTTGAATGCAAATTTTCTGATTTCAAACCCAGCAATCTTCATATATCAGGTCTTTTTGTAGGCCCAAAGATAAAATTAGCTTTGGAGAAAGGCACATGTGTATGTTACTCCAGAAGAAGGCAGAGAAGCAGATTTTAAATTGTTGAGAAACACTAAAACTACTATTTCCATGATTGATGGAACTTTGATCCTCCCATATGGTTTGGTCTTGACTTATTGATGATGATATCACTATCAGTTTCACCTGTATTAAGCTGCCTTATTGACTTGTACCTTGTCACTCCCATTTCTGTTTTTTTGTCACAAGCACGAGTGCTTTGCATCATTCTGCCTTTTGCTTTATTGGTTTATTGATAGTTTCATCAGTCCTCTTCAGGGAGGATGACAGGTTGGCATTTGACTCTCATCTTTCTTAAGGGTTTTACTATTTGAGGGATAGCTAGAAGAAATCCCCAGAGCTTTGCCAAATAGTCAAGATGCATACTCCCCGCAAAGAGGCTGCAAGCCCTTTGCTACCACATGCATAGAAACTATTGGCAAAGCTTTAGCAATTATGGTTGCTAGAGGAAGTATTTCTTGGAATTTCTAACTAGGAAGAAAATGATACTGATGCAATAGGTTGGCTCCCTGTGTTGGTCTCTCTGCTTATTCTAGTGACAGGGACATGTTTCATTTGCCAGGTATGCCTGTGGAACTAACTAGCTGTGGGGGTGTGAAGTGATTTACTTCTGACAAACATCAGCAAAACAGCGTCAGAAAAGCTTCAACAGCAGATTCTTTGTTATTGACAGAAAGAACTACCTCGTGCTTAGTATTAAACTAGCTGAAACTTGCTAAACATATGACAGAATGAGATCAACCTGATTTTTCATATCCTAAGTGGATTTTTGTGGCATTGTCAAATGGGAAAACCTTTTGACTTTTAAACTGAACATATTTGATTTGGAGCATACAGATGGATGAGGCAAGTCCTTGTAATGTAAGGCTATGGGGCAAAAGAAAACAGATTAAATATCAGACAGAGAATCCAGAAGCCCTGACTGCTAAATTTCATTAGACATTCTTTCTTTCCTGCACAAATACTCCATTTTCATGAAAGACATCTGGACAACATCTGTCAAAGATAAAATGGGGAGCAAAATCAGGTGCAAAATACACTCTCATAAGAAGTATCTGCAGAATCTAAATTGACCCCTTTAGCAATTGAATTACTGTATGCTTGAATTTCACACCAACACTCCTTAAAATACTCTTTTCCTTTAAAAAAACAAGTTTGTTTCCTGGAAAATTGAGTTTTAAAGTTGAATTTGTTTTCAAAACTGGGTTTATCATTTTTTGATCTCATAGCACTTTATGCTCCATTTATCATTTGTATATTCTAAGTTATATACTTTTAACTTTTTTTTTTTTGGTAAAAAGTCATGTGACATAGTGGAGCTAGCTCTGAATTTTAAATAAAAAAGATGTAGGGTAGAATCTGGCCTTTATCTTTTGCTATCTGTATGACCTTAGGCAAGTTAGTAAAAAGTGATGAATTTCTTCATCTGTTAAAACAAAGTAGTAAGGATGTCATCTAAGGTGTCTTCTAACTCTCAACATATGATCTCCCCTTCCTAGAATTTAAGGTTCCAGGACTACGTCTTATGTATTACAACCACATATGCGAGCATGTATGTGTGTCTTAAGTACCTATCATGATACATGATCAGAATAAAAGTAGAATCTCTAAAGCACAATGTTCAATTCATCTGTAGTGGATTCCTAAATGTCCAAACCATTGAAATTGGAATAAAATTGATCTTTGGCAAGAAAAGTAACGTAAAATTGTAAGTAAATTAGGAAGCAATTAAGAACTTGTCAATAAAACTATTGATAAAGAAAGTAGTTTCATGTGCACAGCAAGAAATGCTGTAAAATGAACTAATATTATTTTGTCTAAATAGTGTTCCAACTGTCACTTGATGGGAAGTTTCTTTTTGCTCTCTACTAAAAATGTATTTTTATTTTAGTCACTTCCAAATTTTTATGATGCCATTTGGGGTCTGACTCTTTGTGATTTTATTTGGGGTTTTCTTGTCAAAGATACTGGATTTATTTGCTGTTTCATTCTCCAGCTTATTTTACAGATGAAAAAATGAGGTAAAATGGGTTAAGTGACTTGCCCAGGGTCACAAAGCTAATAAGTTTCTGAGATGAGATTTAAGCTCAGGTCTTTCTGACTCCAGGGCCAGCATTCTATCCATTGTGCCACCTAGCTGCCCACTATATTCTTCTGGAAATCCTCTTGGAATACATTTAATATATTTAAGGAGAGGTTTGATTTGTCATTTTTCACATTAATGAATATTAAATAACAATTCCTTTAATATTTCCCATTTAAAATAAAATTTACTTGTTAAATTTTACATCACTTTATCACCTATCTTTACAATGTATCCTTCTTTTCCCTTTCCAGAGAAAATAAAAAAAAAACATTCTGTGAATATAAATGATATTTCAAAAAAGGATTACATTATATGCAGTGTTCCACAACATTAGTCCCCCATCTCTGCAAGGAAGAAGAGGGAGGTGCCTTCTCATATCTCTTCTTTTGCAACAAACTTGGTCATAATCTGACAGCATTCAGTTTCAATGGATTTGTTTTTGTTTTTGTTGCTATTTACAGATGATTCTCAGACCTATTTATCTAATTTAGCCTCTCTCCTAGCCTCATTTATCAACTTCTCATCTCCAAATGCCTATTAGATATCTCAAGCTGCATCTCCTTTAGACATATTAAACACATACAAACTTTTAACTTAAGCTTTTCCTCCAATCCTCCCCTCTTCCTAACCTTTATTATTGCAGAAGTCACCACCATCCACCCAGTCACCCAGGCTCTCAAGCTAGGTGCCATCCTTCATTTCACTCTCTTCCATTCCCAATAGAAATCTATAGGCAAGTCCTGTTGAATCTACTTTTGCAGCATTTCTTTTGTAGGACCCTTCACTCTTGTGACACTATTACTACCCTAGTATAGGTTCTTTTCACTACATACCTTCATGATTACCAAAGATTTGTGGTTGTTTTCCCTGTCTTAATTCACTCCAACTCCAATCCCTCCACTTTCCAGCAGCCAAAGTATTATTCCTAACTTGCAGCTCTGACCATTTCCCCTCAAACCCACACCAGCACATACAGTGAATAAACTTCAGTATCTTCCCATTACATTGATGATCATATATTAAACGGTTTAGCTTTTGGAGCCTTTTATACTCTGACTCCTTCTTACCATTCCAGTCTTACAACTTCTTCCCCTCCTTGTGTCTGTGACCAAGGTCTTCCTGCTGTTCCTCACACAAGACCTTCCATCTCCTGTCATCTATACATTTTCACTCACTGCCAGTATGCCAAGAATATTCTTCCTTCTCACCTCGATTTCTTGGTTTCTGCCAAATCTCAGTTAAAATTCCATCTTCTAAAAGAAACCTTTTCAGGCTTCATCAGTACTATTGTCTTCCCTCCAAAGATACTTTCAGTTTACTGCCTATATGCATACTTGTCTATATGCTGTCTCCCCCATTAAGATGTGAACTCCTTTAGAACAGGGACCATTTTTGCTTTGCTTTTTATGCCTCTTTTGGCAGCCTGATGAAGCCTATGAAACAAATCTCAGAATGTTTCTAAATGGAGACAATAAAATACATAAGATTAAAAAGGGAGTAAAATATTTTGAAATAAATTTATCAGTTCATTTATCTATCTGTCTGTCTGTCCTGTGTTCACAATCTAGAGATCTATAGTTTTATATAGAGAGATATTTATATTTTTTCTCTTTCTAGACATACACACATTTACCTACATAGATTCCCACCACCCACACCTTCACAGCTTCACTCACTTTTATCCATCTCTCTCTCTCTCCATCCATCCAATACACATGCATGTATATATATATGCATATATGTATATAAACATTACTAAAAATCAGAAGGTGATCATTCTTAAAGGTACTTGCAGTTACTTTCTAGTCTATCTCCTAACAAGAAGTCTCCCAATCCCTAAATCATAATAAAGATGAACCTCTTGCTTATATGAAGTAAATTCATTTTGAATCTAAAATATCTGACAATTCCAAACGTCTGACACAGCACACTTTTGTAATTTGGAAACCTTCCACAACTATCTGCTAAGGTATATATTGTTAAAATTCCCTATTGGAAGGAAGGAATCTCTTCTGCTTGTCATATAGGTCTTGCCCAACTGCAAAACTTTACTTACTCACTTTAAAATATATTTGTATTTTTATTATTATCAGACCTTTATTTAGCTCTTTAATATTTATAAAGAGATTTTACATACATTATCTTATTTGAGCCTTAAAAGAAAATGATCTAAATATCTAAATAAAGCTATCTAAATTATCTAAATAAAATTAATGAAAAGAGCCTCCAAAGAAACTATGAGGCATATGTAGCTTTTAGTTACCACCCCCTCACTCCACATTTTACATAAGAGGAAATTGAGACTTAAAACTGCAAATGACTTGATTTTAAATCCCAACAGATTGTTAACATCAGAAGATGGAAATATGAACCTAGGACTTGCTGACTCCAAGTCCAGTACCCTGTCCACAATATCAAACTAATGGAATAGATTATAATGGTTTAGTGAATCCAGGTCTCCTCAATTTATTAATGATGAAACTGTCTATCAGTTGGGTGAACTAAGGTCACAAATCAATTTGGTAGTTTGAGAACAGAATTTAACCTGTCCCATAATAGCCTCTCCAATCAGCAAAGTATCAACAAACAAAAGATTATTTTAAAAAATGCTAAATTACTTGGAGTTAGAGTTAAAAGATGTCAAACCTATTGTATAAGACTGAGACACAAAGATTTAAATAATAACAATTTATGTGTCTGAAAGACATAGAAAGATAAGTCAACTACTTTTTCTTTTTCTTTGGGGGGGGTGGGACAATTGGGGTTAAGTGACTTGCCTAGGGTCACACAGCTAGCAAGTGTAAAGTGTCTGAGGCTGGATTTGAACTCAGGTCCTCCTGAATGTAGGGCTGGTGCTCTATCCATTGCACCACCTAGCTACTCCAAGTCAACTACTTTTCAATGGACAAGAGATAACTTATTCCATGTAGTTCAAACTATGAGTAATAGTACACATTTTTTAATCATCTTAAATTATTTTTCTTCATTCAGTAGGTCTTATCTTAATACTGAAAGACACAGAGGCCTCCATTAAAATGAGTAAGTTTGAGGCAGCTAAGTGGCACAGTGGATAAAGAATGAGCCTTGACTTCAGGAGGACCTGAGTTCAAATCTGGCCTCACATACTTCACACTTACTAGCTGTGTGACCCTGGGCAAATCACTTAACCCTCATTGACCCACAAAAAAAAAAGAAGAAGAAGAAAAGATTAAGCTTTTCATTTTGAAATTAAAGAGCAAATAGTTCCTGAAGTGAAATTTTTTACATCTAGTCCTTCCACATTTCCCATTTTCTTATGGAAAGTTTATAAAAACTTTTGTTATAGAGGCTATACAAACTGTTGGAATCTCTTTAAGAAGGGGAGAAGCCACAAAAAATACAAGGACAATGTTATGTGGGCCTTTTCCCTATGGAGTCAAAAATAGTGTGTGAGAATTATTCTGATTTCTGAGATACTATAAGATAAACTATGGACAAGACAAAGAAAAATGGGGAGAACCTTCTTTCTCAAAACTATTTTAAGTATTATTTTATGATAAAACATTATAAAGGGAACTTAGGAGGAATGAGCAAGAAGAGAGATTATTAATCTGAAGGTATTATTTTTCTGTCATATCTGGAGAGAGACTAAGGGGAAGTGAGAGAAAAATACGCAGTTATTTTATTTCTTTATGAAATTATTTAACCTTTATCTTTAAAAAAATGACCAAGTGGATTCTGGGAAAAAGACTTTTTAAAAATAATGAATTAACTAAATAGTGTGTGATTTTGTTCTCATATTCTCTTGATAATGGGTTTAAATTGTGTTGACTGCTATCTTTATCACAGATAAAATATTTTCATAATTATTGTAAGGTCTAAAATTCTAGCTGGGATGTCTAAAATCTAATGAGTGATCCCTTAAATTAGAAGCTTTAGTAAGAGTTTAGCCTTTTATGTAGTTATTAAAGTATATTAGAAGTTAGTGGAGAGAGAGAGAGAGAAAGAGAGAGAGAGAGGTAAAACAGCCTTAGTCTAGCTATCTAAGTGCCAGCAGCCATCCTCCTGCCAAGCCCCAAGTCAGAAACCGAAAAGGACCTTGTTTCACCGCTTCTCCCAGAACCTCCCGCCCCCTGTCAAACTGAAAGCAGGGCCATCCACACACAGAGATTGACATGACCCACAGGTGGTAGACACGACTTCCTGATACCAATTTGACCTTCAAAACCCCAGAAAGGTCACTTTCAGACACTAAGTCCCATGCTTTCTTTTCAAGGCAGAGCTTCCCAGCAATATCTTTCTTGGCATGTTGGTAGCACTCTGATTTTCACATTATCTACGTATTTATTTTTTATTGTTAATAAACTTAATATTTGGCAACTTTAATAATCTATGGAGATTAAGGGATTTAATATGGAAAGAGCAACTACTAGTGGGAAAGGAGTTTTCTCCATATTATTAAATAAGTGGTTATTAATGACATAGAGGTAAGGGTTCTGAGTTCAGTTGATTCATTAAAAGTTATATTGACATTTTATTTATTAATGAAAAAATTCACAAATAGACCTTTGGATTACCCTAAAGCTCAGTATAATAAAATTAGATTTAGAAATAAGTCAAGTAGCAGTTTGAGGAGTAACTGATACAAGTGAGTGTAGTTGATCTGAGATCCCATAAGACTTGTTACTTGTAAAGGAGAAAACTAAGACCTAAATAGTTTAATTAAATTTTCCAAATTCATATAAATAGTTTGTGACAGAGCTAGGATTAGAACTCTGGTGTCCTGACTCCTAATCACATTTTTTCCATTGTCCCCAGTTATACTTTTCTTATTTGTTCTTATGTCTCCCAAAAGATTTGCTTCTCATGACTCCAGAAAACAAAGAAGATATCACCTCCACCTTGTTTCAAGAATAGAACATAAGATAACATAATTATACCCCAAAAAAGCCTGGGGACCTCTGAAATCTTCACATTCAGTCGAAATATACTAGGATTTTATGAAGAAAAAGTTAGAAACTTCCTGTTGTAAGGAGAACATTAATTTTTACATAGTATTGAATAAAGGAAAAAATCTTTTATTCACTAACAAAATTACATTTAAGTTTTATTTTGGGAATAAGAATGCCATTATAATGAAAGTAGGTTCAGATATAATCTGTCTAATTTTTCTATATTTTCTTAATTTTTCTTTTCTTGTTTTTTTTTTTTTACAAAATGTGGGCTGAATGTGTGAAGGAACATATGTAATAATACAAATCAAATAAACACAAAGTTACCGAGGAAATAGTCTATGGCTGGCAGTATGTTAGCAGCTTGTGTGAAATAATAGGTTATAAATGTTCAATTATGTAAAACCTTTACCTATTAGTTACTTTGTGGAAGAAAACTTGAGGGGCAGTTAGGTGGCACAATGGATAAAGCACTGGCCCTGGATTCAGGAGGACCCGAGTTCAAATCCTGCCTCGGACACTTGGCACTTACTAGCTGTCTGACCCTGGGCAAGAAGCTTAACCCTTAATGCCCCACACAAAAAAACAAAACAAACTAACAAAAAAACAAAACAAGAAGCCTTGAATAAATGAAAAAAATGGAAGTATAATAATTGACCATTTTCTGATGTATTCTCACATGATGTTGACTAATTTTTAAAAATATTTATATTCTTCTGATGATATTTTATAACTGTGACCTTATCTCATATTTCTGTATTCCACAGGTCCATAACATTGTGTATTAATCATTGTGGTTCATTCATTTTTCTGTCCTGTATGATTTATTTATGCAACCCCATTTGGGGTTTTCTTGGCAAAGATGCTGACGCGGTTTGCCTTTTCCTTTTCCAGCTCATGTTACAGATGAGGGAACTGAGGAAAACAGGGTTAAGTGCCCAGGGTCACACAATTAAATATAGTAAGTGTCTGAGGCCACATTTGAATTCAAAAAGATAAAACTTCCTGACTCTATACTTGGCACTCTATACACTGTGCTACCTAGATACCCATTACAGCTATAGTACCTGTTTAATAAATATGCATTGATTGATTGAGCTGGCTTCCCCTCCCCTGCATCAATCCTTTAGTGAGTGACAGGAAAACAGATCAGCACCATTTACTGCTACTTAAAAGAGTCATAGACCTTTCTCCTCCCTAACCAACTCTTGTTGCCCCATTGTCCAGTTCTCAACATATACTGAATTCCCACTGCCAGCTGGATACTGAATCTATGTCACTAAATATATAGCAATATGACAAAGTCTGGTTCTACTCTAACCCTTGGACCACTATCCTCTAGGCAGAAGACAATCTGCCCTACCTATGCTGTCCAAGGCCCTCAGCATTGTTCTAATTTGCCCAGCTACATTCTCTGCCAAAAATTTACCTGGCATTTCTATCTTCAATAAATTGGCCATAAAGCCCTTTACATGTCGTTGCTTCCAAACAGAATGTAAACTTTTAAGTGCAGGGACTATCACTATTTCCTATTTGTATCCCCAGCACTTAACTTAGTGCTTTGTACATAATGAAAACAATAAATGCTTTTCCATTCCATGGAATACTACAGTCTCCAAATCATTGATTTTGAAGATCACCAAAAGGGAAATAGAAATAGGAATGTTGTGCATGTTCACAATGAAACATCATCATTATCATCATGAACAGGAAAAAGGATGTATGAGTAAAACAAAAAAAAATGATGGGTTGATCACATTAGGAGAGTAAGGGGAAACCTAGTTGATAAATAACTTGAATGCTCAATTTATAAATTAGTAAAATGTAATCCAGACAGGTTAGGTGACCTCTCTAAGGTCCTGAATCTAGTTAATGATGGAAATGAAACTAAAATCCAGGTTTAAACCAGTATGTTAACTGTCAATATACAAACACACAAATTTGCATGCCAAATTATGAAGAAGTGATGAGTAAAATAAACAAAATAATGTGGCCATGATGAGTCCATGTGATGGCAAGACATTTTAAAGGTGACCAGAATGTTGAACAGATTCCTTTGAATTGAGCAGACAGATAAAATTAGCATAGAATGAGAAGGCTTGCATGAAGTATGACTCGCACAATTTAAAAAACAGGAATGAGCATATAGATCAAATCACACTTTCATTGGATTATTGTAGTTGTAAACCTATGAAATATAGAGCTCAGACATCATCAAATCTATTTAAGAGGTGAAGAGATTCAGTATCAGATTGAGTGACATGTCCAACACTGCATAGTAAATAAACTTCTGATTTGGGACTCAAACCCAGACCTTCTACTCCTAGTGCAGTGTTTTCTTCTTCCTTCCTCCTTTCCTCCCTCCCTCCCTTCCTTCCATCCTTCCTTCTTCCTTCTTTCCTTCCTTCCTTCCTTCCTTCTCCATCCTTTATCCCTCCATCCCTCCCTCCCTCTATCCTTCCTCTCTCTCATAAGGAGATCATTTGGGCCAAAATTTCCTAGTGGTTTTTGATTTGTAGTGATATATTAAATTCATTTCAACATTATAGTATATCACTGTTTTCACGGATAGCTTTTTTTGAAGGGACAAGAAAACAAACTCATTCAAGTGCTGGGTTTCTAAAATATGAAACTGATCTAAATGGAATTCAAAACTCTCCTGTTAGTTGTTTATTTGAAGATCTTTTTGTTTTCTTTTTATATATTTGATTTTAAAATTACATATATTTGCTAGTATTAGGAAGATTAATGATTTCCATAGATATTTTAGCCCACATTTCTCTATATTTTATGTCTCTTTATAGACTTCCAAAATATGGCTATTTATATCTGTGAGAAGTGAAAGGCATTGGGTCCAAGTTTAAAGTGACCTATATTACTTTCAGGTAAGTCAATCCAATCAATCAACACACTGATTAAGCACCTATGATGACTGTAGCATATTGCTATGGTCATGGGGTTTGCCAAAGAAGTATAAGATCCTTGATTTAAAGAAAGACCTTTAATTCTGGAGGGAAATGACTGGCTTCCAATTCCGTCTCTTTAATAAAAATTGAATAGGCCATCTATTCAGGTGTCCTGTCTGTGGAAATTTATTTTGATTTGGGGACCCTACCTTTAGGCTGAGATTAGAAAGCCTTAGGCCCTCAGGGTCTCTTCTGTGTGGGAGGTGCTGGTGCCCCTCCCCCCTCTGCTTCAGCTGAGCCAAAAAAGCCCCATGGGCTGTACAAGATGCCAGGTCAGACAGCTGGGAGCTAGTGCTCCCTCCACCCTGAGCGGAGCTATCTGAGAGATCCTGGGCTCTCCAGGCCGGGCTCTGTCATAGCCTGTGCTGAGGCACATGATGCTCAAGCGTCCCCCCAGGCCCACCAGTGGCAGCCCTGGCTGGCGGATTATCTTGATGTGTGTGTGTGTGTGGGTGGGGTGGGGGTGGGGCACAGGAAGCCCTGAGATTTGAGTGGAGAGAAGGAAGCATATATAGACCTGGGAGTTAGACAGGCAGGGGGAATCTGACGAGATTAGCAGGGAGACAGGACTGACAAGAGGAGGAAGCTGAAGGACAAGATTAGGAGGACAGACTGACAGAGTTTGGGAGAAGCTGACGAGATTAAGAGAGCCAACTCAGCAGACAGACAGACAGAACAGGAGGCATCGGAGAGCACAGAAGCGGTCAGCACAGGGTACAGGTTGGAGAAAGTGAAGATTAAGAAAAGATCAGGGAAAGTGGAACATACCCTAAGGCAAGAGGCGGCAATGGCCCTTATTGTATTAAAAAAGTTCCAGGGGCAGCAGGTGGAAGCACCAGAACAAGAATGCAATCAGGTTGTACATTTTATTTCCCTGTATTCTTAATTTTAAATAGTATCTCATAAATAACCTCTGCTTTGATTATTTAGTTAAGAGGATTCTTAATATTTGGCTTATCAATTTGGGAGTGGAGCAGTGTGGTGGAACTTTATAAACAGCCCTGCTAAGTTAATAGCAGTCAGATAGCCAAATAGTCAAAAGTCCCCAGATTAGTCATCTACAGATTAGTCCCCCCAAATTAGGCCTAGTTAATAAAATATTTCTACATGTCTTATATCACAGCCAACAGTCTTACATCAGCTCTTTCTTGGAAAGGTATGCTAGAAAACTTCTTGATCAATATACACAATAATATTTTTTTTAAACTTATGCCCATTATGAGTGTAACATTAGGTAAGTCATAACTCCTTTGTTTCATCTTTGCTACACACTTGTTAATTCATTCATAAAACAACAGTGTTGAACTAGGTTCTTTCTAGCCCTCAATCTATGAAAGTATAATCCCAAGAACTGGTATTCAACCTAAAGAGAAGATGTGATCTTGCAAACACGCTGGAACCCTTGACCCTTCTTTCCTCTCTCCTTGACTAGATATGGATTCTTTGGGCAGGTAAAGGAAATATAGAAAGCTTCAGTCTCTATTACAATCAAGGCCCCTTATTTGAACAGCACTTATTGAAATGCTGCATGAATGAGACACCAGTGTGCCTTTTCATATACTTTTTAACCCACTTGTTCCTTTATCCATTAAAGCTAAAGAGCCTCTGGCTTGAATTGAACAATAGTATTGGGCCAAGCCATTAACTTTCTAACAGCTGGTCATGTCTACTACGTTACTGATTCCAGGCCATTACCATAGAGTCCCAGGAGACAAAAAACTTACAGAGAGAGAAAAAATGAGTTAACATTAGTGTGTACATTGATCAGGCAGTTTTCTGCCCCACCTTTCTTGAAACAGTTGGCATAGATTACCATGAGGTGACAGGATACACAATTAGATGGACTATTCATTTGTACTACAGAGCAACCTTTAGGTACATAATGTCTTGAATCTGGCGGTGCCAACTTAGTGAAACCCATGCAGCTTTATCACTCCAAGCATTCCCCTCATTTAAGTCCTATGGCTTCCTAGCAATTATGAGTACATGTAGTCTAACAATTCACATTTTGAGGGTATCAAATGTCTTGAGTCATGCCATCCTTCTATAATGTCAGCATTATTGAGGGGAAAGGTGCAAAAGGCAGTGTCTAATGTCTGAAAGTTCAATTTAAATAGGAATTTGAGGGATCACAATGGTATGTCAGAGATAGTCTAAGTGTAGTTCTGGCCCAGTTGAACTTGAGGTCTGTTCTATCCCTATAATTCTGTTAATTAGTTAATGAAGATAAATTTAGTCATAGGTAAAGTCTGGCAATTTCCAAGGTTTTATAAGATACAATGCAGGTACACTAATTAGGTAAATCATTGAACATAGTGTTTTTGGATAATAATAAATATTAATTATTATTATTCTATTTTATATTTATTACCTAACCATCCCAGAATCAACCCACCAGTGGGCCAGAAGGAATGTGGCTTAATATTTTCACCAGAGTGTAAACTGAAACTACCAAATGCATTATTTTTGCAGAAAGATGTCACCTTTAAAAATACCTAAAATGTTAATATTCCAAAGAGGTATTTGGAGTATCTCCCCCATATGTCTAATAGGATTTTAATGGAAATACTATTAAAAGAACAGGAAATTATTTTGAAAAACAAAAACTTTAGAATCTGAGAATGATGACAAACCATATTATTTAATAGTTTGTAATGTTTAACTATATAATTCCAGGTAGAATGCAAAAAGTTACCTTTATTTATATTACTACATTTCTGAATTTGAATTCATTGGTAATTTTCACCTACTTATTCTGAAAAGAATTGGTAGTGGGAGAGCTAGAAGAAACACATTGTGTTGGTAAATCAAAGAAAGGATTAGGATTAGGAGTGTGTGTGAAGTTTTTGAATCACTTATTTCTCCTTAAGGTTAATGAAGCACTGCTTAATGTCTACTTCTGCTTAAATGAAGTATTTGCTCCTATGTATATCTCTCAGAAGTTGGAAAAAACAAATAGATTAACCAATCTAACTACTAGAGTAATCTAATTACTCTAACCAGAGTAATGAAATGAGTGACTTGGAGTTCTAGGACTAGACATTTTTTTCTGATTTTCATGATCTCTCAAACCTCTCCAAAAGAGAAATAATTCACCAAAGATATATTTTTAAAAACTCAGCTATTTATTTTGTCAACAAGAATCCAAAAGAAAGTAAAACAAAACAAAAACAATCAAAACAGGAACTGATGCTCACTTATCCTGAGCTTGCCCATCCCCCTATATCACCTCTCATGCTACCACCAGAGAACGCATACTAGCAAACTCATGGGTAAAACACAGGCAGACATCAAAACCCACCCTTGCACCCTAATTCCCTTTCTGCCTTTTGAGTGCTAGGACTCCCAGTACAGTCTGTATAAATTTGCTTAGACTAAAACAACCAGCTTGGCTACAGTCCTTCAGGAAAAAAAAGTTACTGGAGTTTGCAACCCAGAAACATCAGCAATGCAAAGCTCTGGATTGCCAATGCTGGAGAAAGCAAGCTTTGAACCATTAATGCTTGTATAGAGAATTCAGGAACTGAGAGAGAGAGAGAGTAGTACAGGTCTTCATGACAGGATGCCATGCACGTGGTGAGTTGTCCAGCATCTCAACTGAGGGAAAGATGCTATGACATCTAGCTGATGTCAGTTTTGAGCACACCAAAAGTCAGTTGGGGCAGAAACCTAGATTGGTGAATTTCAAATTTCCCAGTGTTAAAAGAGATTTATATGCTTTGTCATCTAGCCCCTGAGAAAATGACCAGCAGAGGGGAAGGAGACAGGAAATGACTGATATAGAAAATAAGGGGGTGTGGGGGGGGGACAACATAAAGTACCAAAGATTTAAGGAGGAAGAAATATCTAAGAACTTGAACATCAATAGATAAGTCAACAGGAAAATCAATAACAAAAGAAGGAAATCTAGCCTACAGATCTAGTAAATGAGTTCAGCAATCTATGGATAAATACTGTAAAATAAGGGAAAATTATCTAACTCTTGAGATAGAGGACCCTGCAAAATTTGAGGAAAACGTGAAACCACAACATACTGTTTTTGAATGATTAAAGGAGAAGAGTAAATTATGAGAGCAGAATTTATGTCCTACACAGAAAAAATAATGAACAGAATAGAAAAACTTGAATATTCAATGGCAAGCCTCACCAAAGAAACACGAATTTAAAACCAACAGTTTCAGAATATAAATACACAGAAGTTAGGAACAATATAGAAAAAGAGAAGCAAAAACCAAATACATTAAAAGAAAATATACTTGCTATAGCAAAACATAGATCTTGAAGACAGGATATGAAGATCATAGGTCTCCCAGAAAAACAGAGCAGGACAAAAAACCTTAACACCATAATGAAGGAAATAATACAAGAGAACCTCCAAGAACTTCTGAACACAAAACATGAATTTCTAACTGAAAGAAAACATTGATCATATTCAGAAACAAGAAGAAAAATTAGACTACAAATGAAGACACATATGTGGTTAGATAAAACAATTCAATTTAGAAACAACAAGCTCTGCAAGCCATCAGGAGAAAGACCTTCAAATACAAAAGAAAAGACATTCAAATAATGAAAGATGACTTTGCACCCATTAGAAAAAGAGATAATAGAATAAAAGCACTGGAATTTCAGATGCAGCCCAGGGTGACCTATCCTGAAAATCTGAACTTAACCATATAGGACAAAGAATGGACATTCAATAATTATAGTTTACAACATTTTTATAAAGAAGAGAGTATTTGCTTTTCAATAACCTGAACAACAGAAATGCAGGAAGACTGAATAAATGCAGATACAAGGAAGAACACAGCAAAGACATATAGACTATTATGAGATAATTTACTATATGTACACAAGGAGATGTATAGAAATATGGTAGAAAAGGTGGAAATATGGTAGAGTTAACATTGCAGCTAAGTGGCAAAGCGGATAGAGCACTGCACCAAGCTTCAGCAAGACTCATCTTTGTTCAAATGTGGTCTCAGACACTAGCTCTGTGACCCTGGGCCAGTCATATCACTCTGTTTGCCTCAGGTTCCTCATCTATAAAATGAGTTGGGGAAGAAAATGACAAATCAGTCCAATATCTTTGCCAAAAAAAACTCCACATTTACTCATAAAGAGTTGAAAATGACTAAACAATCACAACAGTGAAGAGGCAGATAAAGGGAATTATGGGAAAAACCTGGCAACACTCTGCCTACAGGTAAATGCTTTTACTTCCCCCAAGACCACATTACAATGTAGGAAGTATATGAAAGGCGGTGGAGGAGCAAGGGTAACAGAATGAAGGACAAGTGTAAAAAAAAAAAGCTGACACAACGGAAGGTGACCTCTTTGGTCTCAGAAAAAAAAAAAAGTCTTTATGCTAGTTGGTGAAAAGGAGAGGCTACAGAGCTAGAAAAAGTGGGGAGGGGGGGAGGAGGAAGCCATCATTACTCTGGAAGTAGAAGAGGTTTCCACTGATGAATGCGTCTATGGGTGAAGGGAGATAAGGACTTAATACAAAATGAACTTGGAGTATTTGGTGTCTAAAAAGTCTACTTGTCCTGAGAGAGAGAAGCTGAAATTCCTGGGGTGGGGGGGTGGGGGTACAGGCTCCCAGAAGAGTAAGAGAGGGGGCAGCTAGGTAGCTCAGTAAATAAAGCACCAGACCTGGATTCAGGAGGACTTGAGTTTAAATTTGATCTCAGACACTTGACACTTACCAGCTGTGTGATCATGGTCAAGTCACTTAACCCTCATTGCCCTGCAAAATATAAAAAAAAAATAAAAAATAAAAAGTGAGAGATCATGGACACAGAGGGAGCTCTCCTTGTAAATGTAGAAAAAAATTAAAATCAATAAGAAAGGATGTAGATTAGATGGGGTAAAAGGGCCCTTCAGTGTCTCCTCTGACTCCTGCAAAAATTGGTATTATGCTGAGAGTGTGTCACAATGGAAAAGGTAAATCTATGTGGTAAGAACTACAAGGTAGTTTTTAAAAAAAGGATGTGTCATAGGAAATCAGATTTTTAACCCCACTGGCAATTCCGCTGGTACTAAATTTTGTGGGAGAGAGTCAAACATTTCTAACACATGAAACCTGGAGAAAGATTTAGGTATCAAAACAAAAATAGGTTGATTTTAATTTAATACTATATCCATCTTTGATCTTTTCTTGTTGCACTATAAAGAACTCTTAACATTTAGGCTACATGTTGCCAAAAGCAACAGGAAGAACAATGCATTTAGAATGACAAGAACTGGGTTTCAGTAATAATTTTAATACTTATTAGCTTGCTGACTTTGGGTAAGCTGCTTGACATCTCTTAGTGACAGGTTCCTCATTTGTTAAATGCATCAGGACTAATAAATTATGGAAACATTGCAGGATATGTTCAAATGGAAACTGGCCAGATTATTGTTTCATTATAATTTAAACTATGTGACTTCCTAGATCCATTTCCAACCTGAGGATCTGTGATTTAAAAAAAAATGCCTTCCTTTGCTTAGATGGTTGTTATGAGCATCCAATGAAATACAATTTAAATCTACTTTCTCTTGAATTTGTATCTATATCTCATTTATTTTATACTGTAGGAGAAGTCCTTTCTTTAATGGGTAGAACATATAGCACTCCTATGAGGGACTTACATCTATTTCTAACTTGCTATATGACTTTCACACAGCCACCTAACCTCTCTTGACCCCAGTCATTCCCTGAGGGAAGAGCAAGATGTTTGGGGCTCAGGACACGGAAGGAGAGAAACCACATCATTTTACCTGCCTTTGAAACATGATAAATTTGTTCTTGCTAGAGGCAGGATACTTAATTTAATAGACTACTGGTCTACTCTGGCCAATGTTTTATTTCTCTTCTTCTCATAACCTTTACCTCTCAAGGTGAAATAAATATATATAGCCCCATGTTTCCCAAAAACGAGACTGTTAGAGTGGAGGCTGTGAAAATCAAATAAAAAAAGTGTCATTTTGTTTCCCATTTTTGGAAACCTCTACCTAGACAATATGACAAAATCTCACAGTGAAAGGGTTTCACAGGCAATAAGGAAGCTATGTAACAAGTTAGAAAAAGAAGAAGGAACTATGGAGGAAATTAATGACTGGCATGACCCTTACCTTAAGAAGCAATGAGTCAGAGACAGAAAAGGCAGTAATATGAAGCATTACTGACAAGAAAGAAATTTGGTGAGGAAGTTAGAAAATACACTTACAGTTCGATCAGAGAAAAATACTATGAGACTGATACCTCCCCTTTTGAATATTACTGTTTATTTAATTCAAATTATATTAATAATAGTAACTTTTTTAAGTCAAAGTGAAGTAGTACTTTTCAAACAGAAATATTCCTTCCTGTCAATCAATCCCCATATTTGTTGTCTGTGTTTCTATTAGAAAGTAAACTCCTTGAAGAAGTACTGCCTTTACATTAGTATTTACAGCCCTAGAGTTTAGCATAGTACTTGGCACACAGTAAGTGCTTAATAAATGCCTCTTTATTAATCTATTAATTTGTTAATTATTGAGCATCTTCCTTATAAAATGATTATGACTAACACTTGGGCTAGTGGAGGACAGATATCGTTAAATTATATACCTAAAAATAACTCTCATGGATCTAACATTTTAGGATTTGCAAATTATTTCCTATATATTATCTTAAATTATATAGATTCTACAAGTAGTATTGTTGCTATTTATATGATGAGTAAATTGAATCTCAGAGGGATTAAGTATTCATTCATGCACATACAGAATGTGGAATTGGAATCCCAAACTAGATATGCATGTCAGCAATATACATTTACCCATGTTTTCACTTTTCAGCCTTGTTTTTTCATAATAATACACTGAAGCCTATAATGGGAGAAAAATTAATAAGGTCAGCACAAGGTACAGTGATGCACAAGTTACTTTGCACAGAGTGGCTTTTTTAGCAATTCTTGTTTAATTGAAATTAAGAATTCCATTAAGTGGATTAATCTGTAATTATTTATCAATGTAGCTATCTAAGAACCAAAGAGAATAATTATCTTTTAAATACTTAAATCAAAAGGCAGCAAATATCCTTCATGTTCATAGGATATAGAAAATATTCACGCATTGACAAAATTTTGTGTACAGAACCTCACATAAGAAGTGAATGAAAGAAATTAAAAAGTTAGCATTCAATCTATGCGGGCTTCCTGTATAGCTCAGACAAATCTATCTGACTGGAAAAGTCGCTGAAGTTTGGGACAGCTGAAGAGTTCGAAGTCTGTGGCTTTGAGAATCTTGTAGATCCAAATTCACAATTTGTCAAATACTCCCAAGTAAGAGTCATGGGCTAAATGGCTCCTAAATCATATATTTCTCACTGGAAGTACCATGTAAAACAAGCAAATCCCATGTTTTTTTCAGAGTAAGTAGCGGGACAATTCATCCAATAATGAAAGAGTTCTGAGGAGGGAGAGAGTGATGGTGTCTAAAAGTAGGACTAATTATGTAGATGGTATCCAAAAATGAGAACAGGCTGACTTGCTGTTGTCTGTCACCAGGATATCACTGTATCCTCTCTATCCCAGAATTATGAACTTCAATTGTATCTATAAAACCTTCCGAACTTTGTAAACTGGCACAAACATTGGTTATGACAATGTCTATTAAATAAATCATTGTTTTCATTTGGAGGTCAAGGAATAATTGGGGGTGGAGAGGTATTTGAGAGCCATTATGCTAATGAATTTTGCCTACTTTTGACTTAAGTTGTCTATTTTCTTCCTTTCTCCTAATCTAGTTAGAACAAAACTTCCCCATGTATGTAACTGAGAATTATTTGTACTTACAGTGGGAGGATTGTATGAATCCTTATACCAGAAATTTGGAAATCAGATAGCCCACCCCCATTTTATAGATGATACATTCAGAGAGATCCTATATTTACTCAAATTCAAGATGAAGATTTGTTGTTAGCCTATAGTTTCTTTGAAGGAAGCTATGGGGAAAAGTTGCTATCTAGCCAAATGATGTAGACACCATGTAAAAGATCATGGGAAAACAGGCCAGCATTATTCTTTCATTCAGCTGTTGAATTGGAACTTTTGACTGCACCCAAAAGACACTGGAATTTACAACAATCAACTTCTGTTTCAAAAGGTGGAGCTTGATTTAAAAGTTCCTTTATATCATTGCAATTTGTCTTTCCAGTAAAAAAGCAAGTCTTGGCAATGCAGCCAGCATTAAATGTGGGTTTCCTTAGGTTTATGTTGTTTTTATGTGATTTAGGAAAAGCTTAGAAATTTATATTCTTAAAGAGAAAAATGTATAGGGAATAAAACCTGTGATTTCATCAAAATAGGAAACTTTAAGATGAGGAAACTTCCTTTCCCAAGGCAGGTTATAACCTTCTCTGCAATTTATTGTCTTAGAGTATTTCATAGAACAAAGCACTAATTTAAACGATTACCACAATATTGGTCTTCTACTATCTGTCAGAGGTGGGACTTGAACCCAGTTCTTCCTGGCTTTAAGGCTAAATATCTATCCATTGATATATTGTCTGTTCACTTTCTTTAACTATTACAATTATTGATAAATTTTATGTAGAGGCATTTAATCTCCAAGTTTATAAGAACCTCAGAAATTTTATAGGATTTAGAAATGGATGGGACTTTGAAAAGCATCTCATTCAATATCATTTATTTCACATATTCAGAGATGTTAAGTGATTTGCCAAAGATCACACAAGTACTAATTAGAATAATGGATTGGATCTTGAGTCTTATATATCTAAATCCAGGTTTTTTCTTGTGTTATATTAGGTCATTTATTGAAATTATCATCTAAGCAAGAATCTCCTCTATATCTGATTAGAGTGTCCATCCAACCTCTACTTTCAATCATTCTAGTTTTGACTAGTTCTAATTTCTAGGAGACATTTGCTTAGATCAAATCCAAATTTTTTTCTAGCTCTCGTCTCCTCTTTCAGGATAATTTCTGGTATTTGAAGGCAGTTACCACATATCTGCATGCAGACTCAAGTGAATGTCACCACTGCAGGGAATGGATCCTTTGGAATTTAAAGATAGCTTGGATCCACATTGTAAAGAACCTTACAAGCCATAGTAAGAAATTCACATTTCATCCTAAAAGTGATGGTGAGCCACTGAATTTTTTGGGGGGGAGGGGCAGGGCAATAAAGGTTAAATGACTTGCCCAAGGTCATACAGCTAGTAAGTGTCAAGTGTCTGAGGCCGGACTTGAACTCAGGACCTCCTGAATCCAGGGCCAGTGCTTCATCCACTGCACCACCTAGCTGTCGTCCACTGAGATTTTTGAAAAGAGAAAATGAACTGGACATATCTCTGTATTCTGGAGATACTTTTAGAAAAGGTGAAGTTTATATTAAAGAAGGGAGAGATTGGACATGGGATAAGAAGTTAAGAGGCTATTACAATTGGGCAGTTGTGAGGTGATGAGAGTATGAACTAAGGTCATAGAATATAAATGAAGACATAATTGATGCAGCAGATAAAATACAATACCATAATCCTGTCTCTGGTTATGAGTATGATTTCTTTTTAAGCAAATCAACTACAACAATCATTTTCAGGACCCAAGTAAGAATATCTTGTCTTGTCTATGCAGTTGAGAATCTTTCTTCCTCAACTTTTAGTTTTGCATAACCTCATGAACAGCAGATTTTGAGAAGTCAGAAATTACTCTTTTCTAAACTGTATTTCTCCTCAATTCCCACTGAAAGTGTGAATATATGTTTTGGAGAATTTCCCGATTTCAGAGTTTGAAAACACCCATAAATATTTCCAGAAGTGAATTAACAGCATTAACAAAGGCTTCTGCCCTACTTTGCTATTATTAACTTTTGGCCCTACCTTAATGTGGGACTTGTGAGTGAAATGGAAGCAGATATTTTCCCCATTCTGACCTGGTCCTGCAAATGGCCTATTCAAAAAAAAAATTGTTGATACTTTTCTAGGAATATTATATTAGTGGGAGGGAGAGGGGGGAAGCAGTAGTTGAAAATAACGTCTCAATTTCTTACCTTTTTTCTTATAAATGCTGGATCCAGAGAGCTATTTTCCTTTCATCCAAGTCTGTTTTTGACAGATAATCCCTCACTAGGCCATTTCCCAAACTTCAGCAAATCTACTTCCAATGATTTACATGTGAGGGGTATTTATCTGAATCAAATGAGTAGTTTGAGAAAGATCTGGTCCAGCTAAGTTTATAATGGAGATTTGAGGCAATTTTGTTTATCTATACCAACATGCTCAATAATCAAATACACATTTATTTATTTATTTATTTAGAGGAAGGAGGCTTTCAGATTTGTTTATAATCACATGAAAGATGTGGTTCTCCAACTGGTTGATAATCTCAGCATCTGCTTTCTAGTTCAAAGAATCTCTAGCTTTTCATCTCTGATTTTTTTCCCAGAGTGCACTGCATCAACCATTTATGTCCTTCATAGAAAGTACATGATTACAGCCATTTAGCACAAAGGCACTTCTAGCCTGTGAGGAAATTAATATTATGCTGTATCATTTAATAATCAGTATTATTCAGTAATCCTTCCTATTCCTCACTTTGTCAAAGCTTGTTTCTCACTCTAGCTTCAAAGATAGTCTCCCTACTCTAAACTAAGAGCATGGATGAAAAATGTCATTTCGTGTAGGCTCTGGGACATTTGTTAGCTAAGCAGTTTAAAGTGAGACTGCTTTGACTGAAGGTAAATAAAGCAAGAGCTTGGGCTAGGCCCTCCCAGAGGGGATAGCTCTTCTGTCCTTACCTCTCCTTGTCAAAGTTAGGGGTGATTTGGTCAGGGAAAAGTAAAGGGGGTGGGGAGGATCCTGACTGGCATGGTTCTGATTGTCTGGTCAAGATTACTAGAAATAGCTGATGCCTATAAAGCTGTTGCAGTCTACACCTATGTTCTGCAGAGTGATTCTGTCACTTGAGAAGTATTATAGTTTCCCAAGGAGAAAATAATAGTGAGGAGCTGAAGTAACAACCTACTTCCTCATTAAAATATCTATCAATCAGGATTGTTTTACCTCTGCCAGGGGTGGTTCAAATGATGTACTTTCAGACCAATCAGAAGAAAAACTCATCTAAATAACCTTCTTTACCCTCACTTGGGGTCTGTGGTCATTGAGAAAGGAAATTGAACCAATTTATTGGCTACTGTTAGGCTAACAAATAAATTGATCAGGCTCAGGTTCTTGGCTAGGCTGAGGTGGCCAGATTGACTCATTTTATTAACAGTTATACATGTTACTGTTAACAAACTGTAATCTTGCCCTGGAGAAAATCATGCCTCAATTTCGCTCAGTGTCATTTTATTCTTCACACCTGAAAATGGTAGGCTTCCGAAGAAAACCTTCTCTTCCATGATACTCTTCAACATTTGCTCCATAAGCTACTTTTGTCAAACCAAGTGTGGTCAGTGGTGAAGACCAACCACACTGAAATAGCTTCCCTCTCTCAGTAATTCTTTAAGCAGTAGTTCTAAACTCAAATAGAAATTAACTCCTGAGGCTGCATATTGAATTAGAAAAAAAAAACACAAATTAACATTTTCTATTTTATTTAATTTTTTAACAAACGTACTACTTACATTATAATCAGTTTGGAATCAAATTCAAGAGTTTTGCAGGACATCTGAAAAAAATTATAAAAACAACCACAGAAAGACCTTCTCAAGAGAAAAACAGTCATAATTTTTAGAAGAATGTGAGCTGCTTTTAAGTTCAACATGATTTTTCTCACCATAGATGAATTATTGTAGTCCCCAATCATAGTACTGAAGAGAGGTTCTTGATTTTCTCAAAGAAGGTGTCTGAAGTATTCACTGTATTCACTGGCATCTTGTCAGCTGTCTTCTGCCAGATGTTTCAAGGTTAAGGTTTTGTTTTTGTTTTTTAAAGGCCATTAGAAGAGTTTAAAGCTATCAACATCTTTCTTTAGACTGGTGATAGCAGACAGAGATATTCTTCATATCACCCATGTTTCATTATGATACCCAGGTCAGTTAGATGATTCAGCAGATAGAATTTTGTACCTGGAGTTAAAAGGAGCTGAGTTCAAATAAAAGCTTCAACAATTCCAGCTGTGTGACCTTGGGAAAATCACTTAATCCCTTTTCACCTCAGTTTCCTCATCTGACAATTGAGATAATACCATTACCTAATTCACAGTTATTATAAAGATCATATGAGCTATTATTATTATTATTATAAGTTCTTTTTTGCTCCCTTGGTTTTTTGTTTGTTTCGTTTTGTTTTGTGAGGCAGTTGGGGTTAAGTGACTTGCCAAGGCTCACACAGCTAGTGTCAAGTGTCTGAGGTCAGATTTGAACTCAGGTCCTCCTGACTCCAGGGCTGGTGCTCTATCCACTGTGCCAACTAGGTGTCCTCAATTTTAACTTCTTTTTAAACCCTTATAGCACTGTATGAATGCTAGCTATTATTTGGCTATACTGTTCTAAAGCCAAATATTGAAAAAGCCAATGTCTGTTAATAAGTACAAATGAGACTATAATAAAATCATAGTCCTCCAAAAACCTTCTGCTAAAAAGAAAAAGAAAGACACAACATACACACATAACCAAACGCCACTCATAATAAGCTGTATGTAAATTGGAGCAATAATTATAGTCCATTTTTTTTAGTGGGGCAATGAGGGTTAAGTGACTTGCCAAGGGTCACACAGCTAGTAAGTGTCAAGTGTCTGAGGCCATATTTGAACTCAGGTACTCCTGAATCCAGGGCCGGTGCTTTATCCACTGCACCACCTAGCTGCCCCCTATAGTCCGTTTTTAATAGTATTTTTACTTTTTTTTGATTACATGTCAAGATAGTTTTCAACATTCATTTTTGTAAGATTTTGAGTTCCAAATTTTTCTTCCACCCTCTCTTCCCTCGCTTCAGAGTTTTAAAGCCTTTTGGGCATGGTTTCAAATTGCTCTCCAGAATGCTTGGATCAGTTCACAACTTCACCAACAATGCATTATTGTTCCAATTTTCCCAAATCTTCTCCAAAATTTATCATTTTCCTTGGTTGTCATATTAGCTAATTGGATAGATGTGAGGTAGTACCTCAGAGTACTTTTAATTTGAATTTTTCTAATCAGTAGTGATTGAGAATTTTTTTTTCATATGGTGGTTAATGGCTTTAATTTCTTCATCTGAAAACTGCCTGTTCAATTATAGTCCATTTTTCTCATGGTAACCAGGAACTGTATGTTCATATAGGACTAGGAAATGAGGATGGCTTCTTCCTTCCAGAAAAGGTAAATCAGCCTCAGATGCACTTGAAATAAGTTCCCATTCTTATTCTGGTACTTGATCACTGCAGTATTCTTTCCTAGTTGACACACTTCCCAGCCTTCTGACATATAACAGGTTTGAGTTAACCTTCTACTACTTATGATAGGTATATCACATGTAAAGGTAGCTCAATGTTATTCAATGGATCATTTATCTAGACTTTGAAGTAACCTCAGACCCCTTTTATTCTAAACTTTTTTTCTTACAATTAAGGGAAAGTGAGGCCCAAGAAGATTATGAGTCTTGCCCAGCAGCACACGGGTGTCAGAGGGGAATTTGAACCCAGTTCCTCTGACTCTAGTGACTACTGTCTAAGGTGTACCACAATGAAGGTGATGAATTTGCCTGACAAATTCTCACTGTTCTGTTTCAAAATTATTCCTCTTTCCAAAATGTTTCCTTTTCCAATTCCAACTTCCCTTGGAAATAGCTCCCTTCATAGATTCACCAGACATTTGGAGGTACAGTTTGTTGAACTTTTTAGTTAATGATGCCAAAGACAACCCAAGGGCTGCTCTGCTCTCCTGACCTGAGCTTAAGGCTTCAGAACCTTATATCATTGTAACAAATGTTTGTTAGGGAACACTTAGTCCTATACTCATGAAGTTTCTCATGTGAGATTTTATTAGGCTCATCATTCACATATTGTAATGAAGCAAAATGATTTCTCTCAGAAATTGTTCCCAGTGAGATCACAATTATTAAATACCATCATTGCTGATAATAATTAAACTTTTATTATCTCCGCTTCAACCCTGTCAGTTTTGGGCTCCCCAGAGATTTAGCTGTTTGTAAGCTGTAGACTTTAGGGAAATGTGCAGTAAATAGCGCAGTTTTTTTTTTAAAGACACATATACCCCCCAAAATTAAGGGATTAGTCCTTCAGAGAAATATTTTTGTATAAGCCAAGTTCAGATCCTCAGCAAGTGTGTTTCTGGGACTAGTTTTCCCTGAAGTGATTATGACTGCTCTTGGAAGCCTGATATCTTTGAAGAGGAGTGTTTTCCAAATGAAGGAATAAAATGGACATAAAAGAGAATAACAAGTAGCCTATGAATGGGGAAAAATGGGATCTTCAGTAGAGGGGGATAAAAGGAGATGGTTGGTTGGGGGATGAATTTTCACTGTCTATCCCTCATACCTAGAATTCTGTCTCTCTTCATTTCTGTGTTCTGTTTTCTCTGGCTTCTTTTATACCTCAGGTAAAATCCCACATTATGCAAGAAGTCTTTTACAATCCTGATTAATTCTAGTGCATTCTCTCTGAGGTCAACTCAATTTTAAATCAAGATCAACTCCATCCTATAAATCTAGTTTGCACATGGCTGTTTACATGTCGTTTCTGCCATTGGATTGTGAATACTTTGAGAGAAGCGATAGAGATATTGCTTTTTTCTTTGTATCCTCAGAGCTTGGCTTACTTAGTGCCTAACACATAGTAGGCCTGTAATAAATGCTTGTTAATGGCTACTTTTCCTAACTCATTATAGAGTACTCATTTTCTCACACACTAAGATCCAGGCAAACTTATCTCTCTCCATATACCTGATATTATACCTCCTTTCTCTGTGACCTTGATGTGGCCATTCTCCCATACTTGGGATGCACTCTATCCTCACATCCTCATATAACCCATCGACTCAAGCTACATCTTTTACAGAAAGCTTTTCTTTATCTTCCAGACTTTAAATTTCCTCTATCCCAATTGATATTGTGTTTAACTACCTTTTATTTAGTTTGTGTTATTTTCTATTTTCTCTGTACAAACTTTTTTGTATATTGTCTTCCCAAAGAGGCAATTGGCTGGTATGGTGATAGATTACTAGGTCTGGAATTAGATAGATTTTCATCAGTCCAGTCTCAGATATCATTCAATATCTACTTCCCTCTCTTCATTCAACTATGCAATGGGGAAAATAATAACACCTACCTTCTAGGGTTGTGGTAAGGGTCAAATGAAAAAGTATTTGTAAAGATCTTAGCACAGTTTCTGGTAAACAGTAGGTGTTTAATAAATGCATGTTTCTTCCCTCAGTCCTCATTAAAATGTAAGTCACTTAAAAGTAGGAATTATTTTATTTTTAGTTATTTTATTTGATCCTCAAAATCTAGCACAATTACTAGAACATAAAAAGCATTTAATAAATGTTTGTTGATTGATTAAGTAGAAGTCATCTAATCCAACCCCCTCATTTTACCTTTGAATGATGATCATCTGACCAATTTGAGTTCCTCAATCAACATGATGCTAATGGGGCTTAGTCATTATTTTGATTCAACTACAGGGCACTTTCTCATTAAATGTAAGCATGCTGGTTGGTGCCTTACTGATTGAAATTCAGAAAATGGGCTTAAGTTGGAATGATTATGTAACTGAGAATCAAATTCCCCTTCCTTTGGTCTATAAAGTATGTTGCAAGTTCCCTCTTTTCAAAAATTTCCTGTCCTGTCCTCTCCTGTCCTGTTCTCTCCTTTTCCTTCTTTCTGCTTCTTTCTTCTTTTCTCTTCTCCTTGGTCCTAACATTTGTGCATTGCTTACTATGTGCCAGGCCCTGTGCTAAGCATTTTAGAATGCAGGATAGGGGGCTGAGGAGATTTCTCATCTTGCTGAATCATACATGTCCTTATCAGCATTGCCTGCTTCCAAATGCTATATTCAGAAAAGGCAAAATAATTATGAGAGGTTTTGTCTGTTTCTGTCTTGTGTTGAGTTTCTATCTCCTTGCAGTTTAAGAAAGTTGATAAATCTACTACCAAGAAACTTGGTACCATTGATTCCGGTGGTATCAAGGTACTTATCACTTGTCTCATCTGTATGAATATTGTAAGATACACTAGATAACTGGTTAAAGGAAGGGTTTTCCATGACCATGAATTAAAATATTTCCACCATCATTCACATGGAACAAGAAATAGAAATAAGAAGAGGGAGAAATGTAATCAGTTTTGTGGAAGGCTTAAAAAGTCGCAAAACAGCTCTATGAGGGAGAAAACCTTAAAATTAGACAAAAATATATATTTTTTAAAGTAAGGCACATGAGATTTGATTCCTAAGTCAGGAATAATGTGAAAAATAAAGAAATACATAATAAAATAGTAGTCTAATTGGATTTAGCTGATATAGGCTGCCCCATATTAGATCTTTCAGCATTGCATAGTCAGATAAAAGGTTTTATTTTTGCACAGATGAGCTTTTACTTCCAAGAGTATCCCTTTCAGGAAAAGTAGCAAATTTTTTTTTGGGGGGGGGGCAGAATCCATGAGCCCCCGCTTCACCTGTATACATTCCGAGCTAGCCCTTATAAAATCTAACATTGTGCCTCTCTCCCACTTCCAGTCTTATTTTTTCTCCCCTAATCTTCATTTTAAGTCAGTCTCATGTTTGCTGCAATAGTAACCCTTTGTTTCCAAAGTTAGGTCAAATCCTCACAGCAACCTCCCCTACTCTTTCCCTAACATTTCTTTCTTTTTTAAAAATTTCAATCACACATGATCTGTTAGCCTTAAAATAATTTTTGAAAGAAACTATGTATGCATATGTATGTGTGTCTGTGTATATTCTTCTGTTCTTTTAATCCATTATACAAACTGACAGTAAATGAGGAATAATATATGATCTCATGCAGAACAACTATTGTGCATAACCAACACCATGCCTTTCATGTACTAGCAGAAAAGGAGGCCAAAGAGAAAGGCCACAGTCCAAGGGCAGTTGTGTATCCATCTTCCTCTGAAGAAGACAAGCATATCAGGGGTCTATCCTTAGGATTCTTAGAACCTTTAATTCCCTCGGAGAGATCTTCTATCTTGCTTGCCCATAAGGCTTAGTTCCTGTCATCTCTGCAGGCAGTATCTTTATGAAAGATGAGGGGGCTGCCATCTGTTCCACAGAAGATCAAGGTCTCTTTCTTGGCTCCCTTCAGTTTGCCAAGATAATACTTTGCCTATGCAGACCTTTGCTTGGATTATTTTTTTTGTTGTTTTGTTTTGTTTTAAGTGCCCTAGGGGCAAACTTCTTGTTATCTATTCCCCTTTGTTTAAAAACTGGTTTTCTGCCAATAGGTTAACAGTATCGCCTTGCAATCCAAATGGCTTACATTTAATAGGGAACTAATATACTCTAAGAGGCCTGTTTTTCCTGTGATGTGAGAGGGTTGCCATTAATGTTAATGGGAGTTAAGTGATCATCAAAGAGACAATAGACCCCTTGGTGTGAGCAGAGGCAACTTAATTTACAACTTGTCAAAACAAGGCATCTTAAAAGTGACTTTAAAATAGACTTCATGGGGTTTCATGAATATCCTTTCTCAATGACATCCAAGTCAAAAAAAAAATCTCCTTAGTTTATGAGTCAGACATTGATTTTCTTCCATAACCACTGTCACAAATTCTATCTGTTCTATCAAGATAGTGCTAACTCTTTTATTTCCCACCACCACACTTTTGCACCTTTCATTAGTTCTTTAAATTGTGTGCCACCTGGTTGTAATTTTTTTTCCTGGTGGAGCAAAAGGCATAACAATGGC